>NC_082731.1:13749823-14049823 GCF_030144855.1 Hypanus sabinus
TATTACGGTAGTGTGTCATAGATACCAGTTATTACGGTAGTGTGTCATAGATACCAGTTATTACGATTGTTTACTGTCGATAACTGTTATTACCGTAGTGTCAAGGATACCAGTTATTACAGTAGTGTTTCACAGATAGCAGTTAATAAGGTAGTATGCTTTCCATACCAGTAATTACAATAGTGTGTTGTAGATACAGGTTATTACGGTAATCTACTGTAGATATATGTATTACGGTAGTGTGTCACAGATACCAGTTATTACTGTAGTGTGCTGTAGATACCAGTTATTACGATCGTGTGCTGTAGCACCCACTTATTACGGTAGTGTGCTATAGATACCATTTATTAGATAGCGTGTCACAGATACCAGTTAATAAGGTAGTCTGCTATAGATAACAGTTATTACAATAGTTTGTTGTAGATACCGGTTATTATGGTAGTCTACTGTAGATACAACTATTAATGTTCTGTATCACGGATACCAGTTATTACGGTAGTGTGCTATATATGCCAGTTATTACGTTTGTTTGTCACAGATACCATTTATTACGGTAGTGTGTCACAGATACCAGATATTACGATTGTTTACTGTCGATAACAGTTATTACGGTAGTGTGCTATAGATACCATTTATTTGATAGCGTGTCACAGATACCAGTTAATAAGGTAGTCTGCTATAGATAACAGTTATTACAATAGTTTGTTGTAGATACCGGTTATTATGGTAGTCTACTGTAGATACAAGTATTACGGTAGTGTGTCACGGATACCAGTTATTACGTTTGTGTGTCGCAGACACCAGTTATTACGGTAGTGTGTCACAGATACCAGTTATTACTGTAGTGTGTCACAGGTACCAGTTATGATGATAGTTCGCTATAGATACCAATTATTATGGTAGTGTGTTGTAGATACCATTTATTACGGTAGTGTGTCACAGATACCAGTTATTACTGTAGTGTGCTGTAGATACCCGTTATTATGGTAGTGTGCTATAGATACCAGTTATTACGATAGTGTGACACATATACCAGTTATTACAATAATGTGTTGTAGATACCAGTTACTACAGTAGCGTGCTGTAAATACCATTTATTACGGTTGTGTGTTTTAGATACCAGTTATTACGGTAGTGTGTCACAGATACCAGTTATTATGATAGTGTGCTGTAGATAACAGTTATTACGGTAGAGTGTCACTAATACCAGTTACTATGGTAGCGTGTCGCAGATACCAGTTATTATGGTAGATTGTTGTAGATTCCAGTTATTACGGTAGTGTGTCGCAGATACCAGTTATTACGGTAGTGTGTCGCAGATACCAGTTATTACGGTAGTGTACTTTAGATACCACTTATTAAGGTAGTGTGTCACAGATACCATTTATGATGATAGTGTGCTGTAGATACCAGTTATTACGATAGTGTGCTATATATGCCAGTTATTACGTTTGTTTGTCACAGATACCATTTATTACTGTAGTGTGTCACAGATACCAGTTATGATGATAGTTTGCTGTAGTTCCCAGTTATTATGGCAGTGTGTCACAGATACCAGTTATTACGATAGTGTACTGTAGATACCATTTATTACGGTATTGTGTCACAGATACCAGTTACTACGGTAGTCTGCTGTAAATACCAGTTATTATGGTAGTGTGTTGTAGATGCCAGTTATTACAGTAGTGTGTCACAGACACCAGTTATTACGATAGTGTACTGTAGATACCACTTATTAAGGTAGTGTGTCACAGATGCCAGTTATTACTGTATTATGTCACAGATACCAGTTATGATGATAGTTTGCTGTAGTTACCAGCTATTATGGTAGTGTGTTGTAGATACCAGTTATTATGGTAGTGTGTTGTAGATACCAGTTATTACAGTAGTGTTTCACAGATACCAGTTAATAAGGTAGTATGCTTTCCATACCAGTTATTACAATAGTGTGTTGTAGATACCGGTTAATACGGTAATCTACTGTAGATACAAATATTACGGTAGTGTGTCACGGATACCAGTTATTACGTTACTGTGCTGTAGATACCAGTTATTACGTTTGTGTGTCACAGATACCATTTATTACGGTAGTGTGTCACAGATACCAGTTATTATGATAGTGTGCTGTAGATACCAGTTACTACGTTTGTGTGTCACAGATACCATTTATTACGGTAGTGTGTCACAGATACCAGTTATTATGATAGTGTGCTGTAGATACCAGTTACTACGTTTGTGTGTCACAGATACCATTTATTACGGTAGTGTGTCACAGATACCAGTTATTATGATAGTGTGCTGTAGATACCAGTTACTACGTTTGTGTGTCACAGATACCATTTATTACGGTAGTGTGTCACAGATACCAGTTATTATGATAGTGTGCTGTAGATACCAGTTACTACGTTTGTGTGTCACAGATACCATTTATTATGGCAGTGTGTCACAGATACCAGTTATTATGATAGTGTGCTGTAGATACCAGTTATTACGGTAGAGTGTCACTAATACCAGTTACTATGGTAGCGAGTCAAAGATACCAGATATTATGGTAGATTGTTGTAGATTCCAGTTATTGCGGTAGTGTGTCACAGATACCAGTTATGATAGTGTGCTATAGATACCAGTTACTACAGTAGTGTGCTGTAGATACCAATTATGGTAGTGTGTTGTAGATACCAGTTATTACAGTAGTGTTTCACAGATACCAGTTAATAATGTAGTATGCTTTCCATACCAGTTATTACAATAGTGTGTTGTAGATACCGGTTATTACGGTAATCTACTGTAGATACAGGTATTACGGTAGTGTGTCACAGATACCAGTAATTACGGTAGTGTGCTGTAGATACCAGTTATTACTTTTGTGTGTCACAGATACCATTTATTACGGTAGTGTGTCATAGATACCCGTTATTACGATTGTTTACTGTCGATAACAGTTATTACGGCCGTGTGCTCTCGATACCAGTTATTACGGTAGTGTGTCACAGATACCAGTTATTATGATAGTGTGCTGTAGATAACAGTTATTACGGTAGAGTGTCAGTAATACCAGTTACTATGGTAGCGTGTCGCAGATACCATTTATTATGGTAGATTGTTGTAGATTCCAGTTATTACGGTAGTGTGTCGCAGATACCAGTTATTACGGTAGTGTACTTTAGATACCAGTTATTACGGTAGTGTGTCACAGATACCAGTTATGATGATAGTTTGCTGTAGATACAAGTATTACGGTAGTGTGTCATAGATACCAGTTATTACGATAGTGTGCTGTAGAAACCAGTTATTACGGTAGAGTGTCACAGATACCATTTATTAGATAGCGTGTCACAGATACCAGTTAATAAGGTAGTCTGCTATAGATAACAGTTATTACAATAGTTTGTTGTAGATACCGGTTATTATGGTAGTCTACTGTAGATACAAGTATTACGGAAGTGTGTCACGGATACCGGTTATTACGTTAGTGTGTTTCAGATACCAGTTATTACGGTAGTGTGCTACAGATACCAGTTATTACAATAGTGTACTGTCGATACCAGTTATTACGGTAGTGTGTCACAGATACCAGTTACTACGGTAGTCTGCTGTAAATACCAGTTATTATGGTAGTGTGTTGTAGATACCCGTTATTATGGTAGTGTGCTATAGATACCAGTTATTACGATAGTGTGACACATATACCAGTTATTACAATAATGTGTTGTAGATACCAGTTACTACAGTAGCGTGCTGTAAATACCATTTATTACGGTTGTGTGTTTTAGATACCAGTTATTACGGTAGTGTGTCACAGATACCAGTTATTATGATAGTGTGCTGTAGATAACAGTTATTACGGTAGAGTGTCACTAATACCAGTTACTATGGTAGCGTGTCGCAGATACCAGTTATTATGGTAGATTGTTGTAGATTCCAGTTATTACGGTAGTGTGTCGCAGATACCAGTTATTACGGTAGTGTGTCGCAGATACCAGTTATTACGGTAGTGTACTTTAGATACCACTTATTAAGGTAGTGTGTCACAGATACCATTTATGATGATAGTGTGCTGTAGATACCAGTTATTACGATAGTGTGCTATATATGCCAGTTATTACGTTTGTTTGTCACAGATACCATTTATTACTGTAGTGTGTCACAGATACCAGTTATGATGATAGTTTGCTGTAGTTCCCAGTTATTATGGCAGTGTGTCACAGATACCAGTTATTACGATAGTGTACTGTAGATACCATTTATTACGGTATTGTGTCACAGATACCAGTTACTACGGTAGTCTGCTGTAAATACCAGTTATTATGGTAGTGTGTTGTAGATGCCAGTTATTACAGTAGTGTGTCACAGACACCAGTTATTACGATAGTGTACTGTAGATACCACTTATTAAGGTAGTGTGTCACAGATGCCAGTTATTACTGTATTATGTCACAGATACCAGTTATGATGATAGTTTGCTGTAGTTACCAGCTATTATGGTAGTGTGTTGTAGATACCAGTTATTATGGTAGTGTGTTGTAGATACCAGTTATTACAGTAGTGTTTCACAGATACCAGTTAATAAGGTAGTATGCTTTCCATACCAGTTATTACAATAGTGTGTTGTAGATACCGGTTAATACGGTAATCTACTGTAGATACAAATATTACGGTAGTGTGTCACGGATACCAGTTATTACGTTACTGTGCTGTAGATACCAGTTATTACGTTTGTGTGTCACAGATACCATTTATTACGGTAGTGTGTCACAGATACCAGTTATTATGATAGTGTGCTGTAGATACCAGTTACTACGTTTGTGTGTCACAGATACCATTTATTACGGTAGTGTGTCACAGATACCAGTTATTATGATAGTGTGCTGTAGATACCAGTTACTACGTTTGTGTGTCACAGATACCATTTATTACGGTAGTGTGTCACAGATACCAGTTATTATGATAGTGTGCTGTAGATACCAGTTACTACGTTTGTGTGTCACAGATACCATTTATTACGGTAGTGTGTCACAGATACCAGTTATTATGATAGTGTGCTGTAGATACCAGTTACTACGTTTGTGTGTCACAGATACCATTTATTACGGTAGTGTGTCACAGATACCAGTTATTATGATAGTGTGCTGTAGATACCAGTTACTACGTTTGTGTGTCACAGATACCATTTATTATGGCAGTGTGTCACAGATACCAGTTATTATGATAGTGTGCTGTAGATACCAGTTATTACGGTAGAGTGTCACTAATACCAGTTACTATGGTAGCGAGTCAAAGATACCAGATATTATGGTAGATTGTTGTAGATTCCAGTTATTGCGGTAGTGTGTCACAGATACCAGTTATGATAGTGTGCTATAGATACCAGTTACTACAGTAGTGTGCTGTAGATACCAATTATGGTAGTGTGTTGTAGATACCAGTTATTACAGTAGTGTTTCACAGATACCAGTTAATAATGTAGTATGCTTTCCATACCAGTTATTACAATAGTGTGTTGTAGATACCGGTTATTACGGTAATCTACTGTAGATACAGGTATTACGGTAGTGTGTCACAGATACCAGTAATTACGGTAGTGTGCTGTAGATACCAGTTATTACTTTTGTGTGTCACAGATACCATTTATTACGGTAGTGTGTCATAGATACCCGTTATTACGATTGTTTACTGTCGATAACAGTTATTACGGCCGTGTGCTCTCGATACCAGTTATTACGGTAGTGTGTCACAGATACCAGTTATTATGATAGTGTGCTGTAGATAACAGTTATTACGGTAGAGTGTCAGTAATACCAGTTACTATGGTAGCGTGTCGCAGATACCATTTATTATGGTAGATTGTTGTAGATTCCAGTTATTACGGTAGTGTGTCGCAGATACCAGTTATTACGGTAGTGTACTTTAGATACCAGTTATTACGGTAGTGTGTCACAGATACCAGTTATGATGATAGTTTGCTGTAGATACAAGTATTACGGTAGTGTGTCATAGATACCAGTTATTACGATAGTGTGCTGTAGAAACCAGTTATTACGGTAGAGTGTCACAGATACCATTTATTAGATAGCGTGTCACAGATACCAGTTAATAAGGTAGTCTGCTATAGATAACAGTTATTACAATAGTTTGTTGTAGATACCGGTTATTATGGTAGTCTACTGTAGATACAAGTATTACGGAAGTGTGTCACGGATACCGGTTATTACGTTAGTGTGTTTCAGATACCAGTTATTACGGTAGTGTGCTACAGATACCAGTTATTACAATAGTGTACTGTCGATACCAGTTATTACGGTAGTGTGTCACAGATACCAGTTACTACGGTAGTCTGCTGTAAATACCAGTTATTATGGTAGTGTGTTGTAGATACCCGTTATTACAGTAGTGTGTCACAGACACCAGTTATTACGATAGTGTAGTGTAGATACCACTTATTACTGTATTGTGTCACAGATGCCAGTTATTACTGTATTGTGTCACAGATACCAGTTATGATGATAGTTTGCTGTAGTTACCAGCTATTATGGTAGTGTGTTGTAGATACCAGTTATTATGGTAGTGTGTTGTAGATACCAGTTATTACAGTAGTGTTTCACAGATACCAGTTAATAAGGTAGTATGCTTTCCATACCAGTTATTACAATAGTGTGTTGTAGATACCGGTTATTACGGTAATCTACTGTAGATACAAATATTACGGTAATGTGTCACGGATACCAGTTATTACGGTACTGTGCTGTAGATACCAGTTATTACGTTTGTGTGTCACAGATACCAGTTATTATGATAGTGTGCTGTAGATACCAGTTATTACGGTATTGTGTCACAGATACCAGTTACTATGGTAGTCTGCTGTAAATACCAGTTATTATGGTAGTGTGTTGTAGATGCCAGTTATTACAGTAGTGTGTCACAGATACCAGTTATTATGATAGTGTACTGTAGATTCCACTTATTAAGGTAGTGTGTCACAGATACCAGTTATGATGATAGTTTGCTGTAGTTCCCAGTTATTATGGTAGTGTGTTGTAGATACCAGTTATTACAGTAGTGTTTCACAGATACCAGTTAATAAGGTAGTATGCTTTCCATACCAGTTATTACAATAGTGTGTTGTAGATACCGGTTATTACGGTAATCTACTGTAGATACAAATATTACGGTAGTGTGTCACAGATACTAGTTATTACGATAGTGTGCTGTAGAAACCAGTTATTACGGTAGTGTGCTGTAGATACCATTTATTAGATAGCGTGTCACAGATACCAGTTAATAAGGTAGTCTGCTATAGATAACAGTTATTACAATAGTTTGTTGTAGATATCGGTTATTATGGTAGTCTACTGTAGATACAAGTATTACGGAAGTGTGTCACGAATACCAGTTATTACGTTAGTGTGTCACAGATACCAGTTATTATGATAGTGTGCTGTAGATACCAGTTATTACGGTAGAGTGTCACTTATACCAGTTATTGTGGTAGCGTGTCGCAGATACCAGTTATTATGGTAGATTGTTGTAGAGTCCAGTTATTACGGTAGTGTGTCACAGATACCAGTTGTTATGATTGTGTGCTGTATATACCACTTATTAAGGTAGTGTGTCACAAATGCCAGTTATTACTGTAATGTGTCACAGATACCAGTTATTACGGCAGTTTGCTCTCGATACCAGTTATTACGGTAGTGTGTCACAGATACCATTTATTATGATAGTGTGTTGTAGATACCAGTTATTACGGTAGTGTGTCACATATACGTTACTATGGTAGTGTGTCACAGATACCAGTTATTACAATAGTGTGTCTCAGCTACCAGTTATTATGTTAGTGTGCTATAGATACTAGTTATTACTGTAGTGTGTCACTGTCACGAGTTATTTCGATAGAGTGCTGTGGAAACCAGTTATTACAGTAGTGTGTCACAGATACCATTTATTACGCTAGTGTTTCAGAGATACCAGTTATTACAATAGTGTGCTGTAGATGCCAGTTATTACTGTAGTGTGTCACAGATACCAGTTATTATGACAGTACAGTATCAATACCAGGGCTGTAGTGATGATAATACAAATTGATGTAAATTTAGTGCTTTCTTTCTTTTTCAGTTTGAAGTCTTTGTTTTTGGATTTGATTTTTCTCACTGATCTAACCCCTCATTTTGCAGTTTTGAAAAATTCTCTGCCACTGTTTTTGCCATTCGCTGTCAATCCCTCCTAATCCTCTCCGATTTATATCCATTTAATAGAACACTGCACTATAAAGTTTATGATTAACTGATTGGTTGTTTGTCATCTCAACAATGACTTTTGAAACTTGTGCGGGGGACTTTTTAAAGTGGAGAGGTTCCTCAGAAGGTCATGTCTAGTGGTTGGTAGGTTAATTGGGCTCTAGTGTTGGGGGGGGACGATGGGAAGGTGGAGAGAATAAAACAGGGTGAATGTAGGACTGGTGGGAATGGATGGCTGATGGGCTTTGCAGACGGGGTTAGCAGAAGGGTCTGTGCCTGTTCTGTGTGACAGGGTAGCATTTGTCCTCAAATCCTGCTCTCTCACTGGAATTCAAACCTGTCGTCTGTTGAAAAGCCTCGGTACGGTGGATGTGGAGAGGATGTTTCCTGTGGTGGGAGATTCACAGCCTCGGAATGAAGGTGGAGGAATTTTGTTAGCCAGAGGGTGGTGAATCGGTGGAATTCATTGCCACAGGTGGCTGTGAGGGCCAGGTCATTGAGTGTATTTAAGGCAGGGCTAGACAGATCCTTGATCGATCAGAGTATGAAGGGATCCGGGGAGAAGGCAGGAGTTTGGGGCTGAGAAGGAAAATGAGTAGGCCATGATGAAGTGGCAAAGCTGACTCGATGGGCCAAACGGCCTAATTTTGCTCCTACAACCTTATGGTCTCATTTCTCCCCAAGTCCTACTCTGTCACTTTGTAAAGTCATGGCTTTTCTGATCCTGGCTGAACTTTGCTGCTTCACTCCATAACCGGTGACTTCATACAACAAAAAGCCTTGGATATTCCGACCTGCAGAGATTCACACGCATCTGAGAGAAGAAATTCCTCCTCTCTTTCTCCGTTCCATTCTGAAACTGTGCCAGCTGGCCGTAGATTCCAGCTCAAGGCTCTGTAAGTTGGCCTTCACTTTCCCAGCTTTCCTTCAAGTTATTAGAATTGGTATCAGGTTTAATATCACCAGCATATGTCATGGAATTTGTTAACTTTGCAGCAGCTGTACAATGCAATACGTGATAAGATAGATAGATACTTTATTCATCCCCAAGGGGAAATTCAACATTTTTCCAGTGTCCCATACACTAATTGTAGCCAAACTAATTACATACAGTATTCAACTCAGTGTAAATATGATATGCATCTAAAATCACCCTCCCAAAAAAGCATTAATAAATAGCTTTTAAAAAGTTCTTAAATAGTTTACTAAAGTGCATTGAGTGGTAACTTAAGCTCAGTCCTAACCCCGGCACTTTAACATGTCTTGCCCCTGGTGGTTGAATTGTAGAGCCGAAAGGCGTTGGGGAGTAATGATCTCTTCATCCTGTCTGAGGAGCATTGCATTGACAGCAACCTGCCGCTGAAGCTGCTTCTCTGTCTCTGGATGGTGCTGTGCAGAGGATGTTCAGGGTTTTCCATGATTGACCGTAGCCTACTCTGCACCCTCCGCTCTGCCACCGATGTCATACTCTCCAGTTCTGTGCCCACGACAGAGCCCGCCTTCCTTACCAGCTTATTAAGACGTGAAGCGTCCCTCTTCTTAATGCTGCCTCCCCAGCACGCCACCACAGAGAAGAGGGCGCTCTCCACAACTGACCAATAGATATTATGTATTAATTTAATTATGTATTAACATAGAAAATAACTAAATTACAGTTATATATTTATTAAAATAAGTAGTGCAAAAACAGAAATTAATAAAAGAGAAATGAGGTAGTGTTCATGGGTTGAACGTCCATTTAAAGTCGGATGGCAGAGGGGAAGAAGTTGTTCCTGAATCGCTCAGTGGGTGCTGTGATGGAATCTCAAGTTTTAATCGTTATGGACTGTGCCTTTAAGAACCATATCTGTAAGACAGAGAGAGACAGTGTCAGCTGCTTGTTTCAGAGAGAGAGAGAGAGAGAGAGTGTGAGAGAGAGGGAGGGAGAGAGAGAGAGTGTGAGAGAGAGGGAGGGAGAGAGACAGAGAGACATAGAGAGAGAGAGAGAGAGAGAGAGAGAGAGAGAGAGAGACAGAGAGAGAGAGAGAGACAGAGAGAGAGAGAGAGGGAGAAACGTAGAGAGAGAGAGAGAGAGAAAGGGGAGGGGAGAGAGAGGGAGAGACAGAGAGAGAGAGAGAGAGAGAGAGAGAGAGAGACAGACAGAGAGACATAGAGAGGGAGAGAGAGGGGGAGAGAGAGAGACAGAGAGAGAGAGAGAGAGAGAGAGAGAGAGAGAGACAGAGAGAGAGAGGGAGAAACGTAGAGAGAGAGACAGAGAGAAAGGGGAGGGGAGAGAGAGGGAGAGACAGAGAGAGAGAGGGAGAGAGACAGAGAGAAAGGGGAGGGGAGAGAGAGGGAGAGACAGAGAGAGAGAGAGAGAGAGAGAGAGAGAGGGGGAGAGAGAAAGAGAGGGGGGAGAGAGAGAAAGAGAGGGGGGCGAGAGACAGAGATGTAGTGAGAGAGGGACGGAGAGAGAGAGAGAGAGAGAGAAAGAGAGAGGGGGGTGAGAGACAGAGAGATGTAGAGAGAGAGGGACGGAGAGAGAGGGAGAGACAGAGAGAAAGAGAGAGCGGGAGAGAAAGAGAGAGGGGGAGAGAGAGAGGGAGAGAGAGAGAAAGAGAGAGGGGGAGAGAGAGGTGGAGCTACATGATGGACAGCTGGTGTTCAGCACAATGATATTTAAACAAGTGTCACTGCTTGTTTCACATGACACAGGCGCACAAAAAGATTGGCGGCGGAAATTGCCACCAAACTTGTAAGTTCCCACAAAGGGTGGGGCTGAGGATCGATCCGTGACTATTAGTGCGTGTAAAGGGCAACCCTGTGGAATCTACCGACCGGTGCGTCTAACCCCTGCCTGGGTTGGCAGATTATCTTATGTTGGTCACATTCGGCCGACTTGGAAGGTTTGGAGGACATCGAAGAGGATCGACGACACCTGTTCATTCAGATCACAAGTACCTCCGTCTCTCTCTCTCACTTCAGTCCCGTGCATCTGAAATGAACTTTTCTTACAGACCATCGTAAGACTGTGACTCTTGCCACCTGAGCTTGAATAAGTTTGGGAACTTTGTTTACACCTATATATGCTTAACACCGTTAACTCTCGATTTACCTGGTTTAAGTTGCTGTATGACATAGTTACTAATGAAACAGTGTTTTGTTAACAGCAGGACCAGACTCCAGGGGTGTTCTATTGTTGCAGCTGATACTTTTACAGGGTTGTGCGTACGTGACAGTGCCTCAGACTTTACCTGCTTACTGAAGGTAACAGTACGAAGAGACTGGTGGAGGTCCTTAATGATGGACATTGCCTTTCTAAGGCACCGCTCGTTGAAGATTACTTGGATAATATGGAGGCTAGTGCCCATGATGGAGCTTTCGAATTTTAATGGCTCTCTGCAGCTTACTTTGATCCTGCCCATTAGCCCTCCCTGCCCCATACCATACTATCTGTTGAGTGTTTTAGGTGACAAAGCAAATCTCCTCAAACTCCTAATGAAATATAGCCGCCATCTTGCCTTCTTTATATCTGCATTCTTCCTCCCTGTCCAAGTATCCTAGACGAACCTGAACTATTCCAGTTTCTTGCCCAACAATTACCCATCAGTTAACGTCGCCAAACCAGTTGCTGAAAAGCAAAAAAAAAAGTGTAGTGCTCAAAATAAAGGTAGAAATCGCCAGGAATGTTCAGCAGGTAGGGCGGCATCTGTGGAGAGAGGAGGAGAATTGATTTATCATGTACATGACTGATTCTCAGAACTGGAAATTAGAAAGCAATCGTGTTTTCATGCCTAAGCAAATGGGGTAGGGGTGAAAAGAGGAAAAGGAGCTCCCTCTGTCAACGGCATTCACCTGATTCCACGCTGGAACAATATATCCAAACTTCTTCACCGTTCAGTCAGATCACAGATAACCCCACGTCTTGTTGATTTCCAGATGGCAGTGATCTTCCAAGTCCGCAGAGTAGATCAACCCTTTAGTGCAGTCCCGACACAAGCACCGTTTCTTCCCAGTGTGGTGTCATAATCTTCGCCGAAGGCTCACGCACTCTCAGAAGGTTTGAACAATCCCTTCCGTGAATGACGTTGCCCGATGAACAACTCTGCTAAGCTGTTTGTTTTGAGCTTGCTGAACGGGATTGCAGTCTCCATCCGACATAAGAGTTGAATTAGGCCATTCGGCCTCAGGTCTGCTCTGCTATTCCATCATGGCTGATTTATTAACCCCCTCAGCCCCATTCTTCTGCCTTCTCCCATTAACCTTTGATGTCCTTACTAATGAAGAACCTATCAACCTCCGCTTTAAGTATACCCATGGACCTGGCTTCCTGTGGCAATGAATTCCACAAATTCACCACCCTCTGACTAAAGAAATTGCAGCTCGTCGCGTTTTAAAGGGACATTCTTGTACTCAGAAGCAGCACCCCTTGGTTCGAGACACTATTGGAAACATTCTCTCCATCTCCACTCTGTCCGGGCCTTTCAATAGGTTTCAATGAGAACCCCTGCCCATGTTATATTAAATTTTGTAAAACATTGAATGAACATCTGAACAGTTCAAAATGACAGTTTAACTCTTTGTGAGCTTGCGGTTTGTAACAGGTAAACACTGTAGGTTTGAAAATGTCTAATGTTTGTTGATAGCAGCTGGTTTCTTTCTTGGTCTCAGGCACCATTAACATGAGGATGTCTGTTGGCCACTTTGAGAGCCAGGTTGCTGGATTCTTTCTCAGTGTCTGTCAAGTTGGCGTGATGGCTTCTTTTTTGCATTTGAGCTAATCGCCTATATGTAATATTCATGTTCTTTTGTAACGAAAGGAAAGTTAATCCAAGACATTGGTGGACTGGTGGATAAAGGGTGACCATTAAAGGGTCTAATTGATTTATGAGGGTATGTTGAACACTGTGTTAATAAACACATGCGTTGTTTGAATGAAAGAAACCAGGCTGAGTTAATGGCATGAGAACAAAAGAACAAAGCGTTTCTCTGTCTCTGCGTGTCTCTCTAAGCCTGTGGAACTCATATTTATTGGGGTACTTTTCTCCCGGTCTTTGGACTTTGCCTAGACTGGGGATTCACGATCGATGCTTAGGAGCCAGGGTGATTTCACCAGTGTCTAAGGATGGTGAGCCTATGTTACGAGACGCCCCAACTTCCAGGATTGAGACACTCAAGCTCCCCGGATAGCTGACACAGCCCCTTGAGGGTTCAGGACAGTCCTGCTAATTGGTGATCATGGTCCAAGAACTGAGTATTTAAGAACTGTGCTTCGGTGCTCAATTATAAGCCTGATAGAGATTTCAGCTGGCGGTTGTGTGGTGCTCCATTCTCGATCCTTGCCTCAGTTGCTCCAGCATTTGTGTCCAACCACTCTCGTCGCATCCTGGAATCTTTCTGCCTTGCTGTGTAGTATTTACTGGGGTTTGTTTGTGCTTTCTACTTTTTGATAATAAATTTGGCCTACGTTACTTTGTTGTGCCTGCACGCTTATAACGACATCTCCTGGACTCCGAATTGTTTGGTCTGATCAGCCCAGCCCCATTACACCTCATTCTTCCAAAACTCCAGTGTGTGCAGGTCTGGATCGATCGAATGCTCTGTGTGCATTAACCCTGTCCTTCCCAGGATCATTCTCAGGAACCTCCTCCGGACCCTCTCCAATGCCAGCACATCTTTCCTTAAATGAACAGCCAAAAACTGGCGAGGAAGAACACCAAGCAGTTCTCAGGGAGGGTATTCATGGGGGGTGGGGGGACCATCCAGTGAGGCTATCCACATGGAAAATTGAAATAAGAATGGGAAATTCAGTTCGCCATGCACCCCCTCCCCTCCGTATTCTGCTGAAGTGCGAGGAGTAAATATTCAGCTGTAGGGGTTGTAATATTTGGTCTTTTCAACATCCTGTGTATTGACTGCTAATGCAGGAGGCTTGGACGGGGTGGATTTTGTTAAATGCGACTGGGTAAGTTGCAGCAAATGATTTGCATGTGGCTCTGCAGGAGAGATGGTAACACTGCCCCTCCAACAGGGCAACGAACCAGGGAAAGAGAAAATGGGAGAGCAGTCTGGTCCAACACTGTCACCTTGAAAATATCTGGCTATGGAAAGAGGTTGGACTGGTTCCCATAGGGAATCCTAAGTCAGGGCAAGGCAGTAAACAGACAGCAATTTCCAGACCTAGATCGGGGCTGCCAGTGTCTAACCCACAGAAGACGGTCGAGATTATTAAGACATAAGATCAGAATTCAGCCCATTGAGTCTGCGCCTCCATTCAATATCAGCTGATTTATTAACCCTCTCAATACCATTCTCCTGCCTTTGACACCCTGACTAATCATGAACCTAATCAACCTCCCCTTCAAGTATACGCAATAACTGGCCACCACAGACCTCTGTGGAACAGGTTCCCCAGATTCACTTCCCTCTGACATAGCTTGGCTTGCTTTTGTAGGAGACAATAGACAATAGGTGCAGGAGTAGGCCATTCGGCCCTTCGAGCCAGCGCCACCATTCAATGTGATCATGGCTGATCATCCACAATCAGTACCCCGTTCCTGTCCTCTCCCCATATCCCTTGACTCCGCTATCTTTAAGAGCTCTATCTAACTCTTTCTTGAAAGCATCCAGAGAATTGGCCTCCACTGCCTTCTGAGGCAGAGCATTCCACAGATCCACAACTCTCTGGGTGAAAAAAAAAGTTTTTCCTCAACTCCGTTCTAAATGACCTACCCCTTATTCTTAAACTGTGGCCTCTGGTTCTGGACTCCCCCAACATTGGGTACATGCTTCCTGCCTCCAGCGTGTCCAAACCCTTAATAATCTTACATGTTTCAATCAGATCCCCTCTCATCCTTCTAAATTCCAGTGTATACAAGCCCAGTTGCTCTAATCTTTCTAATCTATGCTGCACTTCCTCTACAGCCAGGATGTCCTTCCTTAACCCTGGAGACCAAAACTGAACACAATACTCCAGGTGGGGTCTCACCAGGGCCCTGTACAGCTGCAGAAGGACCGTTTTGCTCCTATACTCAACTCCCCTTGTTATAAAAGCCAACATGCCATTAGCTTTCTTCACTGCCTGCTGTACCTGCATGCTTGCTTTCATTGACTGATGTACAAGAACACCCAGATATCGTTGTGCTTCCCCTTTTCCGAACTTGTCACCATTCAGATAGTAATCTGCCTTCCTGTTCTTGCCACCAAAGTGGATAACCTCACAGTTGTCCACATTAAACTGCATCTGCCATGCATCTGCCCACTCACCCAACCTGTCCAAGTCACCCTGCATCCTCCTGACATTTCAGACTGCCACCCAGATGCTGACATTCAAGCTCTGCCGCAGCTGCCGAGCGTCCCTCCGTGTTTCACATTCGCTCTGGACTTGCCACCTCACCCGTGAGATAATTTTCTGGATCGCCAGACCAGAATGCCACTGATCGAGATTGTGGATCTCTTGATTCATCCAGGGTTGAGGAAGGCTTTGAATTGTTTTATGGGGACATACTAATCCATGAACATCTTTATATAAAGTCTGTGTATCCATTTAGGTCCTCTGGTGAGTCCTTGGGAATGTCCCAGCCCACCGACTCAAAGCAATCATGTAGCCATCTCTCAGCCTCCCGCGACCAGCTCTTTGTTGTCCTTGCCTCTGGTACCTGCTCTTTAGCCTCTGCCTGTGTGCAGACAGATGGTTACGTAATGCCCCAGTTTAGATTTCTGTGCTATGCTACAGGTATTTCTGCAGCAGTGGTGTGCCCCGCTGGCAGAACGTTTTGGTTTCGGCTAGAGATAAGAGCCCTACTATTCAGCTTAGGAACGTTGTGTCAGCCAGTCAGGATGGTGGGATCTGGAGAGAGTTCCAGAGAGAGCAGGACGGAGAGAGAGATTTGCGACGGAGAGTAGACTGGTTTGGGGTTTTCCGCGCAGGATCTGCGGAGCGGGACAGGGGGAAGGTGCCGCAGAATGCCGGGGAAGGAGACTCTGCGAGAAGTGCTTTGTGCAGATGAAGGACGGGCCAGTACTCCTGAGAGAGAGCACCAGCTTGTTCCTCCGAGCGAAGTTCAGACTGTGGTGGGTGCTTTCTTCAGTCCATGGTTTCAGCATTGTGAGTTCAGCCTTGGAGGAGACGAGCTCATGTGAATATCTAGACTGGTTTAACTGTCATGGGCCCTTTTAATTTTTTCTTCCTTTTAATGACCGATAAAGCTGAAATTGGTAATTATATATTTTGTTTACAATTTTATGCAGTGTACGATCTGTTATTTCTTGCTGACAATTTTGTACGGGCAGTATTTACACAGCATTTGCTCAAACTGAGGTTTCTTTAATCGGAACATCACAACGTTCCTGTTTGGCTGAAGCCCAGATCACACCGACCCGAGACCGGTGTTGCTTACGGGGAAGGTGGCTGTTAGCGGAGTTCACCAACAAGCCAGGTTTGTACACGAACCTGTTGACAGGGCTGCAGTTAGGTTTTTGTAAATGAGGTCGAGCGATGGAATAGTAGGCAGTAGTGTAGCAGTGGTCCGATGGTCCTGAAGTCTCGGGCAGGGATGTGAAGATGGTCAGGGTAGGCTGTTTCTTGTTTACTAAACATGACATTCCATACGCCAAGTGCTCGGTTGACATCTGCCTTTGGTGGCAAGTCAACTGCGGAAAGGATTATGGCACAGAACTTAAAGTTCGAAGTTAATTTATTACCAAAGTATGTACACATTATACGACCTTGAGATCCGTCTCCTTACAGGCAGCCACTAAACAAAGAGACCCTAAAGAACCATTAAAAAGGCCGTCTAACACCCAATGTGCAGAGAGAGAGAGAGAGAGAAAAATAACTGGTGCAATTAGCATTCGGAACGAAAGTGAGTCCCCGGACACGAAGCTCAGAGCAAGCCACAGCCTCAACGCCAGAACCACCCGACCCTCTGTGGTGAACTACATATCCCTGTCTGGACACGCCCCCCTGCTGACTGCCCCTGTGGCTCCTCCCACTGACCGTGGCCCCGCCCACTCTCCCCGTGGTGAACTATATATACCTGTCTGGACACGCCCCCCGCTGACTGCCCCTGTGGCTCTTCCCACTGACCGTGGCCCCGCCCACTGTCTCCCCGTGGTGAACTACATATACCTGTCTGGACACGTCCCCTGCTGACTGCCCCTGTGGCTCCCCCCACAGACCGTGGCTCCTCCCACACTGTCTCCCTGTGGTGAACTACATATACCTGTCTGGACACGCCCTCTGCTGACTGCCCCTGTGGCCCCTCCCACAGACCGTGGCTCCTCCCACACTGTCTCCCTGTGGTGAACTACATATACCTGTCTGGACACGTCCCCTGCTGACTGCCCCTGTGGCTCCTCCCACACTGTCTCCCTGTGGTGAACTACATATACCTGTCTGGACACGTCCCCTGCTGACTGCCCCTGTGGCTCCTCCCACACTGTCTCCCTGTGGTGAACTACATATACCTGTCTGGACACGTCCCCTGCTGACTGCTCCTGTGGCTCCTCCCACACTGTCTCCCTGTGGCGAACTACATATACCTGTCTGGACACGCCCCCTGCTGACTGCCCCTGTGGCTCCTCCCACAGACCGTGGCTCCTCCCACACTGTCTCCCTGTGGTGAACTACATATACCTGTCTGGACACGCCCCCTGCTGACTGCCCCTGTGGCTCCTCCCACACTGTCTCCCTGTGGTGAACTACATATACCTGTCTGGACACGCCCCCTGCTGACTGCCCCACAGACCCCGGTATAAAGGCGATTGAGGTCTGAGCCCGGCCTCTCAGTCTCCAGGATGTAGTATGGTGGTCAACTACTGCTTGTTCTTTCTTCCAGTCAATAAAGCCGATATCTCGCCTTCACCTCTCAGAGAGTTATTGATGGTGCATCAATTTTATTGACTGGAAGTTTTAAAACATGGAAAGTATTTTACGTCCGGAAAAATTGGATTTGGACCCCCAAGCCCGTGAAGATGGTGCACCACCCTCGCCTCCGGTCCCGACACTCTGCCTTTTCAATCTGGCCTAGCGTTTGAACCGTCCAAACGTTGTGTTGTCCTCACTCTGGGACCCGGGCCCTGTTGCTCAGCTGAGGCCTGGACTTGTCCTCACCTCTGCTCGCCTCGAATCTGCTTTGCCCTTGCCTCGACCTCACCTCGCACACGCATTGTTTGACCCTTGGCCCGGCTGTCCATCGTTTGCAGGGATTGTTCACCAGAAAATTGTTATTAATAAAGTATTTAGTTGCATCCATTGTTGTTTGCCTCCGATAATTAGTCGCTGGACTTCGCCAGCGCAACCTTAGGCCGGAAGTTAACTCTCTCGGTAAGTTCGGCACCTGAACATTAGGTGTTCCAGGCCAGAGAACGAGACCGACCGGACACCATGATGGGTTTATCGTGAAGCAGACGCTAGGTGGCGCCATTGAACCACGACCGAGTCACTTTGTTCCACTTTACCTACCTTTCGTTATTTACAGTAATGTTTACAGATTGCCTTCGCCCGGTACTACGGCTGCAAATCCTACCCCGATTCTGAGATTCAAAACATGCTTGACTGCGCTAGGAGTTTCATTCTGTATAGGTAGGTTTCGTGAACGGGAATGGAGGGCTGCGGGTCGATGGGCCGAGGCAGAATAAGTTTGTCATGGACTAGATGGGCTGAAGGTCTCCATGAATTTATTCAAAACATTATTATAATTTTGACAGCCGAGAGCTTGAAAGTGTTTTCCCTTTCCACCGCTGACCCCTCGAGGAGATCCGGACAGCCGACATCCGGAGCAGGGCGCAGCGCATCTGGAAGTTATGGGATGTGAACACGGAGAGGGAAACGCGGGGGTAAGTGCAGGGGGTGGCTGCGGCCTGAAGAAACAGCGATAAGGATCAGGGCTTACTCGCCTGTTATTAAGTGGAGGTGTGTTCAAAAGGGTGTGATTAAAATGATTCACAAAGACGCTGATGAGACTCAACCGCCATAAATGTGAGAATGATGTTGATAAATCCAGATGGGAACTACATAAAACTTCTCTCTTCCGTAACGGAGACGCCGTTTTTGTTGAGAAACAGTCTCTGCTGGAGAGGATGACAAGCAGCCCCTGCTGTCTTCTCACAATGTACTACACTCTGCCCCGCCCATTAGACCATAAAACTCAGGAGCAAGATTAGGCCACTCGGCCCGTCGAGTCTGGTCCGCCAGTTCATCATGGCTGACATACTATCCCTCTCAACCTCATTCTCCTGTTCCCCCTCCCCGTAACCTTTGATGCCTGTACCAATTAAGAACCTATCAACCCCATTTTAAATGCACCCAATGACTTGGCCTCCACAGCCACCTGTGGCAATGAATTCCACAAAATCACCACCTTTTGGCTAAGGAAATTCCTTCCTATCTTTGTACTCAAGGGACACCCTTCTATCTCAGAAAATATATTTAAGACGAGGTTGGGTAGGTTTTTGCATAATAAAGGGTTGTGGGGAAAAGGGGGGCAGGTGGAGATGAGTCCGTGGCTTGATCAGCCGTGATCTTACTGAATGGCGGAGCAGACTCCACGGGCCAGATGGCCGACTCCTGCCCCTATTTATTATGGTCTATCCTGAGATGTGCCCTCGGGTCCCAGACTCACCCGCTATTGGAAACATCCTCTCCGCATCCAGATTGACTTAAATAGGCTGAAGTGGGACAGAATTTCTTCAGGGCACTCGAGGGTTTATTGAAACAACCTTTGCATGTTCTATCGGCAGGAAGAATTACGCTGGACGCTTTTTTGGGAAATGAATGACGGGTGCCTGGCCATTCAGTAGGACAGATTCTGGGGAACAGTGATCATAACTCCTGAATCTTTAAGACTGGATCTTTTGGGAAAGCACGAAATCAATTAGGGGGAAGGAACATTATTGGAGACAGGAGCCAAAGAACGTTAATTGAGAGCAGTTGCAATCGGACCAGCCCGTATGTGACACGCGGTCACCGAATTATAGGAAAGATGTCAACAAAGTAGAGAGAGTACAGAGGAGATTTACCAGAATGTTACCTGGGTTTCAGCACCTAAGTTACAGAGAAAGGTTGAGCAAGTTAGGTCTCTATTCATTGGAGCGTAGAAGGTTGAGGGGGGACTTGATAGAAGTATTTAAAATTATGAGGGGGATAGAGTTGACGTGGATAGGCTTTTTCCATTGAGAGTAGGGGAGATTCAAAAAAGAGGGCATGATTTGAGAACTAGGGGGCAAAAGTTTAGGGGTAACACGAGGGGGGAATTTCTTTACTCAGAGAGTGGTAGCTGTGTGGAACGAGCTTCCAGTAGAAGTGGTAGAGGCCGGTTCAGTATTGTCATTTAAAGTAAAATTGGACAGGTATATGGGCAGGAAAGGAATGGAGGGTTATGGGCTGAGTGCGGGTCGGTGGGACCAGGTGAGAGAAGCGCTCGGCACGGACTAGAAGGGCCGAGATGGCCTGTTTCCATGCTGTAGTTGTTACATGGTGATATGTGTGGGCGTTGTTTGAGGTCAGAACTCAGAACAGAGGGACGACCATTCAGAACAGAGATGAGGAGGAGCTTCGCTAACGGGAGGGTGCTGAAGCTGTGGAATTTGTTCCCACGTCATTGGGAATACTTTAAGCAGAAGCTGATTGGTTCTTGATTGGTAAGGGTGTTAAAGATGACAGGGAGAAGACAAGAGAGGGAAACTATATCAGCCCTGATGGATTGGCAGAGCAAACCCAAAGGGCCGAGTAGCCCAATTCTGCAGCAAACTGCAGGAGGGATCGACGACTCTGCGTGACACAGGCTGAACGGAACTGAGCAGAGAATTTATTGCAATGAGACGATATCAAAGGCAGCGGAAGATGTGTTTTGGTAAATCTAATGAACCCCAGTCAGACTGCACGCAGGACTATTATTCCAGTTGCCCGAGTTCAATCGGGCTCTCTGGTGCCGTCTACTTGGGGCTTGCATGGGCTACCTCCCCCCCCCCCCCAGGTGCTTGGGTTCCTTCACCTGAAACCCGTGGATCGGTAGATAAACAGTGAGTGGAGATTCTGGGAGGAATTCGTGGGAATGTGGGGTCGTTGTTTACCCAGCGGGCCCCGTTCCGTGACTCGACTCTCACTGAGTTACACTGCGTGTGAGACTCAGCCACTTTCAGCTGGCCCACGTGGGTTCCGGTCAGATTCAAAGGTCATTCGGTACTGGCACCTGATGTGGGGCCCGAACCAGGGGAGAGTGAAAATAGAAATCCTGAGCGATCGCAATCAGTCCAAAGGTTTTCGTTTGAATCCTCCGGAGGTGTACAGGAATAAACACGGTGGAGAAACCGGGGAGTGAAAATCGTGTAGTTATTCACAGAGAGGCAGGAAACACAACAATTAACAGAAAAATCAGCATTATGCTGAGTCAGATACCTTGGGGACAATTAACAAACTCTTAGGTGGGCTTATGGATGATAGAAAAA
Organism: Hypanus sabinus; assembly: GCF_030144855.1. Classification (NCBI taxonomy): domain Eukaryota; kingdom Metazoa; phylum Chordata; class Chondrichthyes; order Myliobatiformes; family Dasyatidae; genus Hypanus; species Hypanus sabinus. Next base: position 13,771,486 of record NC_082731.1, read on the forward strand.
TGGAGGGCTCTGTGGGAGGGAAGGGTTAGATTGATGTTAGTGTTGTTAAAGGGCTAGTACAACTCCATGGGCTGAAGGGCCTACACTGTGCTGTAATGTTCTGATAGTCGTAGGTACAGTAATCTTGACTACAGTAACATACTCTATCTACCGTGAACTACATCAGAGTTGCCCAGGTTAATTGAGGTGTTGTAGCGGTGTGCTACACGCAGCGCTAAAATTACGACACGGAGTCGGTAACTGCAGTCAAAGGAAAAACTTTATTCGAAAACTTCAGCCTCACTTTTAAGCCTCTGTCAACCGGCCCCCCATGGCGCAGAGGCTCCAAAGCTCTGTGCTCGCAAACCCGCGTAGGCTATCTAATTGTGAGTCGGTTCGGATGTGCCAGGAAATGGGTCGCCACAGTATGAAAAATGACTAGATGACAAAGAGTTTTAAATCTATGCTTTGTGTTACTAGGAATTGTAATGCAGTGATGTATGGGGGTGGGGTAAGGGAATGAGGGCAGCAGGAGGGCCAGCAGCCTCAGAGTATCAAGACAAGGGCACCTGCCACAGGGGTGGCATGGCTCGCAGCCAAGTCTTCACGTTGGCAGAGAGCCGGGTTGAATCCTGACCCAAGTTCTAAGTCAATCCGTTATGAGAGTACACGAGTATCACCACGCAGGGCCGTGAGATCCAGTTTCGCACGGGTTGACTCACTGGAGCGACGAGATACGATTGAATCGGTGAAAGACCTGCACGCACAAGGACTGTGAGACCGCCAGTGTCAGAAAGGAGACGCAGGGCATCAAAAACAAAACCATTACCGAGAGCACGAGCTGTCGAGGCCTTGAAAATGAGTCCGTAGGTTGTGGAATCAAGAGTGAAGCGATCCTTGCCGGTTCGGGAGCCTGTTGGTTGTAGGGTGATTGCTGTTCCTGAGCCAGGTGGAGTCGGACCCGAGGCTCCTGTACCTTCTGCCCGAAGCCAGGAGCGAGAAGAGGGCACGGCCTGGGCAATGAGGGCCCTCGATGGTGGATGCTGCTTTCCTGCGACAGCATGCCTGGTAGATGTGATTCGTGGTGGGGAGGGCTTTTCCTGTGTCGGGCTGGGCCAGCCGGCGTGAAGGTTACTTCTGATATATTCATTGGGATACAGTGCAGAGCCAGACCCAGCGATCCCCCGATTTAACCCAAGCCTAATCTCGGGACTGCTTACAAAGTCCAATCGGCCTAACCAACCGGGACGTGGGAGGAAACCGGAGAACCCGGAGGAAACCCACGGGGTCACGGGGAGAACGTACAAACTCCTCACAGGCAGCGGCGGGAACTGAACCCGGGTCACCGGCACTGTGAAGTGTCCTGTTAACCCCTACGCTGCCCTGCTGGCCTGTGTGAGTTTTCCCACAGGTTCTCTGGTTTCCCACAACTGACGCCTGATCTGCTGCGTTTGTCAGGAATCACCTGCCTGAGTGTTTTTTTTTAAATTTCAGACCTTCGGCAACTTCAGCTGTTTTATTTTTTTACGAGTGTTTTATTTTGCAAAAGGAATGGGGTGAACAGAGGATTACTGGAACCCAGAGAGCCCAGGTGACCCGGCGCGTTGGGCGCTCTCCGCCAAACAGTTGGGCAATGGTTGTTAGAGAGAGAAAACAACAAGATGTCAGGCTGGAATGGTGGGACCCCGTTAACCATCGTCACCTTGACTGTCTTGTCTGCACCCTTTAACAGACCTTCCCCACGTTCCCTCCACCCTCCCATCCCCGGCAGCCTCTAACACACAAGTTTCCTCACTCTGCCTGATGGTCTGAGTGACGGATCGTTCCTCTCCAGACGCTGCCTGAACTGCCGGGTATTTCCATTATCGAGTGTTTTGTCATCTGCTGTTTCGATATTTACAGCAGCGGATGTGGAGCTTAAAACCGTCCGGGACCAGCGGCTCCAATGGCCTCTCTTTCGACCGTACGCTCTGCTTATCGCAAAGCCTCAGAGGCTTGAGTGACAGGATTTGAAACAGAACTGGTTTATTTGTTCAGAATATGAACAGCGGGAACTGCAGAACCCAACACCACACCAATGGTGACTAAACTGAAGGAAACATGATTGGTGTCTTTACAGGGAAACGAGATAGTCACTCGAGGGGGGTAAATTGACTGGGATGGGGACATATGAGATAGGAGCAGAATTTTCTCAGAGAGAAAACATTGTCTGTTTCGGGGACCGTTTTGGTGTTGCTTAGGGAAGCAGTTCCTGGTCCCCTACTCTTCTCTTTACACATGCTCCCGTTAGGAGTCTTCATCAGAGAGCATAAACTGGTTTTCCAGAGTTACGCTGATGACACACATTCATATATCTCAGTTTGGCCTCGTGATGGTAGTAACATAGAAACATAGAAAACCTATGGCACAATACAGGCCCTTCGGCCCACAAGGCTGTGCTGAACATGTCCTTACTTTAGAAATTACCGAGGCTTACCCACAACCCTCTATCTTTCCAAGTTCCATGAACCTGTCCAGGAGTCTCTTAAAAGACCCGATCGTATCCGCCTCCACCACCGTCGCCGGCAGCCCATTCCACGCACTCCCCACTCTGAGTGAAAAACTTACCCCTGACATCTCCTCTGTACCTACTCCCCAGCTCCTTAAACCTGTGTCCTCTCATGCTAGCCATTTCAGCCCTGGGAAAAAAGCCTCTGACTATCCACACGATCAATGCCTGTCATCATCTTATACACCTCTATCAGGTCACCTCTCATCCTCCGTCGCTCCAAGGAGAAAAGGCCGAGTTCACTCAACCTGTTTTCATAAGGCATGCTCCCCAGTCCAGGCAACATCCTTGTAAATCTCCTCTGCACCCTTTCTATGGCTTCCACATCCTTCCTGTAGTGAGGTGACCAGAACTGAGCACAGTACTCCAAGTGGGGTCTGACCAGGGTCCTAAATAGCTGCAACATCACCTCTTGGCTCCTAAACTCAATCCTACGATTGATGAAGGACAATGCACCGTATGCCTTCTTAACCACAGAGTCAACCTGCGCAGCAGCTTTGAGCATCCTATGGACCCCAAGATCCCTCTGATCCTCCACACTGTGAAGAGTCTTACCATTAAACTATATTCTGCATTCATTATTGACCTTCCAAAATGAACCGCTTCACACTTACCTGGGTTGAACTCCATCAGCCACTTCTCAGCCCAATTTTGCATCCTATCAATGTCCCGCTGTAACCTCTGACAGCCCTCCACACTATCCACAACACCTCCAACCTCAGTGCCATCAGCAAATTAACTAACCCATCCCTCCACTTCCTCATCCATGTCATTTATAAAAATCACGAAGAGTAAGGGTCGCAGAACAGATCCCTGAGGCACCCCACTGGTCACTGAACTCCATGCAGAATATGACCCATCTAATTTTAAAAAGTAAATAATCCAACTGTTCAGTTCCTTATCTTTGCACGCTGACATTTTATTCTTTAATAATAATTTATTCAACGACCTTTGGAGATTTCATGGAATACGTTACGGTCACACCTTCAGGCAGAGCCAGTTCAGAACATGTAATCTGACTACTTTAGAACACCATGACTTTTCGGGATCCCCCGCGCCCAATTCTAACAAGTAAAACAAATCCAATTTCTAAAACTCGACAGGGGACGGAAACACAAGTTCCGGTTCAAATGCCAATGCATGGGGGGGGGGGGCAATTTACAGCGCTCGTGAAATGTCGGGTCAATAATATTTACTGACATTACTGAGGGGCGTCAGCAGTTGAAGCAGGACGCTGTCTGGGATCTTGCCGACCAATTCGCACCCTGGGCAGGGACACACACAGAATGCTGGAGAAGGGCCGAAGGTCCTGCCGATTCCTCCAGCAGTTTGTGTGTCCGGCATCCCGTGTCCAGGGACTCCAAACTTCCGGGTACAGGTCAGCATCGGCTTTACTCCCGCCCCGCCCCCTCATCCCGATTGGCTGGAGGACCAAACGGTCCTCCGGCATTACCCTGCTTCCTGATTGGTGCAGAGTCGCTGTCAATAAGGATGAACGGCTCATTAAAGGAGCCGAGGTCAGCGGCCGCGCTTTGGGCGGGAGACCCAAAATAACTTTAGCGTTCAAACTGCAGGAGATTCACTTCTGAGTTCTGTGAAACAATTGTTACCTTTTAAATACGTTCCTGATGCCAGTCTCGCCATCTGACCCGCTCACAACAAACAGTCGGAGTTCTTCAGAATCAGGCTCAAAGTTCAAAGTAAAGTTTATTTTCAGGCTACAGACATGAGATTCTTTTCCTTGCATGTGTCGTGAAATTTGTTGCCTTTACGACAGCAGTACAATGCAATACATAATATAAAATCAATTACACACATTAAATATTACAAAAACAGAAATAAAAAATGTACTGAGGTAATGTTCATGGGTTCAATGTCCATTCAGAAATCTGATAGCAGAGGGGAAGAAACTATTCCTAAATCATTCTGTGCCTCCTTCCTGACAGTAACAATGAGCTCAAGACATGGCCTGAGTGATGATTGGGGAGGGGGGGGATGGTCCTTAATGATGGACGCTGCCTTTTTGAGGCGTCGCTCCGTGAAGATGCCCTGGATACTACAGAGGTCAGTGTCCATGATGTTGCTGACTAATTTTACAACTTCCTGCAACTTATTTCAATCTTGTGCAATAGCCCCCCCCCCCCAACACCATACCAGACGCAGCCTGTCCATGGTAGATCTGTAGAAATTTGAGAGTGCCCATGATGACAATCCGAATCTCCTCAAATTCCTAATAGCCGCTGGTGTGCTTTCTTTATAACTGCATCGATATATTGGGTGCAGGGTAGATCCTCAGAGATATTGACACCCAAGAACTTGGAATCGCTCACTCTTCCCATTTCTGATCCTTCTATAAAGACTGGTGCGTGATCCCTCACCCTTTATGACGTCCACAATCAGTCTTTGGTCTTACTGACACTGAGGTAGTTCAGAGATGGAACAGTCCCGATACACCTCCATCACCAAGGGGTAATGCTCTTGCATCTCTCCAGACAACAAAGCTGACCATCTCCCCTCTTTCTGCCTCCACCCACAGCAATTTCTTTTCAACTCTTATTTTCTTCAAAGCAAAGAGCAGTTATGAACAGTATTGAAATAGGCGAGAGAAAGGCATTTCACTTCTGATCAGTCTAGGCAGATTATCCAGGAGCTAAAATTCCTATTCCCATTCCGATCTTCCACTCTGTTTTAACATATCCATTGGGATTTTAAAAAGCTAATAAGGAACTTTTTAGGGGTGTGTTCATAATGTCTATATTCCCTGAGTTTGTATCAAACTTTCCTCACCCTGTACTTATCAGCAGAACCTACCTCATGTCTCTAAATGTCTTCAAACTCCACGTCTCCCTCATCCAGCAAACAATCGGGGATTATAACGGCACGAAGAGTCAATGGAAGAGATGGTGGAGCCATGGAACCCTCCAAATGGAAGCAGTGGGCCCAACAATGTGACCTGATGTTGTGAATTCCAACCCAGGCCAGCAGTTCCTAAGCCATCTTGGTTTGAAAGGCCTACAGGTACGTTTGCACTCTGACGTGCTGACAGGGAGAGTTATTGCAGAAAATGCACAACAAGTTGAATTATAACCATGGTTCTTCACCGATACCAATGTTGATTACCCAGGGATTCCAGTGCCTGTCGGTGGGGGTCGTTCTATCGATACCAGGCCTTGTTGCAATGTCTTTGACTTGAGTTACTACAGTGATGGTTCATGCCAGTTGTTCCAATCCCGGTTATTTTCAGTGATACTTGTTGAAACGCCAGTTCCCAGTCACAAACGTAGCAACCCAAGTGTTGTCTGTGTTGGTCCAGTCAATTTCAACTACAGATGTTGAAAGTTGCTCTGGAATTGCCCAGTTGATGCAGGACACCTTCTGCAGGCGGAGACTCCTTCAATGACATTAAGACCCTGAAATATTAAATATTTACCTCAGACAGCTAAACATATCTGAGGTGTACCTTCCATCGGTAACTAGCGTCTCTCCCGCAGTGCACAGCCCTGAGGGGCACTGCAGTCCTTTGCCCGGATCCAGGCAGCTGACCGGTCCGTGGGATCCGTGGCAGGAACGGCCGAGTCCACAGACGGGGTCTGGTGGAATGACAGGAAGTCCAGGGTGTGGCTGGGAGGGAGGGCAGAAAGCCGGTGGGGGGGGGGGGGGGGGCAGCGGCGACTGGGGTCAAATGCGCTGGCGAAGGTGGGATCACAATATGGAACGCACTGCGGTAAGGGATGGTGGGCAGAGGCAACTAAAACCGGCAAATGGGAAATAAAGCTCTCGAGCTTCAAGTTTTAACCCCCGTTCCGTTAGCCCGACTGCAACATGGCTGTGTCAGTCCGTGATCGCAAGCCTTGCTGACGATTCCACACTCAGAGAGAGAAAGCAACAAGATGACAGGCTGGAATGGTGGGACCCCGTTAACCATCGTCACCTTGACCGTCTTGTCTGCACCCTTTAACAGACCTTCCCCATGTTCCCTCCACCCTCCCATCCCCGGCAGCCTCTAACACACGAGTTTCCTCACTCTGCCTGATGGCCTGAGTGACGAATCGTTCCTCTTCAGACGCTGCCTGACCTGCCGGGTATTTCCATTATCGAGTGTTTTGTCATTCATTTCCATCTTTTGCCACAAACAGAACCAGTGAATAACTTCTCTGTGTGGACACTGCTGTTGTGTCCGCAGACTGAACCCCTTCACACACTCGGAGCACGGTGTGAATGCGCTGGTGTGTCAGGAGGTTGTACGAAAGAGTGAATCCTTTCCCAGATGAACGGCCCCTCCCCGGTGTGAATGCGCTGGTGTGTCAGGAGGTTGTACGAAAGAGTGAATCCTTTCCCAGATGAACGGCCCCTCCCCGGTGTGAATGCGCTGGTGTGTCAGGAGGTTGTATGAAAGAGTGAATCCTTTCCCAGATGAACGGCCCCTCCCCGGTGTGAATGCGCTGGTGTGTCTCCAGATTGGTTGACTGACTGCCGACAAGATGGCAATGTGACAACAACAGGTGCCACGGTTCTAGTCAAACATACATCTGATGGTCACAAGGTCCTCCTGTACGTTAACAGCTCAAAGGACTGAAGGTCCACACCGTCAACGAGTTGTTCTCTGGTGGGGATAATGAAGGAGCTGTGCAACGTTCTGCTGCCTGGGTCGATGGAGGCTCACAGTCAGAAAGCGAGTGGCTATCGTGGTCACTTTCCTTTGGACATTGTTCACCTGGAACGCAGTATGCCTGGTTTGTTGGTCGTGAGCAGGGGTGGATGGAGGGGGACGAGTCTGCCGTTGTAGGGAGGACTAGGCCTGAGGCCCCGGTGTCGCCTGCTTGCAGCGAGGGGGTGAAGCGTTTGCACTTGACAGGGTCGGTGCCCAGAACAGGTGGGAGCTGCCCTCCCAGCGTTTTGCTCCACAGAAGACAAGCTCTGCGGATAACACACGCCAAATGCTGGTGGAACACAGCAGGCCAGGCAGCATCTGTCGACGTTTCGGGCCGAGACCCTTGGTCAGGACTGACGAAGCAGGTATTTTTATACCTTATCAGGTCAGTCTATTTTCATTGGCTCAGGGTAATCTGAGTTCTGATTGGATGTAGTCCATGGTTACAAGCAGTAATGTTCTATGGCCTTCAATTTTGTGTCTTAGGTGATGTCTTTATTCTGTTGAATTGACAGGTTCAAGCCAGTCAAACCAGGTCATCCAGTCACAAACCTGCCGTCTTACACAATAAACTGCTTCTTATCTGAGATTGTTTCGGGTTTGGCAGATCATGAGCAAAAAAAAACTCCTTGTGTTCAATTGCTCTGATTATGACTATGTCCATACTAGACTGGATAAATCCATAACCGAAGCTTTTCTCTTCGTTTTGACTGCGTTTTCCTCCCCTGAAAACAGAGCTTTTCTAAAACACCCTCCAGAGTGTGTGAATTTGAAAACACCGGATTGGGCAGATCAGTGTGGACGGGGTAACCGGAGAAATCTGAAAACGCGGTCAGACGGCAGCGCGCCATTTCATTGTTTTCCTGAATGCAGCCTAACAATTTCAGAACAGACAGCAACAAGATCGAAGCCAGAAGAGTTAGAAATGTACTCATCAAATACTTTGAATAAATAAGTATACTCACTCTGCCCTGTTTTCTGTCCTTGCTCGTATGAAGGTGGTTTACTTATTTATGCAAGTGCTTCTCTGACAATAGATGTGTAACAGCCTTATGTAGCATTGTATGGAAATACAAGATAATACTGATGCAGACATGTTTTATACATTTAACAAGGGGTTTTATTAGTGCAACAGAGTTGGTCAGTTTTTCAATGTCCATCGTCAGCCGGGTCATACTGTCCGTGAACTCCCTATCGGTTGTCTCCGTACACTCCAGTATTTGTTTTTTTTAGTTTTAAGTCCTCCTGCGCGAGAGCCAGCAGCTGTCCGTCGTTTGGCAATTAAGTTTTTCTAGTCTGTAACTGGACAAATGCACAGCAAGTCTTTCACGGCAAGATTCGACACAAAACATGCCGCTTGTTTTCAGTAAATGTGTCCTGCGCATGCGCAGTGGGAGGAGATTGACCAAAGTACCTGTTTTAATGTGGACAGAGGTATTTTCAAAAACACTTAGTGTGGACCCCTATCGTTTCTACACAAAACCGGCGTTTTCAAAATTATCTGGTCCAGTGTGGACGTAGCCTATATTATCCCAGAGCAAGAATCAGTTCTTCAAACAGTTCGCAAAATGGTGGCTGCAAGGACAGCCTCGCAAAATGGCCACCACCATTCCTGTTCACTCGTTATAGTTCTCTCTGGCCAACATTTCCCCTCCACTCTCCTACCTTCCTTCACTTCCCCTCCTCTCCGCATCAACTCCACTCCCCTCTTGCATCTTCCTCTTCCCCCTCCCACCCTCCCCTTCCCCCTCCTTTCTTCCATCTTCCCTCCTCCAAGGTAGGAGACTGGGAGATGCCTACCTGTGCAGACCTGCCAGGAGCCCTCTCCTGTGGCTGGCGATCGACAGCCCAGGAAGATCTGGATGGGTCCAGTAGAACTCCCAAGCTGGGTTGAGAGGGATAATAAATCAGCCAGTACTGAATTGTGGGCTGAATGGCCAACTCCTGCTCCGATGTCTTACACCTTATGTCACAACCCTCTCCCCACAAATGTAACCCAAGTGGCCTCCCTCAGCCTTCTCTACCCTGAAGAGTCCCATCTGCGCTTCCTTTCCTGGAGGTTAACTACTCCCACCTTTAAGACCATTAAACCATACGTTGCAAGAGCAGAATTAGGTCATTTTCCCCATCGAGTCTGCTCCACCATTCCATCATGGATGACTTTATTAACCCCTCAGCCCCATTTTCCTACCTTCACCGCTAAACCTTTGATGCCCAAACTAATCAAGAAACTCGGCTTTAAATATACTCAAAGACTTGGCCTCCACATCCATCTGTGGCAATGAATTCCACAGATTCGCCACCCTCTGGCTGAAGAAATTCCTCCCCAGCCCTGTCCGGAAGGGATGCCATTGTCTTCTGAGGTTACACTCTCCCACCACTGGAAACATCCTCTCCACGTCCTCTGTCTAGACTTGCCAGTATTTAGCAGGTTTCAATAAGATCCCCTCCTCCCATTCCCTTGAACTTCTGCAAGCACAGGTCCAGAGGCATCAAATGCGGCTCACCAATCATTCCTTACAACTTCCCCTGGATGCCTGCCTTTCCATTCCGTCCCATTTTCAATGAATACCAGGAAGGATAGCAAGTCCTGATAAGGAGAGCAATGACGGACCAGATCTGTACCAGATATGAGGCGTCTCTGGAGAAGCTGGGATTGTTCACAACAGGGAGGGTGACAGGGAAAATCACCCTCAAGGACAGGGTTGAGCGAGTACATGAGAAGCTGTTCCCCCTGACAGAAATGCAAGCACAAGGAAATCTGCAGATGCTGGAAATTCAACCACACACAAAATGCTGGTGGAACACAGCAGGCCAGGCAGCATCTATAGGGAGAAGCACTGTCAACATTAACAACAACACACACAAAATGCTGGTGGAACACAGCAGGCCAGGCAGCATCTATAGGGAGAAGCACTGTCAACATTAACAACAACACACACAAAATGCTGGTGGAACACAGCAGGCCAGGCAGCATCTATAGGGAGAAGCACTGTCAACATTAACAACAACACACACAAAATGCTGGTGGAACACAGCAGGCCAGGCAGCATCTATAGGGAGAAGCACTGTCAACATTAACAACAACACACACAAAATGCTGGTGGAACACAGCAGGCCAGGCAGCATCTATAGGGAGAAGCGCTGTCGATGTTTCGGGCCGAGACCCTTCGTCAGGACTAACTGAAAGGAAAGATAGTAAGAGATTTGAAAGTAGGAGGGGGAGAGGAAAGGTGATTGGCAAAAGGGATAGAGAGCTGGAGAAGGGAAAGGATCATGGGACAGGAGGCCTCAGGAGAAAGAAAGGGGGAAGGGAGCACCAGAGGGAGATGGAGAACAGGCAGAGTGATGGGCAGAGAGAGAGAAAAAAAGGAGGGGGGAAAAGCTAAATATATCAGGGATGGGGTAAGAAGGGGAGGAGGGCATTATCAGAAGTTAGAGAAGTCAATGTTCATGCCATCAGGTTGGAGGCTACCCAGCCAGTATATAAGGTGTTGTTCCTCCAACCTGAGTGTGGCTTCATCTTGACAGTAGGGGAGGCCATGGATAGACATATCAGAATGGGAATGGGACGTGGAATTAAAATGTGTGGCCACAGGGAGATCCTGCTTTCTCTGGCGGACAGAGCGTAGGTGTTCAGTGAAACGGTCTCCCAGTCTGCGTCGGGTCTCACCAATATATAAAAGGCCACACCGGGAGCACCGGACGCAGTATACCACACCAGCCGACTCACAGGTGAAGTGTCGCCTCACCTGGAAGGACTGTCTGGGGCCCTGAATGGTGGTGAGAGAGGAACAGGTGTAGCACTTGTTCCCCTTACAAGGGTAAGTGCCAGGAGGGAGATCAGTGGGTAGGGATGAGGGGGACGAGTGGACAAGGGATCCCTGCGGAAAGCAGAAAGGTGGGGGAGGGAAAGATGTGCTTGGTAGTGGGATCCTGTTGGAAGTGGTGGAAGTTATGGAGAATTATATGTTGGACCCGGAGGCTGGTGGTTTGGTAGGTGAGGACAAGAGGAACCCTATCCCGAGTGGGGTGGCGGGCAGATGAGATGAGAGTAGATGTGCATGAAATTGGAGAGATGCCTTTGAGAGCAGAGTTGATGGTGGAAGGAGGAAATCCCCTCTGTTTAAAAAAGGAAGACATCTCCTTCGTTCTGGAATGAAAAGCCTCATTCTGAGAGCAGATACAGCAGAGACGGTAGGAATTGCGAGAAGGGGAAAGCATTTTTGCAAGAGACAGGGTGGGAAGAGGAATAGTCCAGGTAGCTGTGAGAGTCTGTAGGCTTATAGTAGATATCAGTAGATAGGCCGTCTCCCGAGATGGAGACAGAAAGATCAAGAAAGGGGAGGGAGGTGTCGGAAATGGACCAGGTAAATTTGAGGGCAGGGTGAAAGTTGGAGGCTAAGTTAATGAAGTCAATGAATTCCCCCCTCCTTTTTTTCTCTCTGCCTGTTCTCCATCTCCCTCTGGTGCTCCCCTCCCCCTTTCTTTCCCCCCGGGCCTCCCGTCCCATGATCCTTTCCCTTCTCCAGCTCTGTATCCCTTTCGCCAACCACCTTTCCAGCTCTTAGCTTCACCCCACCCCCTCCGGTCTTCTCCTATCATTTCGCATTCCCCCCTCCCCCCACTACTTTCAAATCTCTTACTATCTTTCCTTTCAGTTAGTCCTGACGAAGGGTCTCGGCCTGAAACGCCGACAGTGCTTCTCCCTGTAGATGCTGCCTGGCCTGCTGTGTTCCACCAGCATTTTGTGTGTGTTGTTGTTAATGTTGACAGTGCTTCTCCCTATAGATGCTGCCTGGCCTGCTGTGTTCCACCAGCATTTTGTGTGTTGCAAGATCAAAGAATGGGGGTTTACGACGGTTTGGCACGAAATTCAGAGGCCAGACTTGGGAAAGCACAAGCAACGAACTGCCCCGTCATGTGGAATTCACCACCTGAAAGATTGGCAGAAGCAGGTAAACATTTTCAAAATCGAAGCGGATAAATGCAGGACAGGGCGAGTTTGCAGCAGAGAAGCAAAAGGAGAGGGGAGCGGAACTAAATGCAACGCAGCCTCCAGTCTGGGGAAGTTACACTGAACCGCAACTTCCCAAAGGCTGAGAGTGTTCTCATCACAAGGACCTTTGTGCAATGTATCTAGCAACGAACACGGCTGTTCGGCTGTTTCTCCTATTTATGTCACCGTACAGCATCATATAGATATAATTGCAAAGAAAGCACGGCAGCGCCCATATTCCCTCGGGTGTTTGTGAGCATTTGGCAGTCACAAACAACCTTGCTGAAATTCTTTAGATACGTGGTGGCTGGCTGCATTGCGGCCGGGTACGGGGACACCAATGCCTTTGTGTGGAAAATCCTACAAAAGGTCGTGACTTGGTCCAATACGTCACGGGTAAACCACATGAAACGCTGTCATGGAAAAGCAGCATCCATCATCAAAGACCCTCGGCACCCAGGCCAGGCTCTTCTCTCGCTGCTGCCATCAGGTAGAAGGTACAGGAGCCTCAGGACTCGCACCACCAGGTTCAGGAACAGTTATTACCCCTCAGCCATCAGGTAGAAGGTACAGGAGCCTCAGGACTCGCACCACCAGGTTCAGGAACAGTTATTACCCCTCAGCCATCAGGTAGAAGGTACAGGAGCCTCAGGACTCGCACCACCAGGTTCAGGAACAGTTACTACCCCTCAACCATCAGGCACCAAGAGGGGATAACTTCACTCATTCCACTTCAGGTGCTCGGATGGTGTCACTTTAAGGAATCTGTTTCTCTCACGCTCTCGTTATTAATTGCTATTTATTTAGATTTGCATCAGCACAGTTTCCAAGGGGAGATCCTGTTTACAGATTCGCTAAGTATGCCCGCAGAAGAAGAACCTTAGGGCTGTGTGAGGTGTCGCGTCTGCACCCCGATCATGAATTACACTTTGAACTTTGCACAAGGTGTGTCGCTTCACCGAGCGAGGTCCCTGCTCCTTCACGACCCATGGCCGCTGCCGTCTGCCTGACTGCTCGGCTGCGCTGCCGCCTGGCCGGCCGAGCAACCCCAGCATTTTGCGTGCGTGTTTGTTTGCACTGCTGTAAATATATTTGTAAATGATTGACGTTTCCGCCTGTTACTGTCGACTGCAAGACTGCAAGATTCAGAGACGGTGTGTAGCCCCGGTGGGAATGTCCTGTTTAGCTGACCGCTGGGGTGGACGGGATTAGCAGCAGTTCTGTTCCCCCCCCCCCCGGGTCTTTTAATGTCGGTGTCTGACAGCATCTCCGCTGCGACCCGGACTGGGAGGGGGAGCCGGCGGCTGGAACCAAACGGCGATAGAGGCGGTCACAACGCCCTCGGTGATGGCCGGGCAAAAATTCAGGATACATCCTGAGATGTCAGGTTTCCTAAAATAGATAGGGGAAGGGACTAATCGGAAGGTGCAGGATACCCCCTCCACCTAAAATAGATAGGGGAAGGGACTAATCGGAAGGTGCAGGATACCCCTCCACCTAAAATAGATAGGGGAAGGGACTAATCGGAACGTGCAGGATACCCCTGTCGCCGGTGCTGCTTTGCATACTGATGGGGGGGGGGTCTATGAAAGCGGCAGCGACTGGGCCACTGGCGCTGACTCTGTCTCAAAAGGGAAGGAGGAGAAGGGGATTTCAGTGGTCACAGGGGATTCCACAGATAGTGGGGCAGACAGGGGGTTCTCTGAACATGAAAGACAGCCGGATGGCGACAGGGCCCAGGATGTCCCAGGTCGGGTACCCGGCGTTCTAAGGGAGGGGGGCGAATAGCCAGAAGTCGTGGTACGTATTGGTACCACCGATGTGGGGAGGGAAAAGGATGCGGTCCTCGAGAGATCATTCAAGGAGTGAGGCACAAGGCTGAAGGGCGAATGGTCCCAGGTCGAAACCGGCCGGCTCTTTCCCAGCACGCTTTCCATCCGCGTTGGGTTGAGGGTCAAGCTAGCAACTCGGCCTCGTAAAACAGACAACCGCGAAGGACACGCACGATGCGCCTCACACGGCGCGGGGAGGGACCCTAGTCCATTGTATTCCGTCATAGCTGGCCCTGTACTTTACCAGGGTTAATTCCCTCCCCCTCCACCACAAGGATTGGAAAACCTCTTTAGAGGGTTATCATTAACTGCGTTAATGCTGGGCAACAGGATACGTCACACAGACACCGTGACAACACACTGTGGGAAATGATGCTGGGCAATAGGACACGTCACACAGACACCGTGACAACACGCTGTGGGAAATGATTCTGGGCAATAGGACACGTCACACAGACACCGTGACAACACACTGTGGGAAATGATGCTGGGCAATAGGACACGTCACGCAGACACCGTGACAACACACTGTGGGAAATGATGCTGGGCAATAGGACACGTCACACAGACACCGTGACAACACACTGTGGGAAATGATTCTGGGCAATAGGACACGTCACGCAGACACCGTGACAACACATTGTGGGAAATGATGCTGGGCAATAGGACACGTCACGCAGACACCGTGACAACACACTGTGGGAAATGATGCTGGGCAATAGGACACGTCACGCAGACACCGTGACAACACACTGTGGGAAATGATGCTGGGCAATAGGACACGTCACGCAGACACCGTGACAACACACTATGTGGACAGATCCCTGTGGAAGCCGTGTATCCGCGTGCTGAAAGCTGTTCCAGGTGAGAGCAAACTGACCTTGGGACTTCTCAGCGATGGGGACGGAAAAGGGGGTACTAACCAGTGTTGTGATGGAAATGAGAAAGATTCTTGGGTCTTAAAGGCAAGAACTCTGGACCCAGTTTTAATAATAAGGAGTTTATTTACAAGGGGAGAAAAAGCTTGGGGACAACACAGTATTCGTACAAACGCACTTAGAAAAGAGGAGCGTGGGAAAAGTCGGGTCTGCAGTACAATACACGGGAAAACGGTGTGGGGACAGAGTGCAGGTACACATGCAAGCAGGGGAAAAGTAACTGCAATACTTGCCCCCCTTTGACTCTGGGCAAGCACGGCTCTTTGCTAAAGGGACAACAATAAACGCTCCCACAGCCCTATTCAATGCACACTTTACCTGGAGCGAAGCAGGGTGGTCCCTCGAGGATGGCAAAAGAGAGCGAGCCAACCACATGTAGCACCTTTTATAGGTCAGGGGGTCAATGGCTTGGTGCTAGACGGGTTAATCCAATTAAGGTGGCCAATGGTTAAGTGTGCGTTGATTAGTTGGGGGGGGGGGGCGAAATGTTGACTGGCAGGTGGTGTGACCTCCGACCAGGTGAGGGCAGTGCTGTCACGTGAGAGGCCGGCTCTCTGGTGACAGCCAAATCAATAACAGCATAATAACTGCCGGTCCTGCAAGAGAGTTCCTCCCTCAGGGTTACAAGGTCCGCGGAGGGGCAAACCGATTTAACTGGCCACGAAGGACAAGTAATGCAGCAACATGGGACGTGGCAACGGGGCCAGATCCATGCCTTGCCGATACAATCGCAACATTTAAAAGCCATTTGCACAGGTAGGAGGAGATGGGTGTGGGCTTGAAAGAGACATCACGGTCAGCGTGGTTGATGTGGGCTCTACTGTCTACTTCAGCGGCAACAGAGATTCTGCAGGATTTACTCAGAGTGTCAGGCAGCATCGGAGTGTGAGAGGAATTTGGGTCATTTCTCTGTTACACAACTTTACGAATATAACTCTCCCAGGTCGCTCATTCTGATATCAGAGGCCTGAAGAGGTCTAGGCAGCTACTCAGTATTGCAATGAAGTGTTCGAAGTTCAAATTTATTTTTAATCGAAGTACGTATATGTCACCATATAATACTTCAAGATTCATTTTTCTGCAGGCATTCACAGTAGAACAAAGAAATTCAATAGATTCGATGAAAAACCACAGACAAAGACTGACAAACAGCCAATGCGCAAAAGACGAACCATGCAAATAAAAAACGGAATAACTGTTACTGAGAACATGTGCGGTAGAGTCCTTGAAAGTGAGTCCGTAGGTTGTGGAATCAGTTCAGGTTGTAGTTGAGGTTATTCACTCTGGTTCAGAAACCTGATGGTTGAAGGATAATAACTGTTCGTGAACCTGGTGGTGTGGGACCTGAGGCTCCTGTACCTCCCCTTCCCGAAGGCAGAAGTGGGAAGAGAGCACGGCCTGGATGGTGGGGGCTGCTTTCCTGTGGCAGCGCTCCTTGTAGATGTGCTCAGTGGTGGGGAGAGTAGATGCAGAGCTGACTCGATGGATTGAATGGCCTAATTCTGCTCCTGTGTCTGGTGGTCTTGTGATGGACTGGGGTGTGTCAACCACTTCTTTGTAGGCTTTTGCATTTTAGGACATTGGTGCTGTTAGAAGTTTGGCAAAGTTTTAGAAGACTTGCCAAGTTACACAAACTTCTAAGAAAGTAGAGGTGCTGTTGTGTTTTCTTTGCAATGGCACTTACATGCTCGTGCCAGGACAGATCTTCTGCATGATAATGCTAAGGAATTTAAATGTACTGGCCCTGTCCACCTCCAATCCCCTACTGAGGACTGGCACCTGGACCTCTGGTTTCCTTCTGAAGTCAGTAATCAACTCCTTGGTTTTGCTGACCTTGAGTGAGAGGTTGTTGTGGAACCACTCAGCCAGATTTTCATCATCTTTGATTTGAACATCAACAGAGCAAACTTAAATATGGCATTAGTGATGTTCGGAGCCTCACCCTCGTAGGTATAAAACGAGTAGAGCACATGTGATGAGTGGGGGTGATGTTGCTCCCAATCTATACTGACTGGGGTTTGCAAGTGAGGAAATCGTGGATCCAGTTGCAGTGTTACAGGCAGCGTTCTTCAGGAGAGCTGCTCTCCGAGGTGGAGACAAGATACCCACCAGCTGATTTAACCAGAGCTGAAGATTTATTCCCAAAATCCTTACCAATTACCCCTCTATGAACATTAGCAGCCCAAGCGATGTCGCATTGTTGTTTGTGGGAGCTTGCTGTGTGTGCATTCTCTGTACTTAAGAGAATCAAGCAATAAAACCGGGGGGGGGGGGGGGGGGGGAGCGAAAAACCATTAAAGGCTTTATTTAAATATCTGCTTAAACAAGCGTGTGGACTACATTACCCAGAAACCACCGAGTCGGAGGATGCCAACCACGCACAAATACCGGATATGACGCCACAACCCGCAGAGGAGCTTCTGGAGGCAAATGGCGGATCGCGGGCCTGGTTACGAGTGTAATGAACCCCAAATACCGGGACTGAGGAACAGCCCTCGACTCCGGGAGACTCGGTAGGGACGCCGCAATGAGGCCAAACCCTCCCCCACCCCGTTCCTTTTCCGCCCCGAAGCGCCGGGGAATTCCCAATCGCGATCCACGCAGGTCCGAACCTGCGGGGCGGTACATGCGCGCTGGAGGAATAGAGCGGCGGCCCGCCTGCTGAGAATTGTGGGTAAAGGGACAGCCATTAGTTGTCCTGAGCCAGATTTGGATTGGGAGCTGGTCGTGGGGTTTCCAGACCCTGTCGAGCTCTCAAACCTGAAGGGGCAACGGCTGGAGCCGAAACTCAGTAACTGAAAAAAAAGACTTTTTAATCTGTGTCCGTTCGTTTAATTGACCCACATAATGTGGGAATAATTGTGAATTGTAAATTTTAATAACCAGTGTAAAAGTTCCCAAGTGAATGGGAGTGGTTGATGAGAATTGTTGAGAGGAAAATATAGGATTAATAGTGTAAATGGGTGATTATGGCTGGGCCAAAGGACCTAGTTCTGTTTTGTATCATCCTATGAATTATAAGAAATAAATAGTTGACAATTTTTTAGATTCTTGATTTTGAAAACAGAAAAATAGAAAAGAGTTGATATGGTGAATTTGGGCTCTGTAGATACAGTGTAGAATAGGCCCTTCAAGCCTAAAGACAGGACAATCTGCAATAACCATAAGACATAGGTGCAGAATGAGGCCAGTCAGCCCATTGAGGCTGGTCTCCCATTTCATCATGGCTAAATAAAGAGCCCTATACTACTTTGGTTAGCACCAAAAGAAATCCCACACTTTCCATGGGGAGGACATTGGAATTGAAGTCCAACACCCCCTGCCCCCAGCTGTAATAGGGTCGTGCTAACCACTATGCAGCATGGTGTCATGTATTCTGCACCAACACGAATGTAAAGGGAGACTTATCTTTTGGCAAACCAGTTATCAGTGGTGTTCTAGGACCCTTCCCTTTCTCCTCAGACAAGACCTCTGACGTTGCAGTCTACCAATGACCGAGCTGACCAGTTACTTTCAACAAAGCCCGGCTCATCAGAGACCATCGAGGAGGAAGTTTTTAAGCAGGTGGCAGACTAATGCTGTTGCTGTTTTTTAAATTGTGATGTTTCTGAACTCTTCGGTTGTTTATTGGGAGCTGCAGTCACCTGAGATGGTTGAACAAAATTGTAGCAGAGGGACTAGAGGTGGTATAAAGTGAGAGTGCATGTCAATCAGACGGTTAGGAATATGTGACAACACACACAAAATGTATTTTAATTCCACGTCCCATTCCCATTCTGATATGTTTATCCATGGCCTCCTCTATTGTCAAAATGAATCCAAACTCAGGTAGGAGGAGCAACACCTTATATACCGGCTGGGTAGCTTCCAACCTGATGGCATGAACATTGACTTCTCTAACTTCCGTTAATGCCCCTCCTCCCCTTCTTACCCCATCCCTGACATATTTAGTTGTTTGCCTGTTCTCTATCTCCCTCTGGTGCTTCACCCCACCCCTTTCTTTTTCCTTAGGCCTCCTGTCGCATGATCCTTTCCCTTCTCCAGCTCTGTATCACTTTCGCCAATCACCTTTCCAGCTCTTAGCTTCATCCCACCCCCTCCAGCCTTCTCCTTCCATTTCACATTTCCCCCTCCCCCCCACTACTTACAAATCTCTTACTATCTTTCCTTTCGGTTAGTCCTGACGAAGGGTCTCGGCCCGAAACGTCGACAGCACTTCTCCCTATAGATGCTGCCTGGCCTGCTGTGTTCCACCAGCATTTTGTGTGTGTTATTGTTAATGTTGACAGTGCTTCTCCCTATAGATGCTGCCTGGCCTGCTGTGTTCCACCAGTATTTTGTGTGTGTTGTTGTTAATGTTGACAGTGCTTCTCCATATAGATGCTGCCTGGCCTGCTGTGTTCCACCAGCATTTTGTGTGTGTTGTTGTTAATGTTGACAGTGCTTCTCCCTATAGATGCTGCCTGGCCTGCTGTGTTCCACCAGTATTTTGTGTGTGTTGTTGTTAATGTTGACAGTGCTTCTCCCTATAGATGCTGCCTGGCCTGCTGTGTTCCACCAGCATTTTGTGTGTGTTGTTGTTTGAATTTCCAGCATCTGCAGGTTTCCTCGCGTTTGCTCTAGGAATATGTGAGTTGCCTCTACATCAGGAAGTTAACCGTTAAGGACTGCGGCCAAGTTTGATGTACCAGTTTTGCTGTTGATACAGAGTAGGTGATAGTGTGCTGTGAGGAGGGAGCAGGGCTGCTTTGAGGGTAGAGGAACAGGATTTGTGCAGGGGTGAGAATAGGCAAGTGGAATATATCATGGAAACCTGAATTCATCGTTTGGGTGGAATATATAGAGCTGTGGTTACATTTTAAATTGCTCAGGATTTGAAAAGTTTGGATTTTCATAGCAAGCTAGGAGTCCTGGTATGTGAATCATTGAAAGGTGCCTGTGTATATACTGTTCAAAGTGTATATATGTTACTATTTGCAACTCTGAGATTGTTATTTCCAAATCCAAAGAAGCACAATGGAATCAATGAAAAACCACATGCGGCAAACAACCAGTGTGAAAAGGACAGCAGACTGTGCAAATATTGAAAAAACACAAAAAGAACAAATAAGCAATAAGTATCGAGAACATGAGACAAAGAGTCCTTGCAAGTGAGTCCATAGGTTGTGGGAACGGTTCAGTGATGGGGCGAGTGAAGTTCTCCCCTTTGGTTCAAGAGCCTGATGGTTGAGGGGTAATAACTGTACCTGAACCTAGCGGTGTGGGTCCTGAGACTCCTGTACCCTCCTTCCCGATGGCAGCAGTGGGAAGAGAGCACGGCCCCTGGTGATGGATGCTGCTTTCCTATGCCAGAGGACTTCTCCTCACCCTTGCCACCCTTTCACTCTCGATAAACCTGTAGCATCTCTTTGGATTTTCTTTAGCTTTGTCTGCCAGGTTCAAGTGATGTCCTCCTTTCGTCCCCCAGACTTCCCTCGAGAGGGTCCTCCTAACAGTGCGTCGAGGGAATCGCTTGGTTTTGGTTGCCCCTAGCCAATGTAAACCTCTTCTTCTGACCGTCAACCCGTGTCCCTCAAGCATGACAGCCTTGTCCTTCACGGGAGCGTGCTGCCCCTGACTCTTAATATCACATTTTATAAGCCTCCCACAAACCAGCCCTCCCTTTACCTGCAGACAGCGTCACCCAGTCAAGCTCAGCAAGAGAGAGCCCATCTCTGAGGCGGTACAACTACCAGGTCAGAACTGACCAAGGGGGGGGGGTTACACTGTTTAGTCTCAATGCCCTCCCTGCACTTACTGGTGATGATTTTAATGTTTTATAGGATATCCAAGGTGCAAGGTTTGCAAATGGGAATCGCGGACGTGGTAACAGGACGGGTCTGAAGCCTCGCACGGTTCACCAGCACCCAAATCGCGGTCGTCCTGTGAGTGTGGCAGGAGAGACGTTTTTGGGCTTTCAGACTTCAAATCTCAGGCACTGAGATGCCCCCGAAGGGCACTGAGCGTGTCTCAGCCAGAGAGACGCGACACCGACCAACCTGGGAAGGGAGAAAATGAGGGAGTGCGAGGATTATCTTGAACCGGTTTGCGGAGAAACTCTGTAAACTTCCTTCGACGTCTGGAAGGATTGGAAAGAACCACCCGTTGGAAATGGAGTGCAAGATGTCCTCACCCGATCCGTGGCTGAGTGTGTTCATCTCATCGGACTCTTTGCACCGGTGAAGGTATCTCTTCGGGGAATATTTTCATGGGATCCACTGTCCCGACCATATTCTAACACTTACCTATTTGAGCAAAGTAATTCATTGTTTACCGCTGACAGAACATCCCTGCCTCAGCACTCAGAGGATGGAGGGCTCCGGAGAGAGATCGTTCTCTTGCTCAGAGTGTGGGAAAGGATTCACTCGGTCCTCCCACTTACAGCTGCACCAGGTGGCTCACACTGGGGAGAGGCAGTTCACCTGCTCGGTCTGCGGCCGGGTGTTCACAAACTCCTTCAACCTGCAGAGGCACCAGCAGGTCCACACCGGGGAGAGGCCGTTCGTCTGCACCGAGTGCGGGAAGGGCTTCACTCGCTCCACTCACCTGCTGAGACACCAGCAGGTCCACACCGGGGAGAAGATGTTCACCTGCTCTGAGTGCGGGAAGGGGTTCATCCGGTCTTCCAGCCTGCTGATACACCAGAGAAGCCACACGGAGGAGAGACCGTACACCTGCTCCGAGTGCGGGAGGGGATTCACTCAGTCCTTTACCCTCCTGAGGCACCAGCGGGTCCACACCGGGGAGAAACTGTTCAGCTGCCCCGAGTGTGGGAAGGGATTCACTCGGTCAGCCTACTTGGCGATTCACAAGCGTATTCACACGGGAGAGAAACCGTTCCTGTGCCTCGAATGCGGGAAGGGGTTCACCCAGTCGTCCCACCTGGTGACGCACCAGCGTATTCACACCAGGGACGGGCTGTTCACCTGCTCCGTGTGCGGGAAGGGATTCATTCAGTCGTCCAACCTGCTGAGGCACCAGCGGGTCCACAACGAGGAGAGGCCGTTCATCTGCTCCGAGTGTGGGAAGGGATTCACTCAGTTGTCTGGACTTCAGAGACACCAACAGATTCACTCTGGGGAGAGATTGTTCAACTGCTCTGAGTGTGGGAAGAGCTTCTGTCGATCATCTGACCTGCTGATGCATCAGGGGATTCACACTGGGGAGAGACCGTATGTCTGTACCCTGTGTGGGAAGGGATTCGCTTGGTCTTCCCACCTCTTGAGACACCAACGATCTCACACTGAAGAGAAGGTTTAAATGTGCGGTAAGTATGTGGGACATTTAAACACAGCAGCTGCTGAGCCAGCGGTGAGTTCACAAGTGACTGCAGGAACTGATTCTGCGGTTATTGCTGCTGTGATCACATCCAGGTTTGGACCCTGGTCACTGGACACATTTGGGTTGTTTCCCCTGGGACTGCAGGTACCAACACAGACAAAATGCTGGAGGAATTCAGCTTCGACCTGACCGATTCCTCTCCAACACCCTCCTGCATCTGGCAGAACTGGTCCTCGCCTCCAACAACTTTTCCTTCAACTCCTCCCACTTTCTCCAGACCCAAGGGGTAGCCGCGGGTACTCACATGGGCCCCAGCTTTGCCTGCCTCGTCATTGGCTACGGAGAGCAGTCCATGTTGCCGGTAATGTTCCCCAGCCCTCCCTCTGCTACACTGATGGCTGCTTTGGACATGCTTCATGCACCCGTCTGAGCACATCAGTTTCCTCAACTTTGCCTCTAACTTCCACCCTGCCCTTAAAATCACTTGGTCCACTTCTGACACCACCATCCCAGCATCTTTTATAAACCTACTGATTCCCACATTCATCTTGACCAACCTCTTCCCACCCTATGTCCTGTAAAAACGCTATTCCCTTTTCCCAGTTTCTTCACCTCAGCCGCGTCTGTTCCCAGGCCACGGTTCTGTCCCAGGATATCGGAGATGTAGTTCCTTAAAGAGTGAGGTTTCCCTTCCTCCACCATTGATGCTACCCTCACCCGCATCTCCTCTATTTCCCGAACATCGACGCTCACCCCATCTTCACGCTGCTTTGATAGGGATAGGGTTCCTCGTCCTTACCTGCCACCGCACCCAACATGTTATCCTCCGCAACTTCCACCAACTCCAAAGGGATCCTACCACTCATCCCCTCTCCACTTTCTGCAGTGATTGCTGCCTCTGCGATTCCATAAGACGAAAAGATATAGGAGCAGAATTAGGCCGTTTGGCCCATTCAGTCTCCTCCAGCCTTGCCCAGTCGCCCTTCCCCACTAATCTCCCTCCCTCCTGGCACTTGCGTCTCTAAGTGGCCAAAGTGCCACACCTGCCCACTCACCCCCTCCCTCACCTCCATTCAGGGCCCGAACACCTCCTGGGTGAGGCAACAGTTCAGCTGTGACTCTCCTGGGGTTGTCTCCTGTATCCGGTGCTCCCGACGTGGCCTCCTCTACGTTGGTGAGACCCAGTGTAAATCGTCGAGCCCCTCTGCTCCATCCGCACAGGTTGGCCAAACATTTTAATTCTGATTTCCATTTGTGTTCCAACACGTCGGTCCATGACTCCCTTGTGTGCCGAGATAATGCCACCCTTCGGGTAGAGGGGCAACACCTTGTACTCCATCTGGGTGTAAACTTAAACTTGCCGGACCAAATAACCACATCACAACCAGTTCTTTACTTTATCCCTTCACCAGTTTACTTGTTCGAACTCAGCCAGCGAGAAGCTCGGAGCCAGGTATCAGGGAGACAGAATCCCGCTCTCTCTGGCGGCTCATGACGAGCTGACTAACATGCAGAAACGTTACAATTTATAGAACTAGGAAACAAAGAGCACTTCAGCAAAACTGGTATTCTTCACCAGGCCTGTTGGAGCAAAACTTAATTACTCAGATAAGAGAGTCCACTAAATCAAAGTTTTAATTACAAATGAATGTTCTGTTCAATCCTTATCAGTTATTCCCTTTGCTGGGTCCTGACTTAATTACAGACAGATGTTCATTCCTGTCTTTATCAGTGAGTCCTCCCTTTCCCTGAATAAAGAGGGAACTTAGCTGAATTAGTGCAGAACCGTAAGTCAGGATGTGGGCAACCCGTGAGGACCCAATGCCCATATCAGTATCGTGAGACAGCTGTGAGTTGTTAATCTAAAGAAGCTACAGGCAGATTCCTTGGTGAAGGACAAGAAGAAATTGTACAGTATCCAGACAGAGCACACATAAGTTTGCACTTAATTTTAACCCGTTATTTACAAGGGTCCAAGAATCATTTCTTACCTCCCCCAATTCCCTTAAAACTTCATCATGGGTACCCTGCAACCTGATGGCATGAATATTGATTTCACTTTCTGGTAAACAAATTCCCTTTCTCCCCCCAACCATCTTCCTCTATTCCCCACTGACCTTTTACCTCTTCTCTCTTGCCTATCACCTCCCTGTGGTTCCCCTCCTTCAATGGTCCAGACTCCTGTCCTATCAGGTTCTTCCTCCAGCCCTTAACCTTTACCACCTACTTGGCTTCACTTCTCACCTTCCAGCCAGCGTAGTTCCTCCCCACCCCCCGCCCTTGCAGTCTGGATGTGAAATGTTGACTATCCATTTATCTGTCTTCTGCATCAATTGTAAATAGCTCTGTGTGAATGAACTGGGCTTGAGGATGTGGAGAAACTTTGAGGGAATGCAGACAAGCTGAAGGGACGGGCAAGAACATGGCAGATGGAGTCAAATGTGGGGAAATAGGAGATCATCAACTTTGGTTCCTGGCCTGTTTATATATCTGTGCAAAAACCTTTAACACAATGCTATTACCTCTTGTTTCCGTACCTGCCCTGGGAGTGCAATCCAGACACACACCACACTCTGTGTGTAAATTAAATCTTGCTGTATAATTCTCTTTTAATCATTCTCCCTCTCACCTTAAATCTATGGCTTCTACTGTTGGACATTTTCAATCTGGGAGAAACACTCACTCTATGCCCCTCATAATTTTAGATACTTTCTAAAGTTATGAGGCATAATTTTTACCAGGTATTTAAAGATAATTCCATTCAAATCCCCTTTAGAACTCCCTTTCACATTAAGCCTAACCCCTCTTACTTTTGATACCCCTACCAAGGGTAAAAGTTTCTTTCTTTTTAAACCTGTTTATTGATTTTCGAACAAAACATAATAACAATAAAAAGAGAATGGGAGTACAGTGAATAGAACAGTATATATAGTAACAACTATTAGTAACACAAATGTGCCAAATCTCCCAAATTCATCCTCTATTTATAATGAAAAAAACCCCCAAAATGAATTTAAAAAAAAATAATAATAATTAACTTGAAAATAAACAGAGAAAAAAAACCTAGGCTGTTATATTACAACAGATATGAACAGTAGTGTCAATAACTCCGCTGTTCTATCCAAATAATTAAAGGTAATAAAAGAGGTTCGGGAAGGGTCAATTTAGCTCATTTTTATGAAACTGTTGAATAAATGGTCTCCAGCATTCTTCAAATTTAACTGAAAGGTCAAAAATAACACTTCTAGTTTTCTCTAAATTTAAAGAAGATATAGTTTGGGAAAACCATTGGAATGTAGTTGGAGGATTAATCTCTTTCCAGTTCAATAAAATGGATCTTCTGGCCATTAATGTAGCAAATGCAATCATCCGACGAGCCGATGGGGATAAATGATTATTACCCACCATTGGTAAGCCAAAATTGCAGTGATAGGGTGAGGATGTAAATTAATACTCAAAACTGTTGAAAGAATACCAAAAATATATTTCCAATATTTCTCCAAAAGAGGGCAGGACCAAAACATAGGAGTCAGAGGCTACTTCGGAATGACATCTATCACAGATAGGATTAATATGGGAGTAAAAATAAGCAAGTTTTCTCCTTAGACTCATGAGCCGTATGCACCACCTTAAATTGTATCAACGTGTGTTTAGCACATATAGAAGAAGAGTTAACTAGAAGAGTTTTCCCATTTCTCTGTGGGTAAGAAAAATTCCTTTTGTTCTTTCTAAACTGAATAAACAAATGGTTAACCCAATAGTTAAATATACATTACGAATTTGGTTTCAATTTCGTAAATTCTTTGGTTTGAATAAGTTTATCTTATCTAGCCCTATTATATCTCATTTCCCTTTTCAACCCTCTGTTATGGATCAAGCCTTTTTGATGTGGAAAATGAAGGGTATAACATGCTTTTGCGACCTATTCACGGATAACTGTTGTATGTCTTTTGAACAGTTGTCCAATAAATATAATTTACCCAGATCCCATTTTTTTTAGATATTTACAAATTAGAAACTCTTTGATTAATATGTTGCAGACTTTTCTGAATTTATACCCAATGGACATCTTGGAAATTTTTTTAGTTTTAAACCCTTATCAGAAGGGTTTAATAGCAACCATTTATGATATGATCATGAAAATACAGCCACATGGGTAAAAGATTCTGACTGTATTCACTGTCTGTGCCTCTTATACTATTAAATACCTCTGTCAGTCACCCCTCAGCCTCACTCTCTCCAGGAAAACAGTCCCGCACTTTCCAATCCCTCCCCATAACTCGGGCTCTCCACCAGGTAATGTCCAGGTTGTGGCTGCCAGTGAGATGCCAAGTATCCCATCAGCCCCTGGGAGGACCCCTGTTGACTCAGAAGAGATGCTGCGAATCAATAACTAAACGGCATGGTGGGGGGGGGGGAGGTCACATGATTGACACCTGATCTGTATCAAACTGAGACAACTTTACAGTCCTGCCAACTTTCCCACTGTTCCAAAGAGGACAAGCGATAAGGATGGGAGACTGTTTCGCTGAACACCTACGCTCTGTTCGCCAGAGAAAGCAGGATCTCCCAGTGGCCACACATTTTAATTCCATGTCCCATTCCCATTCTGATATGTCTATCCATGGCCTCCTCCACTGTCAAGATGAAGCCACACTCAGGTTGGGGGAACAACACCTTATGTACCGGCTGGGTAGCCTCCAACCTGATGTCATGAACATTGACTTCTCTAACTTCCGCTAATGCCCCTCCTCCCCTTCTTACCCCATCCTTGATATATTTGGACTTTTCCCCCCTACTCCATTATTTTCTCTCTCTCTGCCCATCACTCTGCCTGTTCTCCATCTCCCTCTGGTGCTCCCCTCCCTCCCCCTTTCTTTCTCCCTAGGCCTCCAGTCCCATGATCCTTTCCCATCTCCAGCTCTGTATCCCTTTTGCCAACCACCTTTCCAGCTCTCAGCTTCACCCCTCCCCCTCCGGTCTTCTCCTATTATTTTGCATTTCTCCTCCCCCTCCTACTTTAAATCTCGTAGTATCTTTCCTTTAAGTTAGTCCTGACGAAGGGTCTCAGCCCGAAACGTCAACAGTGCTTCTCCTTATAGATGCTGCCTGGCCTGCTGCGTTCCACCAGCATTTTGTGTGTGTTGTTTGAATTTCCAGCATCTGAAGATTTCCTCGTGTTTGCGATAAGGATGTTTTGACAGCTTGTGGAAAGGACAGTCTGATCACAAGCTAGCTAAAGGGTGGACGGTTAAGATAATTGTGGGATGGTGTCGCAATTAAACAAACATCCTTGGGTGGATCGGGATTGAAATGACAGCTGAATGATTGGTAATACAATGTCTGGAAGGTGTGGAGATGTATAAAAGGTGCTTGACAATGTAACCAGCACCAGTGCTTCCAGAGACCAACCTGTATTTAAATACAAGTTCTGTGTTTCAGAAATTGGGGAAAATAAACTGAAGATGTAATTGTTTGAAACTGTGTGAATCTTTGCGATGTCTGTGATTAATAAAGGAGTGTGGTTGTTGGGTAAAGTCACAGTCTGGTGTGTTCGATCAGGTGCTGTAGTTCATTGACTCCATTTGGCGTCGGGGTGGGCCGATGAGGTGGTTTGGAGCTGAACTGCCTGTGCATGTTATCTATATTTGTACCAAAGACTGGGTCAGTTGTCACACGGTTACTCACCCAGCGGTCCCGTTACACCCACTGGCTCGGAATCATCTCATCACACTCGAGTCACAAACATCTGACAGTGAGGGAAGCCCAGTGATTGTGGAGGGTCGTCCCGTGACAGCGCTTCAATAAAAACCAGCGTGAGGGTTCGGGATGTGCTCAGTTCCATCAGGACAAAAGAGCACCAGGATTGAGTGAATCACGGGCAGTCCGGTGTGTGTTACAGGGATTGGAAGCTGCAGTTGAGGAGATCAGGGACTGAAATGACATCTGGAGGGATGTTGGAAAGAATTGTTAAAACTATATTCCAGTACCCCACCTAAAGGAGAACAAAGTAATTGTTATTCCTGATCTGATGCAGCACAAAATAGAACACAGTAGGTAAAGGACTCTATAAATATGAAATGGGTTATATACATTGTCGGTGAAATAGTGGTGATTGGGTATGTTGAGGGGTGGGTTAGTGGGTGAAGGTGTTTTATTATTCTTACTGCTAGGAGAAAATAGCCATTTTGAGTCTGGGGGTGCTGGCGAGGATGCTAATTAGCCTCCTCCCTGATGGGAGTGGGATGAACAGACCACAAGCAGGGTGGCTGGGTTACTGCATGATAATTCTTTTTGTATATTAGAAACAGGTTTATTATCACCGGCAGGTGACGTGAAATTTGTTAACTGAACGGCGGCAGTTCAATGCAATACATTATCTAGCAATGGGAAAAAAATAAATAACATAATAAATAAATTACAGTATTTGTATATTGAGTAGATTAAAAAATGCAAAAACAGAAATGCTGAATATTTTAAAAAGTGAGGTGGTGTCCAAGGGTTCAATGTCCATTTAAGTATCGGATGGCGGAGGGGAAGAGGCTGTTCCTGAATCGCTGAGTGTGTGTCTTCAGGCTCCTGTACCTCCTCCCTGATGGCAGAGGGGAAGAGGCTGTTCCTGAATCGCTGAGTGTGTGCCTTCAGGCTCCTGTACCTCCTCCCTGATGGCAGAGGGGAAGAAGTTGTTCCTGAATCGCTGAGTGTGTGTCTTCAGGCTTCTGTACCTCCTCCCTGATGGCAGAGGGGAAGAAGCTGTTCCTGAATCGCTGAGTGTGTGCCTTCAGGCTCCTGTACCTCCTCCCTGATGGCAGAGGGGAAGAAGCTGTTCCTGAATCACTGAGTGTGTGTCTTCAGGCTCCTGTACCCCCTCCCTGATGGCAGAGGGGAAGAGGCTGTTCCTGAATCGCTGAGTGTGTGCCTTCAGGCTCCTGTACCTCCTCCCTGATGGCGGAGGGGAAGAGGCTGTTCCTGAATCACTGAGTGTGTGCCTTCAGGCTCCTGTACCTCCTCACTGATAGCAGAGGGGAAGAGGCTGTTCCTGAATCGCTGAGTGTGTGCCTTCAGGCTCCTGTACCTACTCCCTGATGGCAGAGGGGAAGAAGTTGTTCCTGAATCGCTGAGTGTGTGTCTTCAGGCTCCTGTACCTCCTCCCTGATGGCAGAGGGGAAGAAGTTGTTCCTGAATCGCTGAGTGTGTGCCTTCAGGCTCCTGTACCTACTCCCTGATGGCGGAGGGGAAGAGGCTGTTCCTGAATCGTTGAGTGTGTGTCTTCAGGCTCCTGTACCTCCTCCCTGATGGCAGAGGGGAAGAGGCTGTTCCTGAATCGCTGAGTGTGTGCCTTCAGGCTCCTGTACCTCCTACCTGATAGTAACAGTGAGAAAAGGGCATGCCCTGGGTGCTGGAGGTCCTTAATAATGGACGCTGCCTTTCTGAGACACTGCTCCTTGAAGATGTCCTGGGTATTTTGTAGGCTAGTGCCCAAGATGGAGCTGACGAGATTTACAACCCTCTTCAGTTTCTTTCGGTCCTGTGCAGTAGCCCCTCCACACCAGACAGTGATGCAGCCTGTCAGAGTTCTCTCCACGGTATATCTATAGAAGTTTTTGAGTGTATTTGTTGACATGCCAAATGTCTTCAAACTCCTAATGAAGTATAGCTATGGTCTTGCCTTCTTTCTAGTTGTATTGATATGCTGGGACCAGGTTAGAACCTCAGAGATCTTCACCCCAGGACGTTGAAAATACGTCCTCGATGTCAGGGATGCGTTGGCCAGTTCTGATAACCTGTTGCAGTGCCTTCCTGTCCGCGGAAGTGCTGTTTCCACACGGCGCAGTGATGCCACACGTCAGCATGCTCTCAAATGGGCATCTGTGGGAGGTGTGGAAATGTGGGGAGCAAGAGGAAGTAAAGGGGAAATTAGTATATTGCATTACAGGATTATGCTGAGAGAGTGAGTTTCAATTGTTGGTGACAAAGCAAATGGAATCAGATGAGCAAAATAGAAATTTAATGCAATGCAGCAAAACAAGTCCTTCCAAGGACTTGTAAAGCATCATAAAGTCCATCGGCAAGCTTCTGCTTGCCTGCCACAAAGAGAGAATACAATGAGGAACAGGAAGGTGTAGATTATGGGATATAATCCTTCAGGGCCACAGTCCATGGCATTCCCTCAGCCGGTGGATATAATTCCTTCAGGGCCACAGTCCGACACATTCCCGCAGCCGGTGGATATAATTCCTTCAGGGCCACAGTCCGAGACATTCCCGCAGCCGGTGGATATAATTCCTTCAGGGCCACAGTCCGAGACATTCCCGCAGCCGGTGGATATAATTCCTTCAGGGCCACAGTCCATGGCATTCCCTCAGCCGGTGGATATAATTCCTTCAGGGCCACAGTCCGACACATTCCCGCAGCCGGTGGATATAATTCCTTCAGGGCCACAGTCCGACACATTCCCGCAGCCGGTGGATATAATTCCTTCAGGGCCACAGTCCGACACATTCCCGCAGCCGGTGGATATTATTCCTTCAGGGTCACAGTCCGACACATACCCGCAGCTGGTGGATATAATTCCTTCAGGGCCACAGTCCGACACATTCCCGCAGCTGGTGGATATAATTCCTTCAGGGCCACAGTCCGAGACATTCCCACAGCCGGTGGATATAATTCCTTCAGGGCCACAGTCCGAGACATTCCCGCAGCCGGTGGATATTATTCCTTCAGGGTCACAGTCCGACACATTCCCGCAGCCGGTGGATATAATTCCTTCAGGGCCACAGTCCAACACATTCCCGCAGCCGGTGGATATAATTCCTTCAGGGCCACAGTCCGAGACATTCCCGCAGCCGGTGGATATAATTCCTTCAGGGCCACAGTCCATGGCATTCCCTCAGCCGGTGGATATAATTCCTTCAGGGTCACAGTCCGACACATTCCCGCAGCCGGTGGATATAATTCCTTCAGGGCCACAGTCCAAGACATTCCCGCAGCCGGTGGATATAATTCCTTCAGGGCCACAGTCCGACACATTCCCGCAGCCGGTGGATATAATTCCTTCAGGGCCACAGTCCGAGACATTCCCGCAGCCGGTGGATATAATTCCTTCAGGGCCACAGTCCGACACATTCCCGCAGCCGGTGGATATAATTCCTTCAGGGCCACAGTCCGAGACATTCCCGCAGCCGGTGAAGCCACCAGGACGTTCCCTGATGAGTGAAACCCCCTTTTAGTCAGACGTCTGGCGAAGATCATTCTGACCTCTGACCCACATGAATTCTCCCCTAACAGTGACCCTGTGAACTCACCGACAACGAGGCAGTAAAACTGTTAACGGCTTGTCTTGGTTCGGCTGAGCTTTCAGCCCGAAACCAGGGCCGGAGCCCCCTTGGGCGGTATGAAAAATGTGATTTTAGTGGGTGTGGGATTGGACAGAGGAGACCCTGTCGAAGGGTAAAATAAATGTAAGGAACAGAGCTGAAAACACCCAGAGTGTTTGCAAGTTGCGTCTTGGAGGTGTTTATGATCCAAAATAGGTGAATTCTATCAGAGATAGAGGCAATGTGGGTATGGACTTCACTCTCACGTTCAGCTGAAATGTCCCCAGTTGATAATTTTGACCCCCCTGAGACCCACAGCGAGCAATGGGTGTTGTGTGGAATAAGCCGAGTGTGGGAGACAGAGGTGCAGGAGTCGGGAGAGGCTTCAGGAGCAATGTACAGGACCCCACGTGAGGCGATGAAGGTCGAAGGCTTCGAATTCTGAGTAACTGAATTGCAGACTGCTGTTTGGCACAAGTGTCTGGTATGCCATGATGAGTGAATACAGCTTTCAGATGCTGTATAACTGCTGCTGAAGATGCAGAGGACTGCTTGGACACTTCAACATTTTGTGAGTACCAATCCATAGTGAAAAGATATTTGTCTGTTTCCAGCTCGAAATTGGCCGTGTTTGCGCCTGGGAATCCTGTGGGTCAGGGAGGTTCAGCACGATTTTTGTGCAGATTTCACATTGCATAATCTCCCAGCTGGGTGCTCAAACCAGGCCCCCCACACAGACTGCCTTGCCGTTAGGCAAAATCGTTCGATGCCTTGATACCCTTGGTGGATTTAACTGATGATTTTGGCGAGCATAGAAGCAGGAGTGATGAGTCTGAGTACTTTAGCGGCAAGAACGGTGAGTGTGTCTCTTTCAAGCCAGTGGGGTCTGAGTTTGTGAGCTCCTTTTGGAACAGCTGGCCATCCACACTTGCAGTATTGCATGGCCTTGCTGCACGTTTGGTCCCTTTTCAACTCAGTGCAAATTTCATCCAGTTTACTCTGTGATGCAGGAAAGCTTTCACATACCCCAGCTAGGTAGATGTTGGTATCTTACCTGGGGTGGAGACAACTTCTGTCCGCTCACTTATGCATGGAATCCTCAACAGAGTGTCTGGTATTGACGGGGATATGTTCAATGTAACAACAGTATCACATAAACCTCATTCTGAACCTTCGCAGACGTGGAGGTAAGTTATCCAAGTACAGAGGCTGACAAGTGGTCTGTTTCCAGTAGGAATTTAGTGCCTATCATGTAGTAGCTGTAGCGTTCACAAGCCCACACGAGATCCGATATCTCCTTTTTGATCTGGGCGTAATGCTGTTCAGTAGGAGCCAGTGCTCCTGATGCATATGCGCTCGTTTCCATACACCACTGCAGTGTTGTACGAGCACACTGGAATAAGGAACGTGGACCGGACCGTGAACCGGAATGCGGATGTCACAGACTGGACCACGACACACTCCCCCCAGGCCAAAGGAACTAGGGTCTGCTGAGACCTTGGTTGCTTTGTTTGGATCTGAAACACCAACGTTGGTCGAGAATAAGCTCTGCTTTAAGTGGTGGGAATGATTTCTCCTGTGGTGCATCCCAGGTCCAAATGTTTCTGAGACAGGAGGTCATGTAGCGGCTTTTTTTTTCGCTGTCAACTCAGGAATGAGTTTTCCCAGCTGGTTTACCATGTCAAGGAAACTGTGGATCTCTGATACATTCATAGGTTGTTCCATGTTCCGAACTCCTGCCAATCTGTCGGAATCCGGTTGCACTCCCTTTGAGAACAGTTGGCAGCCTAAGAACTTCATCTCCGACTTTGCAAGTTCACATTTCTTTTTGTTCAGGGTGATTCCAGCCTGTTTCAGTTTCTCCAAGGCAGCTTCCACTCTTCAGTCACGTTCCTCACCCGTTGCCTCCAAAGGTAGGTCCATGCAGTCCATGTGGCAGACTGCGCCTTCCAGTCCCTCCAGGATTTGGTTCTTCCTCATCTGAAAGAGTTCAGGGGCTGATGAGATGCCAAAAGGGAGTCTCCCAAGGGCACAGCATCCATACGGTGGGATAAAGGTTGTGACCTTCTGTGTCTCGGGAACCAAATGGATCTGCACGAACCCTGATTTTGCATCTAGTTTGGTGAAGAACTTTGCTCCACCCAGTATACCCAGTGTGTGCCCAACAGACGGCAGAATAAACTTCTCCCGCCTCACTGCATTGTCCATTTTGTTAGATCAACACAGCTGGGCCATCTGGCTTGGGAACAGGAACTATGCTTAGATTCACAAGGTTAATTCCTGGGATGTCCGGACTGCCCTACGAGGAGAGGTTAGAGAGACTGGGCTTGTAGACGCTGGAATTAAGGAGATTGAGAGGGGATCTGATCAACATATAAGATTATTAAGGGATTGGACAAGATAGAGGCAGGAAATATGTTCCAGGTGCTGGGAGAGTCCAGTACCAGAGGGCATGGTTTGAGAATAAGGGGTAGGTCATTTAGGACAGAGTTAAGGAAAAACTTCTTCTCCTAGAGAGTTGTGGGGGTCTGGAATGCACTGCCTCGGAAGACGGTGGAGGCCAATTCTCTGGATGCTTTCAAGAAGGAGCTAGATAGGTATCTTATGGATAGGGGAATCAAGGGATATGGGGACAAGGCAGGAACTGGGTATTGATAGTAGATGATCAGCCATTATCTCAAAATGGCAGTACAGGTTTGAAGGGCCGAATGGTCTACTTCTGCACCTATTATCTATAATGCCTGGGCACCAGTTAGTAGGCCCGTTCACTCTGGTTATGATGTCAAGTGCCTCCGTTCATTCAGCTGCTCATCAATGGGATTGGTAGGGGTCACTCGTGGCCTCAGTTGGATAAGGTCAGTAACCCCCCCCACTCCCCCCCAGGCCTGTGAACTCCGGGCACTTTCCCGTCATTGACCATTGTTTAGTGAATCCAACCTCGCAATGAGGCAAACACGAGGAAATCTGCAGATGCTGGAAATTCAAACAACAACGCACACAAAATACTGGTGGATCACAGCAGGCCAGGCAGCACCTATAGGGAGAAGCACTGTCAACATTAACAACAACACACACAAAATGCTGGTGGAACACAGCAGGCTAGGCAGCACCTATAGGGAGAAGCACTGTCAACATTAACAACAACACACACAAAATGCTGGTGGAACACAGCAGGCCAGGCAGCATCTATAGGGAGAAGCACTGTCAACATTAACAACAACACACACAAAATGCTGGTGGAACACAGCAGGCCAGGCAGCGTCTATAGGGAGAAGCACTGTCAACATTAACAACAACACACACAAAATGCTGGTGGAACACAGCAGGCCAGGCAGCATCTGTAGGGAGAAGCACTGTCGACGTTTGGGGCCGAGACCCTTTGTCAGGTCTAACTGAAAGGAAAGATAGTAAGAGATTTGAAAGTAGTGGGGGGGGGGGGGGAGGGGGAAATGCAAAATGATAGGAGAAGACCGGAGGGGGTGGGGTGAAGCTGAGAGCTGGAAAGGTGATTGGCAAAAGGGATACAGAGCTGGAGAAGGGAAAGGATCATGGGACGGGAAGCCTGGGGAGAAAGAAAGGGGGAGGGGAGCACCAGAGGGAGATGGAGAACAGGCAGAGTGATGGGCAGAGAGAGAATGTCCCTCCTCCCCTTCTTACCCCATCCCTGATACATTTAGCTTCCCCCCCTTTTTTTTCTCCCTTGCCCCATGACCATTTCCTTTGTTACATTTAGCATAATGCCTGTTTTCTTCACCAGTTTTGTGAGCAGATATTCAGGGATGGCTGTGACATTTGCCCCAGTGTCCAGTTTGGGTGTCATTGTCTCATTTGGCAACTGAACAGCAGTATGCCAGCCTTGTCTATTTGAATCTGGAGTCCCAGGAAAGCTCTCTCTTTGTTTGAATCATGGTCTTCTTTGACCTCCTGAAGAACTTCTTGAGTGACACTGGCTTTTATAATGACCAACAGCTCAGATGAAAATTGGCTGGCTGACAGAAAACAAGGAGTGTTGATTAATGGGTCCCTTTCGGAATGGCAGGCTGTGACTGGTGGGGTACTGCAAGGTTCGGTGCTGGGACCGCAGCTGTTTACAATATACATTAATGACTTAGATGAAGGGATTAAAAGTAACATTAGCAAATTTGCTGATGACACAAAGCTGGGTGGCAGTGTGAAATGTCAGGAGGATGTTATGAGAATGCAGGGTGACTAGGACAGGTTGGGTGAGTGGGCAAATGTATAGCAGATGCAGTTTAATGCGGATAAATGAGGTTATCCACTTTGGTGGCAAGAACAGGAAGGCAGATTACTATCTAAATGGAGTAAAGTTAGGAAAAGGGGAAGCACAACGAGATCTAGGTGTTCTTGTACATCAGTCAATGAAAGCAAGCATGCAGGTACAGCAGGCAGTGAAGAAAGCTAATGGCATGCTGGCCTTTATAACAAGAGGAATTGAGTATAGGAGTAAAGAGGTCCTTCTACAGCTGTACAGGGCCCTGGTGAGATCCTACCTGGAGTATTTTGTGCAGTTTTTGTCTCCAAATTTGAGGAAGGACATTCTTGCTATTGAGGGAGTGCAGTGTAGGTTCACAAGGTTAATTCCCGGAATGGCGGGACTGTCATATGTTGAAAGATTGGAGTGACTGGGCTTGTATACACTGGAATTTAGAAGGATGAGAGGGGATCTGATTGAAACATATAAGATTATTAAGGGATTGGACACACTGGAGGCAGGAAGCATGTTCCTGCTGATGGGTGAGTCCAGAACTAGAGGCCACAGTTTAAGAAAAAGGGGTAGGCCATTTAGAACAGAGATGCGGGAAAACGTTTTCACCCAGAGAGTGGTGGATATGTGGAATGCTCTGCCCCAGAAGGCAGTGGAGGCCAAGTCTCTGGATGCATTCAAGAGAGAGTTAGATAGAGCTCTTATAGATAGCGGGGTCAAGGGATATGGGGAGAGGGCAGGAACGGGGTACTGATTGTGGATGATCAGCCATGATCGCAGTGAATGGCGGTGCTGGCTGGAAGGGCCGAACGGCCTACTCCTGCGCCTACTGTCTATTGTGATTAGGTGATACCGTCTTACGGTGGTATGGTAAGTAATCAGTTCAGTTCTGGAATTTGGTTTGAGTAGAGCTGGGGATAGGGAGTTGATTTGTCTTCTCAGCTGATGCCGATCCTCCTGCTCCCGAAGCTTACAGTCACCGACTGCGACCACGGAACCGTTACCACGATAACGCTATCGACCCGGGCCAGGGTTGAACACACCGATAGCGTTCCCTTGCGGGCACACAGAGCTCGCCAGCGTCCGTCCCCCTTGCCTCCGGCGTCGTGCGTCTGATCAAAAAGACAGCTGACCTTGGACGAGTCTCAGCCGTGCGGAACGCCAGCTGTCCATCATATCGCTCCGCCTTTCCGTCTCCAAGGCAACTCACAGACGTCCTGTCTCCCCCCCTCCCCGCTGCCGAATTAGCCCCTCCCTCCCTCGTTTAAAGGAGCAGTCCACTTCAGAATAATCCTTCCGATCTCGTCGCAGTTCCGTTTGAGCTGAGCTCTACCGTCACATCTTTCTGTGGTCTTGCTAACTGCACCTTCTTTTCGTTGAGCTTCCAGCTTTGCCTCACTATCAGTTCTGCCTGTTGGTGACAAACGTTCTCACTCTCCCTGACCATGGCAGGAGCTTTCTTTAGTGCGGCCGAAGTGTCCAGTTGCCCGACAACAATCCTGTCTCCAACCAGCTCATCTCCCAGAGGCTCAGTTGTCTGACTGGGCGCGCCATGCTGTGATGAAATCATTTACACTTTCACCCGACTCCTGTATTCCGGAGGTGAACCTTGCCCTCTCATATGTCACATTTTGTTTTCTAGTCCGTGAGCCAGGACCCCAAACTTGGGCCACCGGTACCGTCTGGGGAACTAATTCTGATAGTGATTTTTGGCAAGGTATACACCCCTAGTGCTAGAAAATATGTGAGAGCATTGCAGCGGTGGTAGCGTAGCCGTCCGAGGAAAGCCATTTCGGGATGCTGGTCTGAAGGACGTACGCATAGAGGCTGGAATTGTCATAGAAGGGTCCATCAATGCAGCCCTTGATGGTAAACACCACAATCGTGCTGTCAGGGTCCACAAGTACATCTATGAAGCGCTGAAGAGACTGGCACGGGCAGAGTTCACACCGTGGGCTGAGGACGACGTTCCACAGAGGAGTGGGACGATCAAATCATTCTTAGACCGTGTGACCACACGGCCTGTGACGTGAACCAACAGAAGTTGAACAATCCGCTGCAAAGTCCGCTCTTGGCTGAGCTGATAACCCTGTGGACAGACTTTCTGGAACACCTCCGTCACAATGGAGAGCTATCCGCATTCTGGATATCAGCATTGACATGGCAGAGAACGTAATACTTGGGCTTCTGCGCGCCTCTCGTGAGAGGGACTGGGAGTTGCACCTCCATGCTATAAGAACCATGATCCCATGGTGCTTTGTCTAAGATGAGATGAATTATGCCAGGTACCTGTCCCCTCACTTTGTTCAGATGATGAACCTCCCAGAGAAGAACCCTTCTGTGTGTGAGGTCTTCCAGACAGACCAACTCTCAGTGCAGCTGTCAAGTAACAGCCCCTTTGGGCAGATCCCTGTGGACCAGGCTATTGAAGCCACAGTGAACAAAGACACACAGACTCCTGGAGGCACATCACGGTTCAGCTGAGTGCCGGAGCTATCGAGCGTTACTACCTAACAGCTGAGCACCGCAGTGCAGGGAGATGGTGCAAGGCAACAGATCAGAGCTTTGTCAAGCGGAGCTACAGCAGCCAAGAATCCAGAAAGATGAGGAAGCTCTTTCAGCAGTGGTTAGCCTCATACATGAATGGGTCAACTCATTTGCAGAGAAGCGGGACCT
The DNA here is from genome assembly GCF_030144855.1 of Hypanus sabinus. Classification (NCBI taxonomy): domain Eukaryota; kingdom Metazoa; phylum Chordata; class Chondrichthyes; order Myliobatiformes; family Dasyatidae; genus Hypanus; species Hypanus sabinus. The sequence continues at coordinate 13,809,971 of NC_082731.1, forward strand.
CCTTCGCAAAGGCAGCCCCCAAGGACATTGTCTCCGACCTGATGAAGGCATATGGGATTGGTGAGCAATGCTGTGCAACCTTCAAGGCTGAGAGACTAGAGGAAGACCCACCAGCAAAGAACTTCCATGACCCAATAAAAACCAACAAGCTGCAAACATTTAGTGATATGTGTAAGAAGAGAGAAGTGAAATCAAATGGGAGGGCGATCATCTTGAAAGCAGACGGGTCTTTGTTTGGACGCATCATAGTGATGGCACAGGGGTGCAGTCTATGTATGGAGGATATCCTTTCTCATCCCCTTGGACCATTGCCCTGGGCCCTGCCAACACCAGAAGGTATTGCTGAGAAAGACAAATAAAGCTACTTTAGCCACAACCTTGCAGAAAGATGTAGCAGTAGAAGAGCAACTCCCAGGAAACTCTGCTACAGTGGCTGATGGAATGAACTTGGTCCAAAGAGTGAAAGGTGATCAAGTTACTTTCAGAGACGTTGCCACAACGATTCTGGGTTTGGCTCTCAGGGAAGGCAGTCAGAGTAGCAGAATAGATGTTGCCTTCGACACGTACAAGGAGAACTCTATCAAGAATAGTGAAAGATCTCTACAGGGTGAAGAGACTGGTCACGAGTTGCAAGGTAACACAGGCACACAGATGGTGAGGCAGTGGAGGAGCTTCCTGACCAAAGTCAGCAACAAAAATAGTCTCATTAGCTTCATTGTCCAGGAATGGAGGAAGGCGGAGTACAGAGCAAAGCTACAGGAGAAGATTCTGTATGCAGCTGTGAATGACAAATGTTACAGAATCACATCTCAAGATAGTGAGGAGGTGTCAGATCTTCAGTGTCAACAAGAAGAAGCAGATGGCCAGCTACTTCTCCATGCTGCCCGTGCCACAAGAGAGGGATTCCAATCTGTAGTGATCTGCTCAGAAGATACAGATGTCTTTAGCATTTTGTGACAAGATTGAGCCCCCATTGTTCCAGAGGTGTGGCACTAGAACCCGTACAAGGCTTGTAGACATCAGGAAGGTTGCTGCCACTGTTGGCATAGAGGTTTGTAGGGCTTTCATCAGGTTGCACGCATATACAGCATGTGACACTGTAAGCACTTTTGCAGGCAAAGGGAAGACAAGTGCCCCTAAAACTTCTGACCAGCAACAGGGAAACTCAGGACGCATTCTAAGAGTTGGGTCAGAACTGATGGACAAACTGGAGGCATTTACATGTCTCCCGTATGCCCCAAAAGCATCGACCACCAAGGTCAATGAGCTCAGGTATCACCTTTTCTGTGCCAAAAAAAGGGTGAAATCAGAAGTCATGAACTCCCACCATGCAAGGACTGCTTAACAAAACATGCACAGCGAGCCAACTACCAGGCTGGTTTATGGAGAAGATGTTTGGAGAAGGATCCACAAGTGCCAAGCCCTGTTGGCAGAGGATGGAAGACGGAGAGAGAAGAGGAAGCTGAACAGTTGGTGGTGCGCTGGATGGAAGGCCAGCCAGCACCCGATGCCATCCTGGATCTACTGGCCTGTAACTGTCCAATAAACTGTTCACTCCCAAGATGTATGTGTGTTGCAAATGGCCTCAGGTGTACTGACATGTGTAGACTGGCAGACTGTGAGAACCAGGCATCCACCTCAGAGAGTGTGGAAAGTTCAGATGAAGACGTGGAAAATTACTATGATTATTAATTGGTTCTGAAAGTATGGAAACCAGTCTTTGATTAAATATATTCATTTTACAACCAAATGGGGCCTAGGTTATGGCCGTGTGGAACCCTACATTTGAATTATTGTACTGTAATTCTATATGCTATAACAAAAGCTCAAGATTGTTTTGATTTGATACAATATAGAAAATATCATGACATTGATAAAACTCCAGAAATCTCTCCAAATGAGGTTTTTTTTACCTTTTTTTGGGGGGGGGGTAACATTTTATGTTGTACTGATGTTAATATGGAATATATATAAGACGTGATTACTTATTTGAATTGCTGAATAAATTCTCTACAAATCCATGTGATTTTATGTGTCCTAGGGTTTTTATTGACTTTTCCAAAATAAACAACAGACAAATATTTCTCTAAAAATGAAATGATTCGCTCTACTGAAATTGGGCACTGTACCACTTGCATAGCCACCAATGACATAGTTTTCAATGTAGAATTTTATAACAACATTTGATGAAAAGTGCTTGAACTCAGCTAACATTGTGCCAAATTTCAATGCTGAGGGATCACTGATGACAAAATACCACGAGGTTGAATATATATGTTGTACTTACAATGGCCCCTTTTCAGAAATACTTATTTTAGGGTAGTGTTATAAAATGCACGATATCACACATGGAGCTACCACTGGGTGCAATGTTATCACACATTTTCCAACTGTGGAGATGTAGACCTTGCCAAAGGTCACTACGAGCATTATTCCCCTCAGATGGTACCGTCCAACCCTACTGGCTCACGGACTATTCCAGTGAAATATTCTTTGAATTTGCCCCGCACTGTTTTGTATTCCTTTTTCCTGAGCATCTGTCAGACCTGATCCACGCATCATGTCATCTGCCTTGTCACCCATGCATCAGTGAGTTTACTTGACGCTCTTCTGAAGCCTGAGTGAGATTGCTCGCAACCCTAAATCTCTCAAAGCGTCTGAGCGTCAAAGTCCCTGGTTTAGAGAAACCAAATGTATCAGTGGGGGGGGGGGGGGGGTGCTTTATTATGCAAGTGGAAGTAGGTACTGTAGATATTTACGCATTTTCCTGTTTGCTGATATTTTATTTACTTGGACTACAACAGTCATCCTTCCTCTCCCAGAGAGTTTGACTGTCTTCTCTGCACTTCCCCAAGCTAGTGGGACACGGATTACAACGATGCATCCGCTTTTGGGTGCAGTCTGAATGTGTTGCCTAGCAACCCGCGCCAGTTCTCAGCTCATGCAATGCATACAATTGGTAACTAGCAAAGGCAGTTTCGGTTGACAAGTCTGGATATTTTTTTCATAAACATGTGAGAACAAGAACAGTCTCACTGTAAACTCTTTCTTGTTGGGGATCTCACTTGGTCTGCAGCACCAATTCATCGATGATCAACCACTCTGACACCATGTTGTGCTCATTATGGAGGGACAGTGCAGAGCACACCAGGACGCCAGCATGCTGGGTACTCAACTGAACTTTACTGATAACTCTGCTGGTAGTGTATGTTAACTCCTCCCCATGAGAGTGACGAACTGAGTGGCATAGAATTAACCTACTAATGACCTCCACAATAAATAACCTGATTTTCTCAATCTACCTGCATATTGAAATCCTCCATAACTCTCACCACGTTGCCCTGTTTACATTTTCTATTCCCTGTTGAAATTTGTAGCCCACATCCTGGCTACTGTTTGGAGGCCTCCCATAAAGGTCTTTTTATCCTTGAGGTATCTTACCTCTACCCACATGGTTTCTATATTTTCCAGTACTATTGCTCATCTCTCTAAGGATTTAATTCTACTTTTTACCACAGAGCCACTCGCTCCTTCTGCCTACCTGACTGTCATTCTGATACAATACTATGCGTATCCTTGATGTCAAGCTCCCAACTACTGGTCTTTTTTTCATTCTCACCATACTGCCTCTGCTCGTAAACCAACAGCCCTAACCCCATCCCCGTCACCCCCCTGGCAGATTAGTTTACACCTTCCCCAACAGCTCTAGCAAATCTGCCTTCAAGGATATTGCACCCCCAAGGTGCAGGTGTAACCCATCCTTTTTGTACAGGTGATGCCATCTACAGAAGAGATCCTAATGATCCAGCGATCTGAAATACTGCCCCCTGCACCAACTCCTCAGTCATGCATAAAGCTATCCTATTCTTACTCTCACTTGTGCGTGGCCTAGGCAGCCATTCCTGTTCTTCAACTTTCTACCTAACACTCTCAGTTCTCTCTTTAGGATGTCCTCCCTTCTCCTACCTCAATCATTGATGTCAATTTGTACCAAGACTCTGACTGCTCCGGAGAATTAGAATTCTCTAATGCTTTAGAATTCCCTTTAGAATGCTGTGGATCTGATCTGAGATGCTCCTGACCCTGGCACCTGGGAGGGAAGATACCATCCGGGTGGATCTCGTGTTGACCTCTCTAACACTGGAATCCCCTGTCACTACTGCACCCCCCCCCCACCACCACACCTTCTCTTCTGAGCCACAGTGCCAGAGACACAGTCACCACGGCCCCTCCCGGTAGGTTGACCCCCTCAACAGTATCTGAAGTGATAAACTTAATATTGAGGGGTATGGCCACTGGGGTACTCTACATTAGCTACTCATTTCCCTTCCGTCTCCTGTCCGTCACCCAGGAACCTGCCTCTGCAACCCAGTGGTGACCATATCCCTGTAGCTCCTACCACCTCCTCAGTTTCCGTATGAGCTGAAGGCCATCAAGCTGTTAACAACTACATCCAGCTGCAGCTCCTTGGAGAACTTTGTGCTAATGTAATATCAGGGAGGCTGGATACTGTATACCAGTTACTATAGTACCCCCCCCCCCCCACCGTCAGTCCCGGTGTTGTAGTTCTGGACCTTCAATGCCAGCCGTGCTCTATCAATAACAACCGACGTTACAGTATCTTCTCAGTGCCGGAAGTCGGGCTGCCTTGTTGATGTGAATGTTGAAGCGCTCAATCAATTTTAGTTTTGATGTGTCGCCACAATAATGAGTTGTCAAATCTAAGCGATTTCAGATCAGCTAATGTTCTGAAATAATGCTAATGTGCGCTTTGATGTTTGCTGCTATAATATTCATCAAAACGGTTGCTTGTAACTTCCTCAGTGCGGCAACAGCTGAAATGGCTCTCAGAAAATCATAAGTAGAAATAAGTCTCTTGGCCACTCAAGTCCATTCCCCCATTCACTGCCCTCCTTCCCTGGTCTACTAGCACCTGCACCACCCATCCCCTCATCTCTTTCTACTATCGTCCCTTTCACCCAGTCCTCATCTCCTATTCTGTGCCAGATCCCTGTATCCTCAATTCCTTCATGTTTCAAAAACTTATTTATTTCGTTTTTTTTAAAAAAATCCAATCGTTTACCTTTCATAAGATGGAAATTCCATTGAATCCACACCCTCTGCTGGGGTTGTTCATACACACTTGGTTTTAAGTAACCACTCTCTGATCTCTTAACTATATCCTGGTGTTTTGGAGATTCTTCCATGAGTGGAAACAGTTCTTGACCAAAAACATCAATGATCCCTTCAACTCCCCAGCTGCTGCCTGACTCACTGAGTTCTTCCAGCAGTTTGTTTTGTTTTTTCTCCAGACTACATCCGCAGTCTGTGTGTCCTTCCCATTGCCCCCCCCCCCCCCCCCCGGGAGCTTACCTGTTTCAATAAGATCAACTACTTCATCCCAGGAGTTAGCAAAGTGAATCTCTAATGGACTGCCTCCAAAACAAGTCTACCCTTCCTGAAATAAGGTGATCCTCGCTCTGCACAGTGGCCTCATCAGTACCCTGTACACTTATTACAATACTTGCCTATTTCCAACCTCCAGCCCCTTCGTAGTGAGCTAAGTACAGAGAGATCTAGGCGCTTACAAAAGCAGCCAAGTGCAGCAAATCTAGGTACTCCCGGTTTCTTGTGTTCTCTGCAACTGTAACCCTACCTGATCCTTACCTCCGTAGCTTCTGGTTCAGAGCAAGATTTCCCCCATTGCAGTAGCTCAGCATTGCTTTACAAGGGGGACAGTGCAGAGAGCAGCAGTCTGCAATCTTATTAGCTTCTACCTGGCCCCAGAGATCTATTTATCTTTAGTTAGAGCTTCAGCACAGTAAAAGGCCCTTCTGCCCAATTCACCGACTAACTCAGCTATCTTTGGAATGTGGGAGGAAACCCAGATCAAACAGACGGTGGCAGAGCCGAACCAGGGCTACAGCGCCACTCCCAGACTGAGGGGCGGTGAGTGTCCGGGACAGATACCATTCACTTCTTGTACAATCAGTCAGCTTGTAGTAAATTGAGCAGACAATCCAGGACAAACACCTTTCACTTGAAGATGTCGTCAGGGTGAAGAGCATGCTGGAGCCCACCCTTCCTCGTGTGGCACACCAGATTTGCAATGCAAGCCATTTGAAAGGTTACTTCTGAAGCACACATAACTACATAACCAGAAACTGATTGTTTTAGCTAGCACATGCCACAGATCTGACAGTTTCACTAAGTACCTTTTTGATGCTCCTTACATGCCCTCCTTTTCAAACTTAATTCATTGGCCTGGATCTATGGCTGCTTGCAAAGCCAGGATTTACTGTCCACACCTAAACACCTTTGATAATGCGGCTTTCTTGGAAGACATGTAACTATCAGCTACGTCAATGGTAAGTTTTCTTGGCTTGAAGGTCATTGGTAAACGAAGTGATTATTTGCCACAATCATTACCAATTATTTTTCCTTAAATCCAGACATTTTGTGGGGGATTCAGATTCCACAGCTGCCGCTGTGGGATTCGATTGTGCATTTCTGGGTTGTTTGTTCATACGCTTTATGGGCTTGGTTGTATTGCGAACATTGCACCCTCACGGACACGGCTGCTGCATCATTAATCTGGTTACTGGTCCACTCTCAGCAAAGAAGTGGCAGATAGAACACAGTGCAGGGAAGTGTATGGCCATGCACTTTGGTAGGAGGAATAAAGATGTGAACTATTTTCTAAATGGGGAAACATTCAAAAATCGGAGGTGCACAGGGACCAGGGTCCAAGTGCAAGATTTTAAAAAGGTGAACTTGCAGGTTGAATCAGTAGTGAGGAAGGCAAATGCAATGTTAGCATTCATTTCAAGAGAATATCAAAACAAGGGTATAATGCCGAGGCTACATAAGGCATTGGTCAGACTCCATTTGGTGTACCGAGAGCAGGTCTGGGCCCCCTATCTGAGAAAGGATGTGTTGGCGTTGGAGAGGGTCCAGAGGAGGTTCACAAACACGATCCTGGGAACAAAAGAGTTAACGTCTGAGAAGCATTTGATGCCTTTGGGTCTGTACTCAGCAGGAGTTTAGAAAAATGAGGTGGGGGGTGGGGCAATCTCACTGAAACCTTTGAATATTGAAAGGCCAAGACAGAGTGGGTGTGGAGGGCAAACAAGAGGAAATCTGCAGATGGTGGAAATTCAAACAACAACACACAAAATGCTGGTGGAACACAGCAGGCCAGGCAGCATCTATAAGGAGAAGCACTGTCGACATTAACAACAACACACACAAATTGCTGGTGGAACACAGCAGGCCAGGCAGCATCTATAGGGAGAAGCACTGTCGACATTAACAACAACACACACAAAATGCTGGTGGAACGCAGCAGGCCAGGCAGCGTCTATAGGGAGAAGCACTGTCGACATTAACAACAACACACACAAAATGCTGGTGGAACGCAGCAGGCCAGGCAGCATCTATAGGGAGAAGCACTGTCGACATTAACAACAACACACACAAATTGCTGGTGGAACACAGCAGGCCAGGCAGCGTCTATAGGGAGAAGCACTGTCGACATTAACAACAACACACACAAATTGCTGGTGGAACACAGCAGGCCAGGCAGCATCTATAGGGAGAAGCACTGTCGACGTTAACAACAACACACACAAATTGCTGGTGGAACACAGCAGGCCAGGCAGCGTCTATAGGGAGAAGCACTGTCGACATTAACAACAACACACACAAATTGCTGGTGGAACACAGCAGGCCAGGCAGCGTCTATAGGGAGAAGCACTGTCGACATTAACAACAACACACACAAATTGCTGGTGGAACACAGCAGGCCAGGCAGCGTCTATAGGGAGAAGCACTGTCAACGTTAACAACAACACACACAAAATGCTGGTGGAACACAGCAGGCCAGGCAGCATCTATCCCGAAACGTCGACAGCGCTTCTCCTTACAGTTGCTGCCTGGCCTGCTGAGTTCCACCAGCATTTTGTGTGTGTTGTGGGCATGGAGAGGATGTTCCCTGTAGTGGGGGAGCCTAGCGCCAGAAGGGACAGCCTAAGAATACAAGGACATCCCTTTAGAACAGAGATGAGAGCCAAAGGGTGTGTGAATCTGTGGAACTCATTGCCACAGATAGCTTTGGAGGACAAGTAACTGAATATATTTCAATCAGAAGTTGATAGGTTCTTGATTAGTAAGGGTATCAAGGGTTACAGGGAGAAAGCAGGAGAATGGGGTTGAGAGGGATGATAAGTCAGCCATGATTGAAAGGTGGAGCAGACTCAATGGGTCAGATGGCCGAATTCTGTTCATGCATCTTACGGTCAAATATCCAGTGGTCCTTTACACCTTGCCAATCTCATTAGCTCTTGGTTTGGATGTAAGGTCAACAACCTCTACAAATAATTGAGTATTTACAGATTTTCAGCAACTCCGTATGGTGAGTTTTCAATTTCAACTTTCTCATTTCCTATTTTTAAAGTACCTGAGCCTCACTGATTGGTGAGGAGGAGGGTTTTATTTGAAAGTTGGACCAGTCAGAATCCAGTGGGGCAAGGTATATCCTAAAGCTAACATGCCAGGTTGTACAGATGTAGAACATTGTGTTACTTCCTTAGGTCTTACCTGTCCACACTCCATAACCACAGCATCAACTTTGACACGGCATCCCTCAAGTTCATATTCAGTGTCTGTTCCCAACATCAAGAAAATGTGGGGCAAAATCATTCCACACCACTTTATTGTTGTTGGAAACAGGCACAGAATGGCCAAAGAAATTCACAACCCATTATACTGGTGTTTGCCCTTGAAAAGCCCTCTGTAGGCGTCATGCATCTGTTCTCAACCTTCGTTCTATTTTGTGTTGTATGTTATTATGGGAATTACGTTGAGTGAGGGTGTGGTAAGAGTCAAGGGTACATTTAAATCGGAGGTCGATGGGTCCTCGATTAGTAAAGGTATCAAAAGTTACAGGGAGAAAGTAGGAGAATGGGGTTTAAGGCCAGAAGGCACAGCTTCAGAATACAAGGAGGTCCCTGTGGAACAGAGATGAGAGCCAGGGGGTGTGTGAATCCGTGACAGGGATGATAAATCAGCCATGACTGAATGGCAGAGCAGACTCAGTGTGTCAAATGATCTAATTCTGTTCCTACATCTTACGGTCACACCTTGCCAACACGCTCATTAGCTCTTGGTTTCGAAATAAGAAGTGCTTTGTTCAATGCAATTTGTAGCTTGGGACCGGCAGAGGTCGTAACTTTTGCTGATCACTCAATAACGCTCAATTACACTTGGCTTACGTTTGGGTTTCATCGCTTCAAGATTGCATGTTTGCTAATAAAGGATTGAATGCGTATCCTCGAACTTTGGAGCAATCACTACAGGAGTGAAGGTGTGTCAGGTGAGTATAACAAATCCTCAGGGTTGCCCACAAGAGGCAATTGTTTTGGTTTTACCACTGCATTTTGTCAGGAAGTTTTCAAAAGTTATACCGAATAAACATCAGCACTTGCACGTGTCTGTGAGATTAGAAAGCACCACAATCTGGAGCAACTTGTGGTAAATGAGGACATTTTGTTGGTTCATGCCATGTGTTTGGGTTTGAAGCAGTTTTCAATTGTCAGTGCTGCCTGTCCATTGGGGACTGGTGTTTGCCTGAGTAGTTTGACCCTTGGTTCTGTTGAAATGCTGAATTGAAATACTTTGACTAAGGACAACTGAATTGAATTTAATGTTGACTTGTCTGGTTCGTGCACTTGTAACGCAATATCAGTCAAACTGGAAGCAGTGACCTTAAGATTAAGATAAATTAAACAAACATGTGAGGTTGAAGTTTAACTTGGAGGAAATGAAATATTTATAAAGCCGCAGAACAGGTTTAACTATGCATAAAGCTGAAGACAGTGTGATTAACAAACATGCAGCATGTTCTATTGCTAGCAGGGTGTCCTGTGCATCTAGTAGTACCTCAATGGCAGGCATTAGAATGGAGGCTGATTTAGCTGATAAAACAAACATTGAGGGATAAGCATTCATTGGAAGAACGGCTTCAGAGAAACCACGAAGAACAGGTGGAAAAGCAACTTCAAAGAAAGATGGAGCAGCTTAAGTTACAGGAATAAATTGAAGCCCAGATGGTCAGAGAGGTGCTTAAGTGCTTCAAGTGACATGGTTGCAAAACGTGCTCCAGCAGGACAGTTCTGTGGTGGGAGTCCCTGTGCTGACATGGAACGGAAAAATCCAGCATACTCAATGTCAGTGTGGATACATTTGAGGAACAAATGTCTGTAAGCCACGAGTTTGAACCCCAAATTCAGGGTGTTCATCCTCAGCCTGTCCTGAGGAGGGTCTCTGAACCCAGGCCATATCCAATAGCACGGGGTGCTTCTGAGGACATTGGCTTACAGTCCGATGACCCTCGTGTTTCAGATGATAAAGGTCTGAGTGCCATGCTGGAGGCCACAAGGACATGAAACAAGTTCAGTGAAGCAACAACATTGCATCGCATCTCCAGCTAAAAGCGATTCAAATCTTCAATGGCGATCTGTTGCAGTTTCATTCATTTATGAGGCTTTCAAAAACAGCAATGAAGGCAAGACTGATCATTATGGTGACCACATCTATCCTCTCAAACAGTTCACTGGAGGTTGCCCTAGAAAGCTTGTCAAAAATCACCAGCCAGCTGGCCCAGAGCAAGGAATCACCAGAACATTTTGGTGATGGAATGGGCTCTTTCTTGGCCACATGTCAAATCAGAAGACATGAAAGCTCCTCAAGATTAGTCTTTTTCTTAGAGGCTGTTACAATGCCATGGAAGATGTGCAGGGCACGTGTGACTTGGACGTGCCTGCTAATATGAGGAGTGTTGTAAATAAGTTGCCCGATAAACTTCGGGCAAAAATGGAGATCGGCAGTCTCTAAATTGCAAGCAAGGCTCAACCGTAAGATTACTTTCACTGACATTGTTGATTTTATTGAAAGGCAAGGAGAGATTGCTCACACTCAGTGTTTTGGGGGGGGGGGGAAATACAATGCTACATTGCCAGCAGTAAGTAAAGGTGTGAACAAAACTGGAACACAAATCTTTTCTCAAGCTAAAGGAAGCAGCTTTGCATTGCCACGACTACTGCGAGAAGTGGAGCTAAAACTGATGAAAAGGTGTAGATTCGAAACAAGCCGTGACTGAAGCAAACTTGGCAGCGAATACTGTCCTGGTATCTAATGGCGGCTGGTGATCATGAATGTAAACTTCCTCTCAATCCAGTTCAGGTGAAGTCTAGATCAAGGAAGTACAGTGGTGTTCTGCACATGAGTTCTTGCTTCATGAGCAAGCTCAACCTGCCAGGAGAAGGAGCACCTATTCTATTAAGCACAATGGGCCAAAAGGTTGTGTGTAGCTATGTTGTTTCAGGATTGGAAGTGGTTGACATAAATAGTGAAAACTATTGTGAATTGCTTAACATGTTCACAAGAACATAGGCCTGTCTACACAGGTAACATTCCTCAAAGGGAGATTCAGAAATGGTCATGCCTGAGTAATATTCATTTGCAGGAAATTGAACTGCTGACTGGGGTGAATGTGCCAAGGACACTGGAGCTATTGCAATTGAGTTGCAGTTTTAATGATGGACCCCACAATCGTAGTGTTGGACTGTTAATGGACCCGTGAACGGAGACCATGGTGGGAGTGGAATAGACTACGCTCGGCCAGAGCTGACAGTTAACGGGTCGTCAGTTTCGTGCACGGGTGAGCTTTGGCAGAAGACATATTTTCCTGAATGAGGTCAAGAGGAACAACCAGGTTTGACAAAAGATCACCATTCAGGACTGACTGCTTTCCAGAAGTGGACATTTGTGTAAATGTTGAGACTTCGTGTCTCCTGTGTGTTGGTAGCACACAGTTGCAATTATTCTAGTAACCATAACTAGGAGGCTGGGATGTCAGAGCCTTGCACCTGTTCTCCACCTGCATTGTATTTTGTGTTGCGGGTTTATTATGGTAACTAATCGTGTCAGTGAGGGGAACAAATTACACCTTCATGCTTTGTACTATGTAGTTTGGGACCGGCAGAGGTCATATCTTTTGCTGACCACTCAATTACGCTTGGCTGATAATTACATGCTGACTGCTAATAAAAGATGGAACACATATCGTTGACTTTTGGGGCAATCATTCCATGAGGGAGGGCATGTCATGCCAGTAAATGAATCCGTAGTGTCGTCAGTAGTGGCGGTTCGGAGCACAGAGCCTTCCAGCTCGGAAATTGGCCCTTCCGCCAACAAGGTTGAGCTGAACCAGCTTAAACAGTAAAGCAGAGACCCCCAAAACACTAATCGCTCCTACCTACACAATGTCCATATCCCTCCATCTTCCTCACGTTCATGTGCCCAACCAAACATTTCTCAGAAGCCTCTGATACAGTATATTTGCCTCTAGCGCATTCCAGGCATCCTCCACTCTTGCCCCTCACATCCTCTTTGAACCTGTCCCCTTACCTTCAACGCATGCTCTCCGGTATTAGATATTTTACCCTGAGAAAAAGATACTCCCCGTCTGCTCCAGAGAAAACAACCCAAGTTTATCCAGCCTCTCGTGATAGCACACGCCCTCTAAACCAGGCGACATCCTGGTGAACCTCTTCTGCTCCCTCTCCAAAGCCTCGACATCCTTCCTACAGTGGGGTAACCAGAACTGTATGCAATACTCCAGATGTGTCCTCACCAGGGCTTTATAAGGTTGCAACATAACCTCTTGACGTTTGAACTCACTGCCTTGATTAATGAAAGCAAGCATTCCAGAAGCTGCCACAACCACCCTATCAACCAGTGTAGCCACCTTCATGAAGTTATGAACTTGGAACCCAAGATCTCTCTGCTCAACAGCACCTTTTAATGGTCTTGCCCTTCACAGTGTTCTGTGTCCTTGCATTTACCCTACTAAAGTGCAACACCTCGCATTTATCTGGGTTAAACTCCATCTGCCATTTCTCTGCCCATATCTGCAACTGGTCTGTATCGCACTGTATTCTCTGCCAGTTTTCTACACTGTCCACGACTCCACAAATCTTGGTATCATCCACAAACTTACTAACCCACTCATCTACACTTTTATCGAGGTCAATAATATACACCACATACAGCAGAGGTCCCAGAACAGATCTCCGCAGAACTCCTCTAATTACCAGCTCGGGTAAGTCCCTTCACCCATTACTCTCTGTCTTGTACGCACAAGCCATTTCTGAATCCAAACAGCCAATTCACCATGGACCCCGGGCGTCTTAAATCTTCTGGACTAGCCTCCCATTGAGTGACTTTGTCAAATGCTTTTCTAAAACCCTTGTAGGCAACATCCACTGCTCTACCTTTATTAATCTGCCTCATCACCTTGTCAAAAAGCTCAATCAACTTGGTAAGACACGATCTGCACTGCACAAAGCCCTGCTCTCTAATCAGGCCATGGGGTTCCAAATGCTCATGTATCCTAGCCCTAAGAACTTTCTTCAGGAACTTCCCTACAACTGACGTGAGACTCACTGTCTATAGTGCCCAGAGTTTTCCCTTCTCAAATGGAGGTACATTAGCCTCCCACCAATCCTCTGTGCTCCTCGTGTGCTCTATTTGATCCTAACTTCTGAAGCTTTGCCTACTTTTCCCTTTTCTTCTTGACTAAATTCATCACATCTCAGGGCATTCAAGATTCTCTCATCTTTTCTTCTTCATCCTTCCTTCCAGCAAAGTACTTTTCCTGTATTCTGTGCAATTGACCGTTAAACGCCCTCCACGTGACTGATGTGGACTTGCCAGAAAAAAGGGTCCCAATTAATTCTTCTTCGTTCCTGCCTGATGCCCTTGTGATTTGCCCTACTCCGGTTTAAAACCCTCCTGCAAGGCCTGTACCTTTCCTTATCCATAGCTAGCTCGAAAGTTAAGTTGAGCTCACCGCTGAAAGGTCAGTCACTTTGCCAAGCTCATTAACCAACACCACATCCAGGACAGCCCCTCCTCTTGTTGGACTGTCCACATATTGATCCTCCTTAACGAATTCTGCCCCGTCTCTACCCTTTGCACTAAGAAGGTCCTGGTTTATATTGGGGAACTCTCCCATGACAACAACCCTATTATTTCGACACATTTTCTTAATCTGCTTACATGCCTGTTTCTCAATGTCCCGGTAGCTATTGGGGGCGGTGGGAGGTTTCTGTAGTACAATCCTATCAATGTGATTGCATCCTTCCTATTCCTGAGTTCTACCCAAAAGTGTTCGAACTCTCCCTTGAGTGCAGCTGAGATACTGTCCCTGATTAGTAGCCCCCTCTTTTGCCTCCTTCTCTATTATTGCTAAAAAAATGAAAACCTGATGCATTAATCACCCATTTCTGCCCCTCGACCAAGTTTCAGAAATACTTACAACATTGTGGTTCCACGTACTGCCCCTTGCTCCAAGTTCTTCACCATTGCCAATAACACTCAGCATTAAAATATACTCACTTCAAATTATCCACCCATCGTACCTGTTATTTTGATTTTTGCCCTTCAATACCTTCCTGTCTGATCCTTCACACTGACCTGGGGCTCCGCTTCCCAGCTCCCTGGGAAACTGGTTTAATGGTGATGGGCCTGTGCCTGATAGCACAGTGCTCCAGTATTACCCGGTAACAGATCCGTACTGCAGTATTACAAACTTACTTCCATCACCACAGCACCACTACTGGAGATGCACAGCATTAAAAACAGGTTTATTATCATTTGGCAATTTAAGTGCTATTCTAAATAGATCTAAAACACTGAGAATACCTGCATTCACCACTCACCTGTCAGTGTGTTCCAGATTCCAACTACCCTCCAGTGAAAAAGCTATTTTCCGGATCCCTTCGAGGCCTCTGCCCCCTTCCCTTAACCTATGCCCTATAACGTTATCCACCTCTGTTATGGGGGGTGTTTTCTACCATCTATACCCTTTATAATTTTACATTGCAACAATGGACTTGTATCAACACACACAAAATGCTGGTGGAACGCAGCAGGCCAGGCAGCATCGATAGGGAGAAGCGCTGTTGACGTTTTGGGCCGAGACCCTTCGTCAGGACTAACTGGAAGGAAAGATAGTAAGAGATTTGAAAGTGGGAGGGGGAGGGGGAGATCCAAAGTGATAGGAGAAGACAGGAGGGGGTGGGATATACCTGCATCACTGTGTCCAATTCTGATGTGTCTACTAGAACAGGGCTGGATGTAGCAGTGGATCTGGATCTCCAGCATCCATCATCACGGACCCCCACCACCCAGGCCATGCCCTCTTCTCACTGCTGTCATCAGGAAGGAGGTACAGGAGCCTCAAGACTCACACCACCAGGGTCAGGAACAGTTATTACCCCGCAACCATCGGGCTCTTGAACCAGAGGTGATAACTTCACTTACCCCATCACTAAATTATCCCCACAATCTGTAGACTCACTTTCAGGGACTCTTCATCTCATATTCCCTATTTATCGTGTACTTTTTTATTATTGTTTTCTTTGTTGCATTTGTTTAATTTGTTGTCTTTTGCGCACTGGTTGCCTGCCCCATTTATGCACTCTTACATTGATTCTATTACGGTTAAGGATTTATTGAGTATGCCCACAAGAAAATGGATCTCCGGGTTGTACAATGTGCCATGTGTGTACTTCAGTAATAAATTTACTTTGAGCTTTGAGATTGGACCACGCTTCCCGAGTATCAGGCCCTGGGTGGGTCCCACGGACACAGTCCTGCCCCGGGTGGCAGCAGGGGAGGGTGCTGCTGCAGCCTCCATTGCATTCCTGCAGCCCACCATGTCCTCCCACCTGCCTGATGAGAGTAGGACGGAGGAACAGAACTGGGCCTCTTAGCCAGCCGGCAGCTGATTTATTATTCCGCTCAGCTCCACTCTCCTGCCTTCGCTGCTCCTCGTACGGTGGTGTGCACAGGATTCCAGGTCTTGGGGTTGTGTCCTGAATGAATATCAGATGGAGCAGACCTTTCCGACAAGCCCAGTGTTGTGCAACAGGGTGTGGATGTGTTTAAAGGGAAGCTGAATGAACATAGAGGAGGAAAAAATATAAGCACATTCCAGCAGTGAGATGGCTGGCGTGAAACACAGAAACTGACCGAGCCAGCTGTCCTTCTACTGCATATTCTAGACACATGGAAGGCTTGATATATAGTAATTCCTCAACCTATGAACATCTGATTTGCAAACTTTGACTCTTTGGGTACAAGTCTTTGATTTACAAGGCAATCTTTTGTCATAATGAATAGTTCATCTGCCTATCTGTAAGAAGTGAATTTCCCCCAGCCCTTACCCTTAAAAGAAACATTTTCCTGAAACACAGCCCTTTCATAAGTTCAGGAATTACTGTACAGAGTGTTTAAAAGAGACCGATGTATTTACCGCAAATCTATAACGATAAACTATGCAGTTATTGGGTCATTAGCATCAATAGAATTAAACCCAGTGCCCAGTAACAGGGTGGACTCCAGCCGGTGATTAGCAGCAGCAATAATTGCAGATGTAATGTTTCATGTCCAGCAATGTTTAGACATTCTCCCCATTGTGAACTCGCTGGTGTCTCAGCAGGTGGGAGGACAGCGCAAAGCCCTTCCCACACTGGGAGCAGGTGAACGGTCTCTCCCCAGTGTGGACCCTCTGGTGCCTGGCGAGGGCAGATGACTGAGTGAAGCCCTTCCCGCACTCAGTGCAGACGAACGGCCTCTCCCCCGTGTGGATGCGCTGGTGCCTCAGCAAGTAAGAGGAATCTTGAAACCTTTTATCACATTTGGTGCAGGTGAACGGCCTCTCTCCTGTGTGGACGCGTTGGTGTATCATCAGGTTGGAGGACTGGGTGAACCCCTTCCCACATTCGGAGCAGATGAACGGCTGCTCCCCGGTGTGAACTCGTTGGTGTCTCTGCAGATGAGATGACCGAGTGAATCCCTTCCCGCACTCCGAGCAGGTGTACGGCCTCTCTCCGGTGTGGATTCGCTGGTGCCGTAGCAGGTGGGACGACCGGCTGAACCCCTTCCCGCATACGGAGCAGATGAACTGCCTCTCTCCAGTATGAACCCGCTGGTGTGTGACCAGGCTAGATGACTGAGTGAATCCTCTCCCACACTCGGTGCAGGTGAACGGCCTCTCCCCAGTGTGAACCCGCTGGTGCGTTACCAGGCTGGACAATCGACTGAATCTCTTCTCGCAGTCAGTGCAAGTAAACGGTCGCTCCCCGGTGTGAACTCGCTGGTGTGTCATTAGGCTGGACGACTGAGTGAACCCCTTCCCGCACTCAGAGCAGGTGAACGGCCTCTCTCCGGTGTGAACTCGCTGATGTCTCAGTAAGTGTGATGACAGACAGAATCCTTTGCCGCACTTCAAGCAGATGTACTGCCTCTCCCCGGTGTGAACCCGCTGATGTATCACCAGGCTGGATGACTGAGTGAACCCCTTCCCACACACGGAGCAGGTGAACGGCCTCTCCCCGGTGTGAACCCGATGGTGTGTTATCAAACTGGATAATCGACTGAATCCCTTCCCACAGTTGGAGCAGGTGAATGGCCTTTCCCCAGTGTGAATTCGCTGGTGCGTCATCAAGTTGGACGACTGAGTGAATCCCTTTCCGCACTCGGAGCAGGTGAATGGCCTCTCTCCGGTGTGGACTTGCTGGTGTCTCATTAGGTGGGACGATCGACTGAATCCCTTTCCGCACTCTGAGCAGATAAACGGCCTCTCCCTGGTGTGAATTTGATGGTGTGTCATCAGCTGGGAGGAAGGAGTGAATCTCTTCCCGTTCTCAGAGTAGCTGAATGACCTCTTGTCGTTGTAACTTTCCTCACGTGTAATCAGGGTACTGGATTGCCTGTACTGTTTCCCACAAATGGAATACTGAAATGGTTCCATTGGCATGAAGAAATAGTGTTTTGAGCTGAAGGGTAAATGAAAACACCTCTTGCTAAATACAAAACAAGTAAATTCTCTCTTTAGTGGGATGCAAAATATTTTGACAATCGATTTGGCTCCAACTGTCATCAACCTGCAGGTTTTCCGATCAAATCTTCAACATGCACGGACAAACGTTTAGCTGAGGCCTTTCTTTGACTGTGGAATGATCCAAACTCTTTCCACGATTAGCGCTGCAGAATGTTTCCACTTGGGTGTGAGTCTCGCCTCTTCTCTCGGAAGCTCCGCCCTCTCATGCTGTGCTGAATGATTCTGCTGGAGCCTGATCCTTTTTTTTGATCCAGTCTGGAAATCGTTCCTTCCAGCGCCCTGTAAAAGTAGTTTACAAAAGTCATCATCATGAAACCGATCGACATTTAGTGAAGATAACTCTGGTCTCCCTAAGCAACCGTGACAATTGAAACCCTTGCCTCTGAATCACAAGGACCCAAACAGAAATGTGTCAACAGTTGCTCCAGTGCGGTACTGTTGTAGGTGACGTATTTCAGAACCATCTACAACCCAGGTCCGCTCTCTCAGACAGGACTGAGGAGATTTCCTGGTTTCTACTGAAGAGAAGCAGCTTTCTCCTTGATGCTAACAGTCAATCAACATCAATAAATCAGTCCATCAGTTCATTATGACACTATGGTTTGTGGGAGCTAGATACGCACAGGTTCATTCTCGTGCTTTCTGTACGTCAACTGTGGCTGCACTGCCAAGGTTCTTGCAGGTGACTGTAAAGCAATCACAGACCATTCCCACGCGTCACAGCCTTGTCGTGACGAAAGCTCCTAGCGTTCTCCCACCAACTTGTCACTTGCCCTCAGATCTCTTGGGCATGGGCTTCCTTCTTTATTTCACCACGCAGAACATTGTCGAATGTTTTTTGAAACCCATTAAAATACATCAAGTGCAAAATCCCCTTGTGCCATATTTTGACTATCTTGCTTTTGTATTCCTGTTAGAAAGACTGACCAACATGATTCTCTGCTGTCCCTCTACATGGTAAACTTGTGTCTAGTCAGATACCACAACAAGCTTTCTATGCAGGTTAAATTTACCCTTTTCCATGCTTAGGGGGAAATTGCTTTTCCACTTACCGAATGGATATGTAGACATTTGCTTGGGATACTATCCTCTCAATTGCTAACCCATGAGTGTCACTCTGCACCCTCTTAATGGCTTTTGAAGACCCCGCAAGCATTTCCACCACCCGGCAACCTCAACGTAATGGATTTCTCTTTAACTGTTGGTTGTAAGTTAGGAACTAGGACAGATCCCTGCAGCGAGTTAATACCAGCTTGCCTAAAACAAGCCAATTATTCCAAGTTTTGTATCCTTGAATCAATCTTTGCTCATATTACTGACCTTTGAACTTATTTAGCGATACAGTGCGGAATAGGCCTTCTGATCGCACCGCCCAGCAACCCGATTTAACCCTAGACTAAGCACGGGACAACTTACAATGACCAATCGACCTACTAACCATACATCTTTGGACTGTGGGAGGAATCGGAGGACCCGGAGAAAACCCACTCACTCCACAGGGAGGACGTTCAGATTCCTTACAAATGACGCCATTATTGAACTCTGAACTTTGACGCTCCCAGCTGCAATAGCATCAGTGTAACCGCCGCACTGCCGTGGCACCCTACACGGAAGCAAAGAGCTTCAAGCACAGCAGGGAGGGACAGTTCCCTTGTTCTAAGTCCAGGCGATAGTTCAACTGAGCATCTGTCCACTTAGGTAACAGGCAACACAACTTTGCAACTCGAGACCTATGGCTAAGGATGTCCATCAAATATGGAAGTTAATTTCAGTCACGCTACAGAAAAGCCATGAAGGGACTCGTACTTTGATCCTTCCAACCATTGTAAGGTGTGCGGATCTTTCACCAGGAGATAGCATTCACTTGCTGACGTGCAAAGCGATTACCAGCGAGTGCATACTGCTTGTTCTGTGTGGGGAGGGATTTACTCCGCTATCCCATCTGCAGAAATAGCAGTGGACTCATTCCACAGAAAGACTGTTAGCCTGCTCCTTCTCGGGGCAGGGATTCCATGCTCCCTTTGCTTTGTAAGAATACCAGCTACCAGATCTGACTACTGGGGTTAGATTCTGCAGTTACTTCTCAAGTTAATCACATCTGAGATTGAACAAGGTCTGCTCTTGCAATAATGGGTGGTTTTGTTGATAGTGAGGACCCCTTACAATTAGGCAGGAGTTTAATATTTTACATTTTCGTGAAATATGTTGATCTCATGTTAAAAATGCAATCTGGTTTCACTTTAGAACCTCAGAACATTACAGCACAGAAACAGGCCTTTTGGCCCTTCTTGCCTGTGCTGAACCATTTTTCTGCCCAGTCCCACTGACCTGCACCTGGACCATATCCCTCCATACACCTCTTATCCATGTACCTGTCCAAGTTTTTCTTAAATGTTAAAAGTGAGCCTGCATTTACCACTTCATCTGGCAGCTCATTCCACACTCCCACCACTCTCTGTGTGAAGAAGCCCCCCCTAATGTTCCCTTTAAACTTGCCCCCTTCACCCTTAACCCATGTCCTCTGGTTTTTTCCTCCCCTAGCCTCAGCTTGCATTCACTCTATCTATGCCCGTCATAATTTTATACATCTGTATCAAATCTCCCCTCATTCTTCTACGCTCCAGGGAATAAAGTCCTAACCTATTCAACCTTTCTCTGTAACTCAGTTTCTCAAGTTCTCGCAACATCCTTGTAAACCTTCTCTGCACTCTTTCAACCTTATTAATATCCTTCCTGTAATTTGATGACCAAAACTTTTAAAAGAACAGAATTTCCATTGAAGTGCAGTTGATGTGTGTCTTTTTGGCAATCGTTCAGTATCCTACAAACTGCTGCAGGTCTTGTTGTTGGTTTCTCACCACTGTGGGAGTAAGGGAGACTTGCTCAGCTGGAGGTGCAGTGCTGTCTGTCTCTGTTATCAGTGCAGCCAATATGAACCAGCAAGCACAAACGTGCAGCGGGTAACGGCTATAGGAGACATGCTACAACTTGAGGAACTGACAGCAGAGTTTTGAGACCAGTCAGGCATGAGTTTCAACAACAGATGATCTGAGAAAGATCGGGCGGGGGGAGGAGTGGGGAGAGAGGGAAAAAGGAGGGGGAGAAGGAACGGGAAAGGGTGGGGGGAGACTGGGAGAGGGAAAGAAAAGTATTAGCAGTGCTCCTGTACAAGTGGACATTGTGTTTGTTTCTAACGTCACCAAGGGGCAAAATGTAGATTGGAAATGGGAGGAAAGTGACAATAGATGCAATGAAGAGTTTAAGAAAAGCTCTAAAGATAAAGAAGGGAATTATAAGCCAGGTGACACACACAAAATGCTGGAGGAACTCAGCAGGCCGGGCAGCAATTGTGGAAAAAAGCAAACAGTCGATGATGTTTTGGCCAAGACCCTTCATCAGAACTGGAGAAAAAAGTTTAAACCAGTGAGCCTGGCATCAGTAGCGGGAAAGTAATCTAAGAGACCGAATTTATGAGTACTTAGGTAGACATGGATTACGGATAGTCAGCGTGGTTTCGTGCATGGTAGGTCGAGAGTACCAGGAAAGTTGGTGAAGACAAGGCAGTGGATGTTGTCCGCATTGACTTTAGCAAAGCATTTGACAAGGTCCCACACGAGAGGGTGTTGAAGAAGGTTCAATCGCTTAGCATCCGAGATGAGGTAGCAAATTGGATTAGACATTGGTTTTGTGGGAGAAGTGGTAATAAATGATTGTCTCTCTGACTGGTGGCCTGTGACTATCGGCGTGCTGCCAAGATCGGTTCATTGCCATCTATATCCAGTGACCTGGATGATAATAAGTGGATCAGTAAATTTGCGCATGACACCAAGCGTTATGTGGATTTTCTGGTGTAGTCTGTTTTGTCGTGTGCTTTTGCGATATCATTCTGGAGGAACGTCGTCTCATTTTTTAACTGCATTGCATTTGTGGTTTCTAAATGACGATAAACTGAATCTGAAGATTGGGCATGTAGTGGGAAGTGACGAAGTCTAACACGGCCTGCAGCAGGATCTGGATCAGCTGGGAAAAGCAGGCTGAGAAATGGCAGATGGAGTTTAATGCAGACAATGAGGTGTTGCTCAGGGTCGGTCCTACCCAGTGAACGGTAGGGCACTGAGGAGTGTGGTAGAACAGAGGGATCTGGGAATACAGGCCCACGATTCATTGAAAGCGGCGTCACAGGTTGATAGGGTCGTAAAGAAAGCTTTTAGCATATTTGCTTTCATAAATCAAAGTACTGAGTACAGGAAATGGGGTGAAATGTTGAAGTTGTGTATGACGTTGGTGAGGTCTAATTTGGAGGAAAGATGTAAATAAGGTTGAAAGAATAAAGAGAAAATTTACAAGGATGTTGCCAGGTCTGGAGGACCGGAGCTAAATGGAAAGATTGAATAGGTTAGGATTTTATTCCTTGGAATATATTAGATTGAGAGGAGATTTGATAGAGGTCGACAAAATTATGAGGGATATAGATAGGGTAAATGCAAACAGGCTCATTCTGCTGTCACTGGGTGTGACTGCAACGAGAGGTCATGTGTTAAGGGTGAAAGAGGAGATGTTGAAGGGGAACACGAGGGGAAACTTCTTCACAGGGTCGTGTGTGTGTGTGGAATAAGCTGGTGGTGAACGCAAGCTCAATGTCAATGTTAAGGGAAGTCTGGATAGGTACATGAATTGTAGGTGTATGGAGGGCTATGCTCTAGGTAGAGGTTGATGGCAGTAGGCATCGACATGGACTAGGGGGGCCTGTTTCTGTGCTGTACTTTTCTATGATCCTATCCTAGGTGAGGATCCAGACCAGGGAGTAGGAATTAATGAGTATTTTTCTTTTCAGTGGAACGAGTCAGGTATTCAAAAATCGGAAGTGCAAAGGGACTTGGGGGTTCTCGTGCAGGATACCGTAAAGGTTAGCCACCAGGTTGGATCGGCAGTAAGGAAAGCGAATGCTATTTTGGCATTCATTTCAAGAGGAATCGTGTATAAGAGTAAAGAGGAGTTGATGAGGCTCTATGGGGCACTGGTGAAACCCCATTTGGAATACTGTGTGCAGTTTTGGGCCCCCTGCCTTAGAAGGCATGTGCTGATGTTGGAGGGAGTTCAGAGAAGATTCACGAGGATGATTCCCGGAATGCAGGGGCTAACACATGAGGAGCGTTTGTCGGCTCTTGGATTGTATTCATTAGAGTATAGAAAAATGAGAGGGGATCTCATAGAAACATTTCGAATGTTGAAAGGGTTGGACAGAGTAGATGTGGAAAGGCTGTTTCCCTTGGTGGGTGAGTCCAGGACAAGAGGTCACAGTCTTAGAATTAGAGGTTACCCATTCAAAACAGAGATAGGAGAAATTTTTTTAGCCAGAGGGCTGTGGATTTATGGAATTCGTTGCCACATACAGCTGTGGAGGCCCGATCATTGAGAGTGTTTAAGGAGGAGATTGACAGGTATCTGCTTAGTCAGGGTATCAATGGATATGGGGAAAAAGCTGGGAATTGGAACTAGTCGAGAGAATACTTTAGCTCATGGTGGAGTGGCGGAGCAGACTCGATGGGCCAAATGGCCTACTTCTGCTCCTTTGTCTTGTGATCAGAACTTGCATTCACAACTTAGCTGAAAAGGAGATGATACAGAACTAGGTGGGAAAACAGGCTGAGAGGAAAATGTGCAGTCTGTGCACTTGAGCATGCAGATGGAGGATGGAGATTAATGCGGACAAAAGCTCTGCAATTAGTAAAAAAAAATGTTCACTGAATGGTACAAAGGAAATAGATATAGGTCCCTAGAAAGAGTCTGTTGTGATGGATGGCATGATATGGAACATGCAGGAACAGCATTGTTTGAGAAGGCAAATAGTATATTGATCTTTATTTCAAAGTAACTGAAGATGACAATTTCCTGACATGCCATTTGAAATATTCTGTGCAGAAACCAGGAATATCCTGCCCTTATAATCAAAATCTCTTTGATTTTGATTACTGGGATGAGGAGGTTGTCCTTTGGAGAGACTGGTCTATTTTCATTGGAACTTTAAAAAGTGAGGGCAGACCTCATTGAGATCCGGAGTGGAATTGACAGGGTAGGTGCTGAGGGCAGACCTCATTGAGATCTGGAGTGGAATTAGCAGAGTAGATGCTGACAGCAGACCTCATTGAGATCCAGAGTGGAGTTGACAGGGTAGATGCTGGGACCTGGTTCCTCTGGATGGAGCATGATATCTGAATGAGGAATCTCAGAACAAGGAGAAATTTTTATGAGTAGATTCAGCAGAAGTCTCTGCCCAAAGGACTGTCATTGCTCATACACTCAAGACTGATTTAAGGTTTTCAGGATCAAATTATAAAATAGGTACAAGTATCATATTGAATAAATAATCAGCTCATGGCTGTAGCTCCTGCCTGTTATGTTTTTTCACTTTGGAATGAGGTGAACACAGCTCCAACTACAGTGGATTCAGGTTCATTGGGACACATCAGGACCAGGACATTTTGGCCCAATTAGACTGTCTCATGGAAATATTTTAAAGGATGCAAGCAAGACAATCTGAGTAACAAATTGTGTATGTAAATGAAATACAGGACAAATTAGAACACAGTACTAAAACTGTGTACTAGTATCTGTTATCAACAGAGGAATTCATCCAGTGTAGACAAAATCAGTGTAACCACCTAGTGCAGACATTGGACTGACTTCATACAATACTATCGACAATTGCAGCCTCTAAGTCTTCATTTTCCTTGTAACATTCAAGATTATTGTCAATACCTTCAAATTCTTTGTAGCTCCTAACTTGTGGAAGTAGTGAAATCATTTCATTTTCACTCCCAGCTGTTTCTGGCATCCCCAAGCCTGAATGCTTGAAGCTGCATTGAGCAAAACGGTTCTGAATTGTCTTACTGCTTACTCCTCACCAAAAAAAACATCAAAGCTTTTGAACACAAACACACGACACTATTTAAAACTGACGGCTCTAAGCACAGTGTAGTGTCTAATGGCAAACTTGTTAGAACATGTTCTAGCCCAATTAACCAGCCTAGTGCCCCAAATTAACAAAGGGAATCTCAACAATTTTCTTTGTTCTTTAAGAGCTGTCCCAAATGAACATCTGCCCCGTACTTGCATTGATGGCCAGGTTTGAGTGAACATGGAGCTAGAGAAGAATAGTGATCAAATGAGTGAAAGAAGTAATTAAAAACAATTTTAAATTATGTAATTCTCACTAACAAATTAAAATCTAATAGACTCTTTTGGGTTTAGGATAGCTTTACAAAGGAAACAGGATCTGGAGTCTTGATTTAGGCTGTTCTCACAGGGCTGTTGTGATCCAACTTCACAATTTCTCTGTACCAATTCAATAATCTGGCAATGTTGGATATAAATTGAACACTTCGCCAGTGTTCAGTTGACATACTTAATGCATTGGAGAAAAATCGGGTCAACATTTTGAAAACAAAAAATAACTTTAACATTCCAGTCAATTACTCTTCATTTTACGTTACAGTGAACTTGTTTCTAGCTCCCCGGATGCTGCCAGATTTGATCGGCGTTAGACTGCATGAACCACAGCAGATTTTCTTTCCTTTCCATCTCAGCCTCCAACTCGACCCTCTCTAGACTGGGACAATGACAGCGCGATCGGGGTTTCCAGATTCCACTGGAGAAGGCGACAGAACACCAATCTCAAAAGGATCGATGGCTGCCTCTTTACCCAGAATCCCCACGTTCCAAAAACCACTCTACACGATCAGGAAGCCCCCATCGCGCATGCGCAAGAGTGGGCTGGGCTGCTGCGGGAGAACGGGGGTAAGGGGCGTCAATCCCCGGGATGCGGAGTGTGCGCCGAGGGGAGGGGGTGCCGATAAGGACAGGGACTGCTCAGCGGGCCGGGCCTCGCTGTTCCCGGAGTCCCTATCGGTTCCTCCCCACCAATCGGGGAGGGCAGCTGCCCGTCCTGGTGTGGATTAACACACAGCCCAGTCCTCGGCTACTGCTCCTACCTGCGGCCAAGCTTCTCGAAGCTTCTGTGTCCAGGGTGGGCAGTGCGCATGTTTGGGGCGTCATTTCCGGTGTCTGGCACACCGAACTGTCGTTCCATTGGGACCCCCCCACCCCCCACCCCGCCCAGCAGTGTGGGAGGTGGGAACGATCGCAAAGCGGGGAGGTGTCCCTCAGCCAGCGGAGGCATCGCACCAGGAGAGCGGAGTTGAAGTGTCCCGGCCGAAACGCCCACTGCTTATTCCTCTCCATACATGCTGCCGGGCGGGCTGAGTTCCTCCAGCACCTGCAGAAACTCCTGTGTTTATGAGATGGGAGTGACGGGGGTGGGTTCGACCTCCTCACTGCGGTTCAAAAGTGGCCTCACAGAGAATTGAGGGGGGAAGAGATGGCCGAACCTGGTGGACAGAGAACCCTGACTGCTGGGGAGATCTGTATAGGGAAGTGGACAGTTCATGTTTCAGGCGGAGACTGTGAAGTCTGTGCGAGATGTTGGATGGACAGCACGGAGGTGAGCAGTGAGAGAAAGGGCCTTACACCACGTTAAACAGTGTAGGAAGAACACTTCAAAGTGAGCGTAACTGGAGACGCGCACACAGAACGCCAGAGGAACTCCGCAGGTCCGGCAGCATCTGTGGAGCCTGCAGCCTGGGACGAGACACCTAATCGGGACTGGACAGAAAGCGAGCAGAAACCAGAATAAGGTGCGGGAGGTACAAATTGCAGATGATAGGCGAGGGAGGGTCGGTGGGGAGGGTAGATGTGTGGGAAATGGAGATGTGGATAGAGTGGATGTGTGGGAAATGGAGATGTGGATAGGGTGGATGTGTGGGAAATGGAGATGTGGATAGGGTAGAAGTGTGGGAAATGGGGATGAGGGTGAGGGTAGATATGCGGGAAATGGTGATGAGGGTGAGGGTAGATATGCGGGAAATGGGGATGTGGGTGAGGGCAGACGTGTGCGAAATGGAGATGTGGATAGGGTAGATGTGTGGGAAATGGAGATGTGGGTGAGGGTAGATGTGTGGGAAATGGAGATGTGGGTGAGGGTAGATGTGTGAAAAATGGAGATGTGGGTGAGGGTAGATGTGTGGGAAATGGAGATGTGGGTGAGGGTAGACGTGTGGGAAATGATGTGGGTGAGGATTGATGTGTGGGAAATGGAGATGCGGGTGAGGGTAGATGTGTGGGAAATGGAGATGTGGGTGAGGATAGACATGTGGGTAATGGAGATGTGGGTGAGGATTGATGTGTGGGAAATGGAGATGTGGGTGAGGGTAGATGTGTGGGAAATGGAGATGTGGGTGAGGGTAGACGTGTGGGAAATGATGTGGGTGAGGATTGATGTGTGGGAAATGGAGATGTGGGTGAGGGTAGATGTGTGAAAAATGGAGATGTGGGTGAGGGTAGATGTGTGGGAAATGGAGATGTGGGTGAGGGTAGATGTGTGAAAAATGGAGATGTGGGTGAGGGTAGATGTGTGGGAAATGGAGATGTGGGTGAGGGTAGACGTGTGGGAAATGATGTGGGTGAGGATTGATGTGTGGGAAATGGAGATGCGGGTGAGGGTAGATGTGTGGGAAATGGAGATGTGGGTGAGGATAGACATGTGGGTAATGGAGATGTGGGTGAGGATTGATGTGTGGGAAATGGAGATGTGGGTGAGGGTAGATGTGTGAGATATGGACATGTGGGTGAGGATTGATGTGTGAGATATGGACATGTGGGTGAGGATTGATGTGTGAGATATGGAGGTGTGGGTGAGGGTAGCATTGATGGTGGTGGAAGGGAAATCCAATTCTTGGGAAAAAAGCTCTAGAATGGAAAACCTCATCCTGAGAACTGATGTGACAGAGACGGAGGAACTATGAAAATGGAATTGCATTTTGCAAGTGAGGGTGGGAAGAGCCAAGGTAACTGTGAGAGTTGATTGGTTTGTACGAAGGTATCTGTGGAGATGGAAGGAGAGAGAGAGAAAGACGAGAGGATTGTCAGAAACGGACCAAGGGAATATAAAGGCGGAGTGGAAGTTGGAAACAAAGTTGACCAAGTTGATGAACGCACTCAGCATGAAGCAGCACCAATGCAGTGGGCAACGTGGTGGAGGAAAGGGTTGGGAATGTTATTGGTGTGGGCTTGAAGGCATAACTTGAAGTAGCTGTGGAGAAGGTAAAATGGAGACACGGGACTACAGATGCTGGAATCTGGAACAGAAGATAAATAGGACTGAGTAGGCTAGACACCATCTGCGGAGGGAACTTGACAGTGTACGCTTTGATTTTGGGTTGAGACCCTTCATGTTTAAAACCTCTAAAGTATGGTATAGAAACTTGTACATTTCTCCTGGACTGGGCAGACTAAATGCTGGGTAGATGCTTCCTGTAACTCCAGTCCAGAACAGGGGCCACAGCCTTGAGGTACGAAGTCTGCCCTTTAGATCTGAAATCGTAGTAAATTCCTTTTTTCAGAGGGTAGTGAAACCTTGGAATTCTCTCTCGCAGAAGACGGTGAAGATAGATATATGAACAAGGGATAGGAATTGAACCAGGAACTGAACTGGGTGATCAGCATGGTCAAGCTGATCGGTGGAACAGAGCGGAAACTGAAACTAGGTTGCTGGGTTCACGTGAGGGAAGGGGCCACTCACTCCTCACAGACGCTGAGTTCCTCCAGTATCTTCTGTGTGACTCGACTGCTCAGTGTGTGAGAAAGGGTTCACCAGTTCACGTCAGCTGGTTCACAGTAGGAAGGGTCTGTTCTCACCCTGGGTGGGTGAAAGCTGAACGGTTGTCAGTGGGCCAGGCAGCATCCACGGAGAAATGATCAGGGTTGACAACCTTCACCTGGTAGAGGACTGGATCCAGAACAGCAAAGGGCAAAGTGGAGATAGTGACAGAAGCTCGGAGCTGAAGGGGTGATTGGAGAGGAAGGCGGGGAACAGTGGCAGGTTGATGGGCAGGTGAGTGCAGGGGGATCTCGGTAGATTATAAAGCGAGAGTGGAAGGGGCATCAGGGTCCCAGGGGATGAGTCTCTTTTCAGATGATACCCGCTCTTGCAGCCACAGTGTTGATATGACCACTCTAGTTGAGTTTCCAGTCCATAGTGACTCCGGAATTTTAAAGGAAGCCGGAAGGGGGTGGTTCCATTGCCTGGCTCTTCTCTAAAGTAAAGACCATTTGCTGATCTATTTGAGGTCTTGCTGCTGTCCCGGTTGCTGAGGATCAATCAGACTCCTAATGGACTTCTTGTGCAATAAGACCCCACAATTTACCTCGTTATTGGATAATAACCAGGTTATTGTATATCTGCACTGCACTTTCTCTGCAGCCGTTACACTTTAGGAGTCAAGTCAAGTCACTTTTATTGTAATTTCGACCATAACTG
The DNA here is from genome assembly GCF_030144855.1 of Hypanus sabinus. Classification (NCBI taxonomy): domain Eukaryota; kingdom Metazoa; phylum Chordata; class Chondrichthyes; order Myliobatiformes; family Dasyatidae; genus Hypanus; species Hypanus sabinus. Next base: position 13,839,316 of record NC_082731.1, read on the forward strand.
CTAGGTACAGAACACAGTAAAAATTTGACAACGTTTTTCAGGACCATGGTGTTACATGACACAGTACAAAAACTAGACTGAACTGCATAAAAAACAACACAGAGAAAGCTACACTAGACTGTATACCTACCCAGGACTGCATAAAGTGTACAAAAACAGTGCAGGCATTACAATAAATAATAAACAGGACAGTAGGGCAAGGTGTCAGTCGAGGCTCTGGGTATTGAGGAGTCTGATAGCTTGGGGGAAGAAACTGTTACACAGTCTGGTCATGAGAGCCCGAATGTTTCGGAGCCTTTTCCCAGACAGCAGGAGGGCAAAGAGTTTGTATGAGGGGTGCGTGGGGTCCTTCATAATGCTGTTTGCTTTGCGGATGCAGCGTGTAATGTAAATGTTTGTAATGGCGGGAAGAGGGACCCCGATGATCTTCTCAGCCGACCTCACTATCCGCTGCAGGGTCTTGCGATCCGAGATGATGCAATTTCCGAACCAGGCAGTGATGCAGCTGCTCAGGATGCTCTCAATACAACCCCTGTAGAATGTGATGAGGATGGGGGGGTGGGAGATGGACTTTCCTCAGCCTTCACAGGAAGTAGAGACGCTGCTGGGCTCTCTTTGCTATGGAGCTGGTGTTGAGGGATCAAGTGAGATTCTGCATTGTTACTGTTTTACCTTGTTCCACGTCAATGAACTGTGTAATCTGATTGGACAGTATGCAAAATAACCTTTTCACTGATCTTTGCACATGACCAATACCAATAAATCCAAAACCTGCCCCGGTTCAAGAACCTGCACCCCAGCGCACCTCTGTCCACGGCCTCTCCCGGAGTCGCTGTGATTTACTGGCTTTTCCTGTCGGTATCTGATGTCTCAAAATGATTTAATTCCATCATCCGCCGCTCCACCAAACTTTCTAACTAAGTCGCTCTTTCCGCACCCTTTCCCTCTACTCAACTAATTTTGGCGTCGTCAGCAATTTTTCCGATCGGCACTCTTTTATGGACGTGATAAGACGCAGTCTGTGCGGCACTCCGCTGGTTGGGCTTGCACCTCCTCGAGCTCCGAGTTGCTGACACGGCGGTCTTATTTCCCGACTCAGTCCTCCACCGTCCAGAGAACGTCCTCACCCTGCAGGCTGCCCCTGGTTCCGTTCTACCCCAAGCAGATGATGCCGTGAGAACACACAGTGCACCGATTGGATTGAGAGATGAGCAAATGTTATTCCCAGCGTATCCTGTTGCAAGACTTATCTCATAAAAAGTACCTGACGTTAACACTGTTCATTTTTGTGGAACTGACAAATCAGTATTCAAAATTTGAGGAAGGATATAAAATGCACCTTAAAGAAATTTATGTGTGAAAATTCTAAATAAATAAATACAGTATTTTATTTTCAACTCGTATTTCTCGCTGCGCGCACTTTGCTTTCTGTAAAAGTGCAAACAATGGTTTCCTGGGAGCAACTCCCTGTGACGCAAGGAGTCACCTGGACACGGCACCCTCATCCCGCCCCTCCTTCCAATTGCCGTGTCCTGTGCGTCACGTGCCATCGGACTGCGATCCTATTGGACATGGGGTCACGTGGCTCTATTAAAAGCGTGACCTCTAGATTTGATAGTTCACTGGGAGAAAGATTCTGAGTGTCCACCCTCGCTGCGTCATTCATCACTTTACAAACTTCCTGTCTGTTGTACGGTCCCGGGCCACGTTACTCCGGGTGAAACTGAATTTGTGTTTCGCCTCGGCCATCGCGTCCCTCCAGCAGCCCCTCTGCCGTCCCCTCCCTCGACCTTCATCGCCTCACGCGGGGTCCTGTACATTGCTCCTGAAGCCTCTCCCGACTCCTGCACCTCCGTCTCCCACACTCGGCTTATTCCACACAACACCCACGGCTCGCTGTGGGTCTCAGGGGGGTCAAAATTATCAACTGGGGACATTTCAGTTGAACGTGAGAGTGATGTCCATACCCACATTGCCTCTATCTCTGATAGAATTCGCCTATTTTGGATCATAAACCCCTCCAAGACGCAACTTGCAAACACTGGGGTGTTTTCAGCTCTGTTCCTTACATTTATTTAACCCTTCGACAGGGTCTCCTCTGTCAAATCCCACACCCACTAAAATCACATTTTTCATACCGCCCAAGGGGGCTCCGGCCCTGGTTTCGGGCTGAAAGCTCAGCCGAACCAAGACAAGCCGTTAACAGTTTTACTGCCTCGTTGTCGGTGAGTTCACAGGGTCACTGTTAGGGGATAATTCATGTGGGTCAGAGGTCAGAATGATCTTCGCCAGACGTCTGACTAAAAGGGAGTTTTGTAGCGGTGTGCTACACGCAGCGCTAAAATTACGACACGGAGTCGGTAACTGCAGTCAAAGGAAAAAAACTTTATTCGAAATCCTCAGCCTCACTTTTAAGCCTCCCTCAACCTGCCCCCCCCCCCCCGTGGCGCAGAGGCTCCAAAGCTCTGTGCTCGCAAATCCCCGTAGGCTATCTAATTGTGAGCCGGTTCGGATGTGCCAGGAAATGGGTCGCCACATAACCCCCCCCCCCCAGAACCGGCGATACACCCCCCAATGTCCACAGTCTGGCAGTCTGGGCCAGAACCTGCTTGGGAGGTCGACCTCTGCGCCGAGGTGCCGGAAACTCGGCCGGTTGCGCCAGGTCCACATGGGCCGGTTTGAGGCGGTCCACCGTGAAAACCTCCTCTCTCCCCCCAACGTCCAGCACGAACGTGGACCCGTTGTTCCGGAGCACCATAAACGGCCCCTCGTATGGCCGCTGCAGCGGTGGCCGATGCCCGCCCCTTCGTACAAACACAAACTTACAGTTCTGTAGGTCTTTGGGTACGCAGGTCGGGTGCCGCCCGTGCTGTGAAGTGGGTATGGGGGCCAGGTTACCGACCTTCTCGCTTAGTCTGCCCAGGACTGCTGCGGGATCTTCCTCTTGCCCCCTTGGGGCTGGTAGGAACTCCCCGGGGACGACCAGGGGCGCGCCGTCTACCAACTCGGCCGACGAGGCGTTCAGGTCGTCCTTGGGCGCTGTGCGGATGCCGAGTAGGACCCAGGGAAGCTCGTCCGCCCAGTTGGCTCCCCGCAGGCGGGCCATGAGGGCCGACTTCAGGTGACGGTGGAAACGCTCCAATAGCCCGTTCGACTGTGGGTGGTAGGCAGTTGTGTGGTGCAGCTGAGTCCCCAAAAGGCTGGCCATAGCTGATCACAGGCTGGAGGTGAACTGGGCGCCTCTGTCGGAGGTAATGTGGGCCGGTACACCAAAGCGAGATATCCAGGTGGCGATCAGGGCTCGGGCGCAAGATTCGGAGGTGGTGTCGGTGAGCGGGACCGCCTCTGGCCATCTTGTGAACCGGTCCACGATAGTCAGGAGGTAACGCGCTCCGCGCGACACTGGCAGGGGGCCCACGATATCCACATGAATGTGGTCGAAACGCCGGTGGGCGGGATGGAACTGCTGCGGTGGGGCTTTGGTGTGCCGCTGCACCTTGGCCGTCTGGCAGTGCATGCACGTTTTGGTCCATTCACTGACCTGTTTGCGGAGTCCGTGCCAAACGAACCTGCTGGAAACCATCCGGACAATTGTCCGGATGGAGGGATGCGCCAAGTTATGAATGGAGTCGAAAACGCGGCGCCGCCAGGCTGTCGGGACGACGGGATGGGGTTGGCCGGTGGCGACGTCACAGAGTAGGGTCCTCTCACCTGGGCCTACGGGGAGGTCCTGGAGCTGCAAACCGGAGACTGCGGTTCTGTAACTCGGAATCTCCTCATCTGCCTGCTGCGCCTCTGCCAGCGCCTCAAAGTCTACCCCTTGGGAAAGGGCATGAACGGTAGGGCGAGAGAGCGCATCCGCCACGACATTGTCCTTACCCGAGACCTGCCGGACATCCGTCGTGTATTCAGAGATGTAGGACAGGTGGCGTTGCTGGCAGGACGACCAGGGGTCGGACGCTTTCGTAAACGCAAAGGTAAGCGGTTTGTGGTCCGTGAACGCGGTGAAGGGCCGACCTTCTAGGAAGTACCTGAAATGCCGGATTGCCAGGTAGAGCGCCAACAGTTCCCGGTCGAAAGCACTGTACTTGAGCTCGGGTGGCCGCAGGTGTTTGCTGAAAAACACCAGGGGTTGCCAGCGACCTGCGATGAGCTGCTCCAGCACCCCACCGACTGCCGTGTTAGATGCGTTCACTGTGAGGGCGGTAGGGGCGTCCATTCTGGGATGTAGTAGCATTGCGGCGTTCGCCAAAGCTTCCTTCGTTTGAACGAAAGCGGCGGCGGACTCCTCGTCCCAGGTAATGTCCTTGCTCGGACCCGACATCAGGGCAAACAGGGGGCGCATGATCCGGGCAGCTGAAGGGAGGAAGCGGCGGTAGAAATTGACCATACCTACGAATTCCTGAAGGCCTTTGATCGTGGTGGGTCGGGGAAAGTGGCGGACCGCATCTACCTTAGCGGGCAGAGGGGTTGCCCCGTCTTTAGTAATCCTGTGGCCCAGGAAGTCAATGGTATCGAGTCCGAACTGGCATTTGGCGGGGTTGATTGTAAGACCGTACTCACTCAGTCGGGCGCAGAGTTGACGGAGGTGGGACAGATGCTCCTGACGACTGCTGCTGGCTATGAGGATGTCGTCCAAATAGATGAACGCGAAGTCCAGGTCCCGTCCCACCGCGTCCATTAACCGCTGGAACGTCTGTGCGGCATTCTTCAGGCCAAACGGCATGCGGAGGAACTCGAAAAGGCCAAACGGGGTGATGAGAGCCGTTTTGGGGACGTCGTCAGGATGCATCGGGATTTGATGGTACCCTCGGACGAGGTCTACCTTGGAGAAGATCCGGGCGCCGTGCAGGTTTGCTGCAAAGTCCTGAATGTGCGGCACAGGGTAGCGGTCCGGTGTGGTAGCCTCGTTCAGCCTGCGGTAGTCGCCGCACGGTCTCCAGCCTCCCGTCGCTTTGGGCACCGTGTGCAGGGGGGAGGCCCATGGGCTGTCGGACCGCCGGATGATCCCCAATTCCTCCATCCTCTGGAACTCCTCCTTCGCCAGTCGGAGCTTGTCCGGGGGAAGCCGCCGAGCGCGGGCGTGGAGGGGTGGTCCCTGGGTCGGGATGTGGTGCTGTACGCCGTGCCTGGGCATAGCCGCTGTGAACTGCGGTGCCAGAACCGATGGGAAATCCGCCAGGACCCTGGTGAAGTCGTTGTCGGACAGCGTGATGGAGCCGAGGTGAGGGGCTGGCAACTGGGCTGCACCCAGGGAGAACGTCTGAAAGGTCTCGGCGTGTACCAGTCTCTTCCTGGGCAGGTCGACCAGTAGGCTGTGAGCCCGCAAAAAATCCGCACCCAGAAGCGGTTGGGCTACGGCGGCCAGTGTGAAGTCCCACGTGAACTGGCTGGAGCCGAACAGTAGCTGCACCTGACGGGTGCCATAGGTCCTTACTGTGCTGCCATTCACGGCCCTCAGGGGGGGACCCGGTGCCCTGCTGCGGGTGTCGTAACTCGTCGGAGGTAAAACGCTGATCTCAGCCCCAGTATCGACCAAAAACCGGCGTCCCGACCTTCTGTCCCACACATACAGGAGGCTATCCCGATGGCCAGCCGCCGTAGCCATCAGCAGCGGCTGGCCCTGGCGTTTCCCGGGAACTTGCAGGGCGGGCAACAACGGCGGGCTTCTGCGCCCCACCGCTGGTGGTAGAAGCACCAGTGTTCATTGGGCCGGGGGTTGGCGGGCTCTGCGGCCGGGCCTGGACTGGTTTGCTGCCGGGAGCGTGGCTGGGAGATCTGTGCGATGGACGCCCCGCTCACCTTTTTGGCGTCCCACAGCAAGTCCGCCCGGGCTGCCACCTTCCGGCAGCTGCTCCAGGAATGCCTGCTCAAACATGAGGCATGTGTGTCCGTCGGCCAGGGACAACATCTCATTCATTAAAGCCGATGGAGGTCTGTCGCCCAAGCCATCCAGGTGCAGTAAACGGGCAGCCCGCTCGCGCCGTGAGAGTCCGAAAATCCTGAGGAGCAGGGCTTTGAATTCTGTGTACTTGCCGTCTGCCGGGGGCGACTGTACGAACTCCGCGACCTGGGCCGCTGTGTCCTGGTCGAGGGAGCTCACCACGTAGTAGTAGCGGGTGTCTTCTGAGGTGATCTGGCGAACGTGGAATTGGGCTTCGGCTTGCTGGAACCATAGGTCCGGGCGCTGTGTCCAGAAACCTGGCAGTTTCAACGAAACCGCATGAACAGAGGCGGCGTCGGTCATTTCTGGTCCAAAAATCGTTTGGACCGTCGGGGTCACCAATTGTAGCGGTGTGATACACGCAGCGCTAAAATTACGACACGGAGTCGGTAACTGCAGTCGAAGGAAAAAACTTTATTCGAAATCCTCAGCCTCACTTTTAAGCCTCCCTCAACCTGACCCCCGTGGCGCAGAGGCTCCAAAGCTCTGTGCTCGCAAACCCCCTTAGGCTATCTAATTGTGAGTCGGTTCGGATGTGCCAGGAAATGGGTCGCCACAGTTTCACTCATCAGGGAACGTCCTGGTGGCTTCACCGGCTGCGGGAATGTGTCGGACTGTGGCCCTGAAGGAATTATATCCACCGGCTGCGGGAATGTCTCGGACTGTGACCCTGAAGGAATTATATCCACCGGCTGCGGGAATGTCTCGGACTGTGGCCCTGAAGGAATTATATCCACCGGCTGCGGGAATGTCTCGGACTGTGGCCCTGAAGGAATTATATCCACCGGCTGCGGGAATGTCTCGGACTGTGGCCCTGAAGGAATTATATCCACCGGCTGCGGGAATGTGTCGGACTGTGACCCTGAAGGAATTATATCCACCGGCTGCGGGAATGTCTCGGACTGTGGCCCTGAAGGAATTATATCCACCGGCTGCGGGAATGTGTCGGACTGTGACCCTGAAGGAATTATATCCACCGGCTGCGGGAATGTGTCGGACTGTGGCCCTGAAGGAATTATATCCACCGGCTGCGGGAATGTGTCGGACTGTGACCCTGAAGGAATTATATCCACCGGCTGCGGGAATGTGTCGGACTGTGACCCTGAAGGAATTATATCCACCGGCTGCGGGAATGTGTCGGACTGTGACCCTGAAGGAATTATATCCACCGGCTGCGGGAATGTGTCGGACTGTGGCCCTGAAGGAATTATATCCACCGGCTGCGGGAATGTGTCGGACTGTGGCCCTGAAGGAATTATATCCACCGGCTGCGGGAATGTGTCGGACTGTGGCCCTGAAGGAATTATATCCACTGGCTGCTTCATTTAACGAGGCCCAATATGAATCTTCCCAGTGCTGATCATATGCTGCCTTTGTTACAAAATCTCACAGAATCCCGTCTGAACACCGAGCTGCCATTTCAGCATTTCAGTTTCCCAGTGGCTGTGTCAGACTGTTCTTGCCGAGCCCTCGATCGACTGCTCAAAAATCATTCATTTAATCTCGATTTTTCCCGCCCCTTAAGGAGACGGGGGTGTGTGGGGGGGGGGGGGTGGGTGGACTGCAGATGCTGGAATCTCAGGTAACGCACAAAATACAGAAGGTTCAAACAGTTCGATTTCATATCAGAGAATGTATACAGAGCACAACCTGAAAGTCTAACTCTTCACAGACATCCAGAAGGGACACAAAGTCCGAAGAACATTTATTATCAAAGAATGTGGATGTTACCATATACCTTGAGATTCTTTTCGTTTGCAGGCGTTTACAGGGTGTGGTGAACTACATACACCTGTCTGGACACGCCCCCTCCTGACTGCCCCTGTGGCTCCTCCCACACTGTCTCCCTGTGGTGAACTACATATACCTGTCTGGACACGCCCCCTCCTGACTGCCCCTGTGGCTCCTCCCACACTGTCTCCCTGTGGTGAACTACATATACCTGTCTGGACACGCCCCCTGCTGACTGCCCCTGTGGCTCCTCCCGACCGTGGCTCCTCCCACACTGTCTCTCTGTGGTGAACTACATATACCTGTCTGGACACGCCCCCTGCTGACTGTTCCTGTGGCTCCTCCCACTGACCGTGGCTCCTCCCACACTGTCTCCCTGTGGTGAACTACATATACCTGTCTGGACACGCCCCCTGCTGACTGCCCCTGTGGCCCCTCCCACTGACCGTGGCTCCTCCCACACTGTCTCCCTGTGGTGAACTACATATACCTGTCTGGACACGCCCCCTGCTGACTGCCCCTGTGGCTCCTCCCACTGACCGTGGCTCCTCCCACACTGTCTCCCTGTGGTGAACTACATATACCTGTCTGGACACGCCCCCTGCTGACTGCCCCTGTGGCCCCTCCCACTGACCGTGGCTCCTCCCACACTGTCTCCCTGTGGTGAACTACATATACCTGTCTGCACACGCCCCCTGCTGACTGCCCCTGTGGCCCCTCCCACCGATCGTGGCTCCTCCCACACTGTCTCCCTGTGGTGAACTACATATACCTGTCTGGACACGCCCCCTGCTGACTGCCCCTGTGGCTCCTCCCACTGACCGTGGCTCCTCCCACTGACCGTGGCTCCTCCCACACTGTCTCCCTGTGGTGAACTACATATACCTGTCTGGACACGCCCCCTGCTGACTGCCCCTGTGGCCCCTCCCACTGACCGTGGCTCCTCCCACACTGTCTCCCTGTGGTGAACTATATATACCTGTCTGGACACGCCCCCTGCTGACTGCCCCTGTGGCTCCTCCCACTGACCGTGGCTCCTCCCACTGACCGTGGCTCCTCCCACACTGTCTCCCTGTGGTGAACTACATATACCTGTCTGGACACGCCCCCTGCTGACTGCCCCTGTGGCCCCTCCCACTGACCGTGGCTCCTCCCACACTGTCTCCCTGTGGTGAACTATATATACCTGTCTGGACACGCCCCCTGCTGACTGCCCCTGTGGCTCCTCCCACTGACCGTGGCTCCTCCCACTGACCGTGGCTCCTCCCACACTGTCTCCCTGTGGTGAACTACATATACCTGTCTGGACACGCCCCCTGCTGACTGCCCCTGTGGCCCCTCCCACTGACCGTGGCTCCTCCCACACTGTCTCCCTGTGGTGAACTATATATACCTGTCTGGACACGCCCCCTGCTGACTGCCCCTGTGGCTCCTCCCACTGACCGTGGCTCCTCCCACACTGTCTCCCTGTGGTGAACTACATATACCTGTCTGGACACGCCCCCTGCTGACTGCCCCTGTGGCTCCTCCCACTGACCGTGGCTCCTCCCACACTGTCTCCCTGTGGTGAACTACATATACCTGTCTGGACACGCCCCCTGCTGACTGCCCCTGTGGCTCCTCCCACTGACCGTGGCTCCTCCCACTGACCGTGGCTCCTCCCACACTGTCTCCCTGTGGTGAACTACATATACCTGTCTGCACACGCCCCCTGCTGACTGCCCCTGTGGCCCCTCCCACCGATCGTGGCTCCTCCCACACTGTCTCCCTGTGGTGAACTACATATACCTGTCTGGACACGCCCCCTGCTGACTGCCCCTGTGGCTCCTCCCACTGACCGTGGCTCCTCCCACTGACCGTGGCTCCTCCCACACTGTCTCCCTGTGGTGAACTACATATACCTGTCTGGACACGCCCCCTGCTGACTGCCCCTGTGGCCCCTCCCACTGACCGTGGCTCCTCCCACACTGTCTCCCTGTGGTGAACTATATATACCTGTCTGGACACGCACCCTGCTGACTGCCCCTGTGGCTCCTCCCACTGACCGTGGCTCCTCCCACTGACCGTGGCTCCTCCCACACTGTCTCCCTGTGGTGAACTACATATACCTGTCTGGACACGCCCCCTGCTGACTGCCCCTGTGGCCCCTCCCACTGACCGTGGCTCCTCCCACACTGTCTCCCTGTGGTGAACTATATATACCTGTCTGGACACGCCCCCTGCTGACTGCCCCTGTGGCTCCTCCCACTGACCGTGGCTCCTCCCACTGACCGTGGCTCCTCCCACACTGTCTCCCTGTGGTGAACTACATATACCTGTCTGGACACGCCCCCTGCTGACTGCCCCTGTGGCCCCTCCCACTGACCGTGGCTCCTCCCACACTGTCTCCCTGTGGTGAACTATATATACCTGTCTGGACACGCCCCCTGCTGACTGCCCCTGTGGCTCCTCCCACTGACCGTGGCTCCTCCCACACTGTCTCCCTGTGGTGAACTACATATACCTGTCTGGACACGCCCCCTGCTGACTGCCCCTGTGGCTCCTCCCACTGACCGTGGCTCCTCCCACACTGTCTCCCTGTGGTGAACTACATATACCTGTCTGGACACGCCCCCTGCTGACTGCCCCACAGACCCCGGCATAAAGGCGATCGAGGCCTGAGCCCGGCCTCTCAGTCTCCAGGATGTAGAAGGGTGGTCAACCACTGCTTGTTCCTTCTTCCAGTGATTAAAAGCCGATATCTCGCCTTCACGTCTCAGAGTGAGTTATTGATGGTGCATCACAGGGAAAAAGAAATAGAATAGAATTTCATGAAAACTATACATAAAACAAAGACAAACAACGGTAATGCACTGTCGATGTTTTGGGTGAAGACCTTTCATCTGGATTGAAGATGGAAAAGGGGGGACCTGCATGGCCTTGGTTCTGCACAGGAGAGACCCCGTGCTTTGAGGCTGCTGTGGAAGGAGACTCTGGAGCCAGCTGTGTGCCACTGGATTGGGGGCTGGTGCTGCCCTCCAGTGTTTGCTCAGTAGAAGACATCCTGGACTGCGTTCGTCTGCGGCTGCATTTGCTTGAGTTCAGGAACTGCTTTAGGCTTATTCTTGCAGAACCATGGCTCCAGGACAACATCCCATTCACCCTCTATCTACAGGCAATGAGACTCAGGGACTTGAGCTACGTTTTAAATTATTTTTTGAAACTGTATCATAGCCTTATGTACAGTGTGCTGTGTGTGACTGTTGGTGCCATATTTTGTACCTTGGCCACAGAGGAACGCTGTTTCATTTGGCTGTATTCATGGGTATGACTGAACAACAATTAAACTTGAACTTGAAAGAAAGAGGGGATAATTCATTTGTTTTGGCAAAGTATTTCCTTTTGCTTTGTCATCAACTGTTGAATCTCTCTCACCGCGATGATGAAACTGACTCATGTAATTTATTCATTTCCCATTACTTTTCTCCTGTTCCTAATATTTGTGTTTGACAATTACATTCCTACGTCCCCGCAGATGTCATTTCAGTCCCTGATCTCCTCCTCTGCAGCTTCCAATCCGTGTAACACACACCGGACTGCCCATGATACATTCAATCCCGGTGCTCTTTTGTCCTGATGGAACTGAGCACATCCCGAACCCTCACGCTGGTTTTTATTGAAGCGCTGTCACGGGACGACCCTCCACAATCACTGGGCTTCCCTCACTGTCAGATGTTTGTGACTCGAGTATGATGAGATGATTCCGAGCCAGTGGGTGTAACGGGACCGCTGGGTGAGTAACCGTGTGACAACTGACCCAGTCTTTGGTACAAATATAGATAACATGCACAGGCAGTTCAGCTCCAAACCACCTCATCGGCCCACCCGGACGCCAAATGGAGTCAATGAACTACAGCACCTAATCGAACACACCAGACAGTGACTTTACCCAACAACTACACTCCTTTATTAATCACAGACATCTCAAAGATCCACTATGTAGTTTCAGACATTTACAGCTTCAGTTTATTTCCCCAACTTCTGAAACTCCAGAGTCACTGTTGCTGGTTACCTTGTAAAGCACCTTTTATACATCTTCACATATCTTCCAGACATTGTATCACCAGTGTTTCAGCTGTGGGCTCAGTCCTTATCCACACAAGGACACGTTTCTTTAACTGCTTCGAATTCCAGCTGGCACCATCCAAACATCATCACAACCATCCTTTCCTTAGTTAGCCCATGAGTTTATATTTGATCAGACTCTCCTTCCCCAACACATCATCTCTTGTCCTCTTCTCCAGAATAGTGGGGAAGTTCACAGGGCTGTAAAATTGTCCCAGCTTTGTTCTCACCTTGACTCTGAGCAGAATCCAATCATGTGACCTCCCCCCCCCCCACCCCCCCACTGTGCCTCTTAGTTTCTGGTTCCCAGCGTCTCTTCTGAGTCAGCAGGGGGTCCTCCCAGAGGCTGATGGGATACTTGGCATCTCACTGGCAGCCACAACCTGGACATTACCTGGTGGAGAGCTCGAGTTATGGGGAGGGATTGGAAAGTGCGGGAATGTATTCCTGGAGAGAGTGAGGCTGAGGGGTGATTGATAGAGCTATTTAACATTTTAAAGGTATAGACAGGTAGGCCATTTGTCACATTTGGCTGTCATTTCTCCGTCCCTATCTGCAACTGGTCTAGATCCCACTGCAGACTTTGCCAGTCATCTGCGCCATGCACAGCATCACCGCATCACCTGCAAACTCACCCAACTGCATCTTCACCAGATCATGCAAAGAGCAGAGGTTCCCTGCAGAACTCCACTAATCGCAGGCCCTCTGTCTTCTATAGGCAAGATGATTCTAAATCCAGATGACCAATTCACCATGGATCCCATGCATCTTAATCTTCTGGCTGAGCCTACCATGAGGGACCTCGTCCATGTAAACGTCCGAGCAGACTGACCTCTCCATCCTCTGCATTCCCATGATAAGTACTGACCTAGAACCTCACCCACATGCTCTGCATCCAAGTCAATGTTCTCCCCTTTATCCTCGAGTGGCCCTACCCTCTCTCTTGCTATCCTCTTGCTCCTGATGTATGTGTAGAATGTGTTAAGATTCTCTGTGACCCTACTTCCCAAGAATTTTACACCCCCCCCCCCCAGCTTTCCCAATTCCCTTCCTCTGGCTGTTTTAGGGCTCTGTGGGGAGTTTTGTTTACACCTGATGGAAATATTTAAAATTCTGAGAGCCACGAACAGGATAGTTTGTCAGAGTTTTGCTTCCCGGACGGAAATATCTATTACTCGAAGGAATAGTTTAAATTCAGTGGGAGACATTTTAAGGGATTAATATTATTGTTTTTACACAAAGGGGCACAAAAGACACGGACCCCGGAAGTAGCATAGACCGACACGACAGCAACATTTAAAAGACATTTCCACAGACAGGCCGGGAACAGAGGGAGACAGCCACGTGCAGGGATCAGTTAAACTGGCACCATGCTCAGCACAGACACGATGGGCAGAAGGGCCTGTTCCTGTGCTGTCCTGGTCTGTGTGCTTGATAATTGGGAATTAATGCAGTAGGAGGTAAAATCATTTAGAGTCACAGTTTGAGAGGCTTTCAGCGAGAAACAGAAACAGACAAGGCATGGCAGGGGCAAATTTCCTGACATATGCCAGTGAGATTAAACCTGATTCTGATTCAGAGAGAAACAGAAATAGACAGGGTACAGACAGGCCAGGTGAATGGGATTCGTGTAGACGGTGACAGGGTCCTGATCTGTGAGTGGCCCCACCCCGCTGCAGGGAGGTGATGGGGAAGGTGGGGGGTGAGACACGATGACTGTGTGTGTGTGTGTGTGTGTGTGTGTGTGTGTGTGTGTGTGTGTGTGTGTGTGTGTGTGTGTGTGTGTGTGTGTGTCCTGATCTGTGATATCCCCACCCCACTGCAGGGAGGTGATGAGGAAGGTGGGGGGTGAGACACGATGACTGTGTGTGTGAGTGTGTGTGTCCTGGTTGTCCTGATCTGTGAGTGGCCCCACCCCTGCAGGGAGGTGATGGGGAAGGTGGGGGGTGAGACACGATGACTGTGTGTGTGAGTGTGTGTGTCCTGGTTGTCCTGATCTGTGAGTGGCCCCACCACTGCAGGGAGGTGATGGGGAAGGTGGGGGGTGGGACACGATGACTGTGTGTGTGTGTCCTGATCTGTGATATCCCCACCCCACTGCAGGGAGGTGATGGGGAGCTCACAGCAGGGGACAGTCAGGGAGGTAGAACGAACTCAGCCTGATCGCTGGGGAGAGAGCCGGTCTGTGACTGTCCTGAGGAGTCAGGCTGAAGAAGGTGATGGGGTGAGTGCAAAGCCCCCCCCCCCCAACACACAAACCTGTGCTGACCGTCCCTAATCAGCCTGTCTCTCTTATCCCTGAGAATCCCCTCAGGCAATGTCTAACACCTTTCTGAGGCTTACTGGTCTTAAGGTCCCAGGCTTTCTTAAATAAAGGCTCAGCATTGGCTATCATTCAGTCTTCAAAAACGCCAGCTGTCGCTAACAGTGACACGCATATCTCAGCCAGGGCTCTCACAAATTTTCCCTAGTTTCCTGCAGTGTTCATGGATATACCTGATCAGGCCCCGGAGATTTGCCTATCATCATCAGGTATTGGATTCCTCAGACTACCCCCAAGTCCTCGGCTTTAACCATCTCAAGATCTGAAGTCCTTCTCCGTGGTAAAAACAGAGGTGAAATACTTATTGAGGACATCACCTGTCTCCTGTACAGGTCCACCTTGGTCTTTATCATCACCTGCATACAACACTCCTTTGTGTGCCCAGACCATCACGGGTGAAGCTCCCCCGCTCATTGAGCACATCTACATGAAACACAGGAAGTGTTTACAACACTTCAGCATCTTCTGGATAGATCATGAAACCATGCCCCCTTTTTGATCTCCGATTTCCTGAGAATTCTCCTGCATCCTCACAGGATTCATCCCACCCCTCTTATTTCTTGACTAAATCCCGAATATCCTTCATCGTCCGGGGTTCCTATTCCTGCCAGCCTCGCCCATTACTCTCACAGGTACATGCAGATCTTGAACTCTCCCATTCTCACTTTTAAAAGCCTCCCGCTTGCCAGACATCGCATTGTCTACAAACAACCCCTGCAATCTCCTATCTAATACTGTCTTTTCTATTTCTCTCCCTAATTTGTGTGCCATTCTGTCCCTTTCCATAATTATGTAATTTAGGAGTATTAGAACTATTTGTTTATTTGGAGATATGAAGTGGAACAGGCCCTTCCAGCCCAACGAGCTGCACCACTCAGCAGCCACTGATTTACTCCCAGGGCAATTTACAATTAATCCACTAATGGCATATGGAGAAACCCACGAGGTCAAGAGTTGAATGTACAAACTCCTTTTTGTCTGGGGTGCCACAGTGTTGCCCCACTGACATTTCAGTCTCTTGCCCTGGAGTAGGTCAAACTTTGCCCTCTTCCTGGTGGACCCTTTAATATATTGTGGCAGGAAACGTTCCTGAACATATCTGCATACTTCCCTTTGGATCCCAAACCACCTCAGCCCGCAACACGACGGCAAAGTTGTGAAGTTTGCACTTCGGGTACTGTGACCATCCTATTATCCGCGCAGCTTTCAGCAGTCGCCTTACTGTTGCTGTAATTCCCGCTATCTGGGGGCCTGCAGTACGATCTCAACAAGACCATCATCCCCTTCTGGCTTCTCAGCTTCGTCCATTCCCCAGAACATTCCACCGCCAGTCCTTTGGCTGTGCTTGTGCAGTGTCTGTGATATCCCAGTCCAATATAGCTATCCAAGTCCCGAATCCATCCACCTTCCCAGTCCGGCCTCTTGCACTGAAATCGGTACAATTTAATCCAATGGTCAGTTGGCCCAGTCCATCAAGGGCGAAGCTCCCCCATTCATTGAGCACATCTACACGGAACACTGTCATAGGAAAGCAGCGTCCATCATCAGGGACCCCATCACCCAGGACGTGCTCCCTTCTCGCTGCTGCCGTTAGCTAGGAGGTTCAAGGACAGTTACTATCCCACAACCATCGGGCTCTTGAAATAAAGAGGATGATCTACACTCAACGTCACCTCCCCCATCAATGAAATGTTCGCACAGCTAATGGACTCACTTTCAAGGACTCTTCATTTCATGTTCTTGTTATTTATTTATATTTGCATTTGCCCAGTTTGTTCACTTCAGCAGTCTGACTGATCACCCTAACTTTCACTGACCCTGTTGTAGTTGCTATTCTATAGATTTACTGAGTATGTCCACAAGAAAATGAATCTCTTGGTAACATATTACGTACTTTGGTAATAAATTTACTTTAAATTTGGTCTTTCCTCATCACTGCCCCGCTGCTGCCCACTCTGACGACTGAACTCATCAACAGCTTCCAGCCTCACGTCTGCCTTAGGTCCCAATCTAGTTTAAACCCCTGTGAGCTACACTACAAGTTAACCACGAGGGTATTGGGACCCCCTCCAGTCCGGGAGCAAGCTACCCCTCTCGTGCAGGTCACTTCTGTCTGAGAAGAGATTCCAATGGTCCACAAATGGAAACCCCCAGTGCCTGAAGCAACTCTTCAGCTAGGCATTCACCTTCTGTCCTATCATCTGAACCACCGGCTGTTCTAGGCCGTCCCTTTCAGTGACTCACATGCAG
Source organism: Hypanus sabinus (assembly GCF_030144855.1). Taxonomy (NCBI): domain Eukaryota; kingdom Metazoa; phylum Chordata; class Chondrichthyes; order Myliobatiformes; family Dasyatidae; genus Hypanus; species Hypanus sabinus. The sequence goes on from NC_082731.1 coordinate 13,855,668, forward strand.
TAAATGCCAGGCCATGCTTAAAAGCTCAGACTTTTAAAATCTCAAGCCATTTGAAATGCAACCCAGTGCTCGGTCTATTAAAGCCAGGGTGGATATGCTCACTTCCCCCGGTGTATTCCACTTGTCATGCTCTCTCCAAACACATATTATTTCATTTAGAGATAGATCGCAGAATAGGCCCTGCTATCCCAACAAGCTACCTACTCAACCCCAGCCCAATCATAGGACAATTCACAGTGATGAATTAATCGGTATGTCTTTGGAATCTGGGAGGAAGCCCTCGCAGTTACAGGGAGAAGGTACAAACGTCTTCTAGACGGCATTGGATAGATTTGATAGTACCATACTAACCTCTATGCTACCATGGATCCCCCCACCCACCCCCCCAATGTCTCTCCACCCGTCAAGCCTCCTTGCATCCTCACAGCATGCATTTTCATGCACATCTGTACCACCAGCAAACACTGAAACATTGCCCTTAATCCCAAATCTCATGTGAACAGCTGAGGCCCCAGCACCAAATCTTACACCTCCTCAATAGTTACGGCTTCCTGACCCAAAATTTGCATAACATTTGCATAAATTTGCATAACATGACCGATATGCATTACACAATTCTTAATTCACACCAATATTTTACCTCTGATCACTTGTGCTCCAGTGTGCTTTCATAATCTGGTGTCCAAACTTGCCTTATCCCCCCTCCTCTGTTCCTCCAGCTACTGTATATTAAAAATACCTTTAAAATGGTCAGATAGATAATTTTTTATTGTGAATCTATGTTATCCGAGAAGCTGTAAGAATGTCAAGAGAACAAAATAATGCTCCTAATGAACAGGGAGCAATAGGGATGTGAGAGATGCAGCAAAGAACAAATGACAGGATTTATGCAGACAAAAGGGCTCTAGTAACATTCATTGCAGGAGTGATGAATAGTACGGCTGAGGTAAAGCCAATAAGTGAAAAAATTCAGCTGGTGGTCAAAGCAGCAATGAACCATTTAGGGTTAGTAGGACTGACATGGGAAGAAGTGAGGGAGAACCTCACTAATCAGTCAAACCAGGAAGTGTCATGGGTTGGTTAATACTCATTATGGTGATTCTTTTGCAATGGAATGCAAGGAGTGTACTGGCCAACAGCCAGGAATTCAAGCAGTTTATTAAAAAAATGGTTGTAAAACCGGTGTGTTAAACAGGAGGGAAGAAACTTACGATATAATTGATGATCCATTTACTTCGGCAGAAATGGTGAGAGCAATAAAGAGATCGAGACCAACCTTCCCAGGAAAAGATCTGATATGCTACGTTATGCAAAAAAATCCAGAAGGAGCGCTCTTGAAGTTACCGCATTTTTATAACAGAGTGTGGGAGGAGGGAAGATTACCAAGTGCGTGGAAAGAAGCAGCAGTAATTCCAATAAGGAAACCTGGCAAGGATCCATCAAAACCCACTAGCTACAGGCCAATAGCACTAACATCAAATATATGCAAGATAATGGAAAGGATGATAACAGAAAGGTTATCGTATGAGCTTGAGAAGAGAGGAATACTGGCAAGTTATCAGTTGTTTTAGGAAGGGAAGGAATTCTGTGGACTCGGTGATAAGGTTAGAGACTGAAATAAGAAAGGCCCAGACAAATAAAAAGTCAGTAGTTACAGTGTTTTTTGACATAGAAAAAGCCAATGATGTGATGTGGAAGGAAGGATTATTAATTAAACTGCACAAGATGGGGGTTGGTGGGAGAGTTTTTAATTGGATAAAAGATTTTTTTGTTTGGTTTGATTTTTTTTTTGTAGGAAATTTCAAGTTCGGATTGGAATGAGAATTATCAAAACAGTACATAGTGGGAAATGGCACACCTCAGGGTAGTGTGATTAGCCCGTTACTTTTCATCATCATGATCAATGATGTCTTCAGAAAGGTACCAGTGGATATAGGTAGGTCACTGTTTGCGGATGAAGGGGCCTTGTGGAAAAGAGGCAGGAACATGGAGCATATAATCAGGAAACTACAAGGAGCAATTGATGAAGTGGTAGAGTGGGATTATGATTGGGGACGAAGATTTTCGGTAGAAAAAACTCAAACTGTTATGTTTCACCAGGAAAAGAATTAAGGTAGGGAAGAAGTTAAGGATGTATGGGATTGAATTAGAAAGGGTTGGATTATTTAAATTTCTGGGAGTTATATTTGATTCACGGTTAACATGGGAAGACCATATCAGGAAAGTTGAGGAGAAATGTATAAAAGTAATAAATGTGATGAGATGGGGAGCAAGTTGTTCAGTGTTGAAGAGAATGCATGTGGCTTTAGTAAGGTCTGTGTTGGGTTATGGAAGTGTAGCATATAGATCAGCAGCTTGGTCTCTTATAAGGACGCTGGATGTGATCCAGGCTCAGGTTTTCAGAGCATGCAGTGGGGCTTTTAAAACATCACCAATATCAGACCTACAGGTAGAATTGGGAGTAATGCATTTGGAGCTAAAAAGGAAGCAATTGATGGCAAACTACTGGGTTAATTTACGGGGCTCAATGATTCTCACCCTGCAAAAGGAGTGTTGCAGGAGTGCTGGGAGAACGGGAGGTTTCAGAGGGATAACTTTAGTTGGGTAGGGAATGATATTGATAAAGAATGTGGAGTGTTTGATCTAAGAATAAGTCCTTCAGTAGTTTATCCGGTTGTAGCTCCATGGAAGATCGTATGGCCTGACATAGACTGGCATTTGTTAGAGGTAAAAAGGAAAGAAAAATATAAAACTGATTTGGTAAGTGCATTTAACTGTCATGTGACGGAAAAGTATAGTGATTATACTCAGATCTATACGGATGGTGCTAAGGAACCTGAAACAGGAGTGACAGAGTTTGGGGTGTCTATACCAGCAAAAGAACATCTAATAAGTCAGGGGTGTATACAGGGGAGACGTTGACAGTGTTGGTTGCGTTGCGATGGGTGGAGAAAGCTAGACTAGTCAAAGTGTTGATGTGCTCAGATTCATCCTCCGTTCTAGCAAGTTTAAGGTCTTTTCACTCAAACAGCCGGCAAGATGTACTTCATGAAGTCCTTCAGTCAGTCACAAGAGTTGCAAATCAGGGAGGTCAGGTTAAATTTCTATGGGTTCCAGCTCATGTCGGGGTGAAGGGGAATGAGAGGGTGGATGAGTTGGCAAAGAGGGTGTTAAATAAAATATAGAAATGCACATTAGTATCAGTAAAGCAGAGGCTAAGTGTGTAATCAGGGAAAAATCATTCAAATGTGGCAAGAAAGATGGGACAGAGAGGGGAAAGGGAGGCACTTATATCAAATACAAAAGAGTGTTACAGGTACTAAGGTAGGCAGTGGAAACTGTGTGGACTAGGTTAGGGTACTAGGAAGGAAGGATAAAGTGTAGGAGGGAGGGGTCTACCGTCTGATCCACAGTCCGGAGCAGAAGGTGGTGGTAATGCAGCTTCATTCTGGGTGCCAACCACCATAAAACAAGGTGGCTGCGGCAATTGCAAACCGCCACTGTAGAAACATTTTCCAAGAACAATCATGCCAACACCATGATTGTCCACGGCACATAATGAATGAAGAAGGTCAGACACACACAAGCTCCCACAAACAACAGAATACGTACAGCAGTCCTGCTGAAGGGCCTCGGCCCAAAACATCATCTGTTTACTTGTTTCCACAGATGCTGCCTGGCTTGCCGAGTTCCTCCAGCGTTTTGTGGGTGTTGCTTGGATTTCCAGCAGCTGCAAATTTCCCCATAATGTTGAGTGAGGAAGAGACACCCCGTCCCATTGTGCCTGATAAATAAAACTCTCAATTCCAGGCAATCTCGGTGAAACCCGATGACATACCACCTGTAAGGTGGCAATATGGGACGGATGCGTTGGGCAGAGTCCGCAACTGCTCACAGCTCCCGACATTCCTGTGCATTTGAATTGCCGGAGCAAACCATACTTTCAACAGGTAGCAAGTAATCTGGAGTAAGGATAGGGTATACCACCATAGAACCCATAGCAGATGGGTCAAACCAGAGAACGTAGGTGTAGGTAAGGGGGCAGAGACACAGAGCACATGTGAGTGGGACCGGGGGGGGGGGGGGGGGAAGGGAGAGGGAGAGAGAGGGAGGGATAAGGAGTAGGGAGAGAGGGGGAGGGTAAGGAGGAGGGGAGAGAGGGATAAGGAGGAGGGGAGAGGGGGATAAGGAGGAGGGGAGAGGGGGATAAGGAGGAGGGGAGAGGGGGATAACGAGGAGGGGAGAGGGGATAATGAGGAGGGGAGAGGGGGATAACGAGGAGGGGAGAGAGGGATAACGAGGAGGAGAGAGAGGGATAACGAGGAGGGGAGAGAGAGAGATAGATAGAAGGCGATATGGAATAAAATTCACCCATAAGAAATTTGGGCGGGAAAAAATTTTAAACTTTAGAATTATAATATATTCAATGTACATTTCCTGGCAAATGATAAGGCATTTTCGTATTATGTGGAAAGTGTAATACTGTGTTTTCAAGGAACAAAACCCTGTAACACACACTTTACCATCCACCCTCCGCTCCTTCCTCCCCAGACACTTGCAGTGTAGCTCTGCACATGGACAATATACTCTGCGTATCTGCGTGTGCTCAGTCTGCGATCCTATTGGACAGGAGAGTCAACAAGGTAATGATGACACTGACTGACACATTAATTGATTAACTTTTATTGAGAGTTACAGCACAAAACAGGCCCTTCCAGCCCAGCAAGGTATGCCACCCAGCAACCCACCACTAGCCTAATCACAGGACAATTTACGATGACCAACTCACCGACTAACCGCTACGTCTTTGGGAGGAAAATGGAGGACATGGAGGAGACTGGAACACATGGAGGGAACGCGCACAATCACGGGGAGAACATACAAACCCCTTACCGATGGAGCCAGAGTTAAACTCCGACGCCCCAAGCTTGCAGTAACAGGGCACTAACCACAACGCCACTGAGGTTTAAAGCCTCGCGCTCGACTTCCGATGAATCTTTGAATCACAAAAGCATCAGGATCCAACACAGGATGTTTGCTTTGATTTCCCATCCCAAGCCTCACACCTTATCACCTGCCCACTCCCTTAACCTGTCTCTATCCTCTTCACGTTTTGTGTTCTCAAACTGCTCTGTATCTGCTGCGATACAGCTGATCACTACATCCAGGTCCTGAACACAGACTCTCAGAAGCTGAGGCTCCACCACATTGCAGTGGGGAGTCGAAGAAAATTTGTTATCGAAGTACGTGTAGGTGCTTCTGTGAGATGCTTCTTCTTTCGGAGGCATTTACAGAAAAATAAAGAAATATGGTGGAATTTATGAAAAAACTACACATTAACAGGCTGACCAGCAATGTGTGAAAGCCCGTAAGACACAGGAGCAGAATTAGGCCATTCAGCCCATCGAGTTTGCTCTGCCATTCCATCACGGCTGATTTATGTATCCCTCTCAACCCCCTCCTCCTGCCTTCTCCCACAACGTTTGACACCCTTACTAATCAAGAACCAATCGACCTCTGTTTTGAATATAACACACACACACACACACAAAATTCTTGAGGAACTCAGCAGGTCAGACAGCATCAATGGAAAAGAATAAACGGTCGACGTTTCCGGCCAAGACCCTTCTTCAGGACTGAGAAGGAAGGGGCAAGATGCCAAAACAAAGATGTGGGGGGGGGGGAAAGGAGGAGGAGGCTAGCTGGAAAGCGATAGGTGAAGCCTGGTGGGTGGGAAAGGTCCAGGGCTGTTGAAGGAGGAATCTGACAGGAGAGGAGAGAGGACCACGGGAGAAGGGGGAGGAAGAGGGGACCCAGGGGGAAGTGAACAATTAGAGTGGGGAATGGAGGAGTGGGGAAGGGGGGTGTAATTTGCTTAGCAGAAGAAATCAATATTCATACCATCAGGTTGGAGGCAATCCAGATGGAGCATCCATAACAATCCAGGGTTCTCCTCCACCCTGAGGGTGGCGTCATCTCGGCAAAGGAGGCGGCCATGGACCGACAAGCCGGAATGAGAATTATCGGAATTAAAATGCTCGGTCACAGGGAACTCCTGCACGTGGCAGATGGTTTAGGGGCAGCCCCCCAATTTACCATGGGTCTTCCCAACGTAGAGACGGCCGTGTCAGGAGCACTGGGAGCGACAGACAGCCCCGGCAGATTTGCAGGTGAAGTGTTGCCTCACCCGGAAGGACGGTCTGGGAGGTGAGGTGAGGACATGCACGGGTAGGTGTAGCACTTAGGTCACTTGGAGGGGGTAAGTGCTATTAAAGAGATCAGAGAGATTAGTGTGGAGGGATGAATGGTCAAGGAAATTGCGGAGGAAGTGATCCCTGTGGAAAGCAGATGGAGGAAGAGGTTTAGCTGTGGGAACCTTTTGGAGATGGCGGAAGTGGAAGATGACTGGGGCTCATGGGGGGGGAGGTAAGGACAAGAGGAACTCTATCACTATTGTGATGGTAGGAAGGTGGGGTGAGCGCAGATAAATGGGAAATGGAGGAGAAGTAGGTGAGGGCTGCATCAATAGTGGAGGGCGGAAAACTCCCGTTCTCAGATGTCCTGGAACGGATAGCTGCATCCTGGGAATAGGAGGTGAAGAAACTGAGAAAAGGGATCTTTTACAGGACATAGAGTGGGAAGAGGTGAAGTCGAGTTAACTGTAAGAATCAGCAGGGTTGCAAAAGATGTCAGTTGACAGTTTTTCTCCTGAGATGGAGAGAGGGGGTGAGGTGTCAGAGATGGACCAAGTGTATTTAAGGGCAGGGAAGGTCGGAGAAAAAGTTGATAAAATTGACAAGCTCTGCATGGGTGCATAAATCACCCAGTGACTTGGTCTCAGAATGAAGCAATGGCCTCCATGGATTCAGCACCCTCTGCCTAAAGTAATTCCTCCTCATCTTCATTCCAGAGCAACGTCCATCTATTCTGAGGCTCTGCCCTCTGATCCTAGACTCCTCCACTATAGGAAACATCCTCTCCACATCCACTCTATCTGTGTCCTCTGGTCCTAGACTCTCCCACCGCAGGAAACATCCTCTCCACATCCACTCTATCTGTGCCCTCTGGTCCCAGACTCCCCCACTATAGGAAACATCCTCTCCACATCCACTCTATCTGTGTCCTCTGGTCCTAGACTCCCCCACCGTAGGAAACATCCTCTCCACATCCACTCTAACTAGCTCTTTCAATATTCATAGGTTTTACTGAAATCCAGCCTCATTCTTCTAAACTCCAGAGTCACCAAATGCACCTAGTACATTAACCCTATCAGGCCAAGGATGATTCTTGTGACTCTCCATTGCCAGCACATGCTCTCCAAGATAACGGGCCCAAAACTGCTCATAATTCTCCCCGCAACACACACGAAATGCTGGAGGAAATCATCAGGCTAGCCAGCGTCTATGCAAAAAAGTACAGTCGGTGTTTCGGCCCACAACATCAAATGTACTTTCTCCCCCCCACAGATGCTGCCTGACCTGCTGAGTTCCTCCAGCATTTTGTGTGTGTTGCTCGAATTTCCAGCATCTACAGATTTCCTCTTGTTCATAATTCTCTCAATGCAGTCTGACCAATGCCTTATAAAGCCTCATTATTACATCCTTGCTTTTATATTCTAGTCCTCTTGAAATAAATGTTAACATGGCATATACCTTCCTTACCCACCAACTCAACCTGCAAGTTAACTTCAAGGACTCCCATCACCAACCCCTGCAGAACACCACTAGTCGCCAGCAGCCAACCAGAATAGGCTCCCTTTACACCCACTGGCTCCTGCCAGTCAGCCAACCTTGTACCCATACTAGTATATTTCCTGTCAAGCCATGGGCTCCTATCTTATTCGGCCAAGTACACAGCAGTCTCCAATTCCTTTTGATAATCCTGCTTATTATTTCCTCAAAGAAACCATGCTGATTTTGGCCTGTCATGTGCCTCCAAGTGTCCCGAGACCTCATCCCTAACAAATGACTCCACGTCTTCACAGCCACTGAAGTTTTCCTAACTGGCTCATAATTTGTCTTCTGCCACCATCACTTCCTAAAGAGTGGGATGTCCAGAAACATTCCAGATTCTTGCAAGATACTGTCTTCACAATCTCTTCAGTATCTCCATCTGGTCCAGGTGAATTATCCAGCTTTAGATCTTTCAGCTTCCTAAGTGCCTTCTCCTTCATAATAGCAATTATACTCACTGCTGCCTCCTGACTCTCTGGAATTTCTGGCACACTGCTAGTGTCTTCCACTGTGAAGACTGATGCAAAATACTTTTTAAGCTTCTTTGCCATTTCTCTGTCCCGCATTACTACCTCTCTAGTGTCATTTTCCAGCAGTCCGATATACCACTCTCACCACTGTCTTTTACTCTCCCTTATATCTGAAAACACTTTTGGTACCCTCTCTTCTTATTGGCTAGCTTACCTTCATCTTTTCTCTCATTGCTTTTTTAAAAATTTTGTCTTGTTGGTTTTTAAACGCTGCTCAATCTTTTGTCTTCCCGCTAATGTTTGCTCTATTATTAGCTCTCATACTGTCTTTGATTTCCTTGTCAGCCTTGGTTACCTCATCCACCCTTTAGAATACTTCCTCACTGGGAAATATATCTATGGTGCACTTTCCAAATTGTTCCCAGAACCACCAGCTGTTGCTGTTCTGCTGTCATCCCTGCTAGAGTCCCCTTCCAGCTCTTCTTTCACCTCTGTAATTCCCTTTACTCCACTATAATACTGATACATACTTTATCTTCTCCCTCTCAAACCGCAGGGTGCATTCTGTCATATTACGATCACCGTCTCCTAGGGGTTCCTTTGCCTTAAGCTCCCTAATCAAATCTGACTCATTACAAAACCCTAATTTTTTAAACTGGCTTTTCCTAGCGGACTCAACCACAAGCAAAGTGACAGCAGCCTGATTTTCCCAATCTACCTGCATACTGAAACTCCCCCATGACCGTTGTGACACAGCAGAGCCACAGCTGGTAGTGTCGCTGCCTCAAGGCTCCAATGGCCCAGGCACTTTCTGAGCAACAAATAGCAAGTGCGAGAGGAACTCAGCAGGACAGGCAGCATCTACGGAAAAGCTTAAACAGTCGACGTTATGGCCTGAGGCCCTTCATCAGGACTGGCAAAAAAAGATTAAGTCAGGGTAAGAAGCTGGGGGGAGAGGGGAGAAAGAAGTACAACGTGGTATAGGTGAAACTGGGAGAGGAAGAGGGGGGTGAAGTAAAGAGCTGGGAGGTTGATTCATGAAAGAGATAAAGGGCTGGAGACGGAAGAATCTCACAGGACAGAAGACCTTGGAAGAAAGGGGAGGGGGAAGGAGCACCAGAGGGAGGTGATGGGCAGGTAAGGAGATAAAGGTGAGAGAAGGGAAATGCTGAAGGAAAAGGGTCAATTACCAGAAGCTCTAGAAGTCAATGTTCATGCCATCAGGTTGGAGGCTACCCAGACAGAATACAAGGTGTTGCTCCTCCAACCTGAGTGTGGCCTCATCGTCACAGTGAAGGTGCCCATGGATCGGAATGCCAATGGGAAGTGGAATTAAGATCGAGGGAGATCTTGCTTTTTCTGGCAGACAGAGTGAGGCGCTCAGCGAAGCGGCCTCCCAATCTGTGTCGGGTCTCACCGACATACAGGAGGCCACACTTGGAGCACCAGGTACAGTAGATGACCCCAACAGGCTCACAGGTGAAGGAAGGACAGTTTGGAGCCCTGACTGGCAGGTGTAGAATGTCCCACCTGCAGAGGTAAGTGCCAGGAGGGATATCAGTGGGGAGGGGACGAGTGGACAAGGGAGTGATCCTGCAGAAAGTGGGATAGGGAACGGTGTACTTAGTGGTGAGATTCTGATGGAGTTGGCAAGTAAGCAAGTTTGAGGATGACACAAAAATTGGTGGTGGTGTGGATAGTGAAGTTTCTCTTAGGCAGGGCAAAGACTGCTGACAAGTTGTGTGGAGTACAGGCAGAGGGAATTTAGTGCTGATTAGTGCAGGCAACGAGGGACAGAATGTGGACAGTAAATGGTAGGGTGCTAAGGAACACAGATGGACAGAGAACAATTCAAGTCCACAGTTTCCACACTTTGCTTTCCTAGGTCGGGGCATTTAGGAGAAGAGTTGGGACATTACATTGTAACTTCACAAAACACTGCGAAGTCTGCACTCGCTATATTCTGTGCAATTCTGGATTGCTAGACTATGGTAAGAACGTGATTAAGCTGGAGAGTGTGCAGAGGAGATTCACCAGGATGTTGCCTGGGCTAGAAATATTCATTTCCGAGGAGAGATGGATAGACTGGGATATCTGGAGCAAAACGGTGCTGAAGTGTGACGTGACGGAGGAGTGATATAAGAGGCTTGCTCATTGTCAGCGGTCTGAATCTTTATCCCGAGATAGAGGAATCGAAAACAAGAAGGCATGGAATCAAAGTGAAATGAAGAAGCTCGGAAGGAGACCCGAGGGTATGCATTGGCGAGTGTAGCACACTGACACTGAGGTAAAGACTATCCCAGTCCTGCCTCACATCTTCTGCCCACATGGACGCTGCTGAACCCGCAACGGGCAGCTCTCAGCCAACCCACCTGTGCCACCAGCCAACAAGGTCAGAGCTGACAGCTCACAGCTCCCACCTGACAATCCCTTTAACATCGGGAGCTTCCTGTCGAGGCTGATGACCTCCCATTTCCCTACATTTGACTCCACCTGCCGTGCTCTTCCCCGTCCCTCAGCCTGTCCGCATCCCCTCAAAGTCTCTCTACATCCTCCTCAAGCCCAGTTCATTCACACCGAACAGATTTATTTATAATCGATGCAGAATACAAATGTACCTGCAGTTCCAGGGGAAACAACCCAAATGTGTCCAGTGACCAGGGTCCAAACCTGGATGTGATCAACAGCAGCAATAACTGCAGAATCAGTTCCTGCAGTCACTTGTGAACGCACTGCTGGCTCAGTAGCTGCCATGTTTAAATGTCCCACATACATATCGAACGTTTAAACTTTCCCTTCAGTGTGAGCTCGTTGGTGTCTCCAGAGGTGAGATGACTGAGTGAATTTCTTCCCGCACTTGGCGCAGGTGTACGGCCGCTCCCCGGTGTGAATCCGTTGGTGCGTCAGGAGGTCAGAAGATCGACAGAATCCCTTCCCACACTCAGAGCAGGTGTAGGGTCTCTCCCCAGTGTGAATTCGTTGGTGTGACAGAAGGTCAGACGATTGAGTGAATCCCTTCCCACACTCTGAGCAGGTGAACGGCCTCTCCCCGGTGTGAACTCGCTGGTGACTCAGCAGTTTGGAAGATTGTGTAAATCCCTTCCCACACTCGGAGCAGGTGAACGGCCGCTCCCCGGTGTGAATCTGCTGGTGCGTCAGCAGGTTTGATGACCGAGTGAATCCCTTCCCGCACTCAGAGCAGGTGAACGGTCTCTCACCGGTGTGAACTCGCTGGTGTGACTGCAGACTGGACGACCGACTGAACTGCTTCCCGCACTCGGAGCAGCCGAAGGGCCTCTCCCCGGTGTGTATTCGCTGATGCGTCAGCAGGTTGGACGACTGGGTGAATCCCCTCCCGCAGACAGAGCAGATGAACGGCCTCTCCCTAGTGTGAACTATCTGGTGCAACAGTAAGTGAGATGATTGAGTGAATCCTTTCCCGCACTCAAAGCAGGAGAACAGCCTCTCCCCAGAGCGAACCCGCCGGTGCCTGATCAGGAAGGAGGAATGCGCGAATCCCTCCATGCGTCTTGAACAGGGCGACAATGTTTCCCCAGGAACTCAGTGAAAATGATGACAGAACGCTGGGGAAAAAAAAAGCAGGCGTAAGCCTCCGATCTTTCCGGGGCAATGGATCACATCATAATATGCAGTCCGAGCAATGAAATAGTTTCACTGGCTAACACATCCCCGTTCACAGATCAGCTGAAGCCCCACCAAGTGTGTCACACACGGTCTCCGGTCGTACCGGACACTCTATTTGCAATCAGCACTAGATGACCCGCTGCCCCCTTCAGAGACTTACAGAAAAATCATGCGCTTTCTTTGCAAACAGGTTCATGAAAAATCCATGAATAAGCGAGTTTTCTCTTTGCCCAGGTTAATCAGGGTGGCGTCTCTGCAGCTGTGTCCCAGTCGGTGCCCTGCAACAGCGAGCGTCTCACTGCCTGCGATCGGACACCCTGAGCTCGGAAGTGAAACGCACAGGCAGATCTTCTTCCATATTTACCGGCGGCTGGTTTTCAGGTTCTGGTGAACTGAGTGAGACTGCCGATCCGACGTGATATTGCACCCGAAATTCCCATCTGCAATTCCTCCACCTTCAATATCCTGTGAAATAACAAAAATATTTGTCAATGGTTACAGGGCAGTAATTCAGAACAATTCAAGCCAATTCAGGTCACTTTTATTGTCATTTCAACCATAACTGCTGGTACAGTACACAGTAAAAATGAGACAACGTTTTTCAGGACCATGGTGCTACATGACACTGTAGAAAAACTAGACTGAAATACGTAAAAAAACAACACAGAAAAAGCTACACTGGACTACAGACCTACCCAGGACTGCATAAAGAGCACAAAAGAGTGCAGGCATTACAATAAATAATAAACAAGACAATAGGGCAAGGTGTTGGTCCAGACTCAGGGTATTGAGGAGTCTGATGGCTTGGGGGAAGAAACTGTTACATAGTCTGGTCGTGAGAGCCCGAATGCTTCGGTGCCTTTTCCCAGACGGCAGGACAGAGTGGAGATTGTATGAGGGGTGCGTGGGGTCTTTCATAATGCTGTTTGCTTTGCGGATGCAGCGTGTGGTGTAAATGTCTGTGATGGCGGGAAGAGAGACCCCGTTGATCTTCTCAGCTGACCTCACTATCCGCTGCAGGGTCAATCGGTAATATTCTTGGCAGTGTGGAGGATCAAAGGGATTTTGGGGTCCGAGTCCATAGCACACTCATGTTCACCTACAAAAATATCTTGCCCCTCGGTCCCTGAAGGTTCGATGCATAGTCACAGAAAATTACAGCACAGAAACAGGCCCTTTAGCCCATCTAGTCCATGCCAAAACCATTTAAACTGCCTCATCCCATTGACTACCGGGACCATAAACCCACCCCCCACCCCCAAACCCTACCATCTATGTACCTATCCAAACTGCTCTTAAATGTTGAAATCGAGCTTGCATGCACCATGTGCTGGCAGCTTGTTCAACACTCACGACTCTCTGAGTGAAGAGGTTTCCCCTCATGTTCCCCTTGAACCTCCCCTTTCCCCTTAACCCATGACCTCTAGTTGTAGTCTCACCCAAACTTGATGGTGAAAGCCTGCTTGCATTTACCCTATCTATACCCCTTGTATACCTCTATCAAACATCCCTCACTCTTCTACATTCCAAGGAATAAAGTCCTATCCTATTCAACCTTTCCTCATAACTCAGTTCCTCCAGGTCTGGAAATATCCCTGTAAATTTTCCATATAATCTTTCAACCTCATTTACATCTTTCTTGTAGGTAGGTGACCAAAATTGCTCACAATACTCCAGATTAGGCTTCAACAATGCCTCATACAACTTCAGCATAACAACCTGTACTCAATACCTTGATTTATGAAGGCCAAGCTTTCTTTCCGACCCTGTCAACCTGCGATGCCACCTTCAATGAATTATGGATCTGTATTCTACCACACTCATCAGTGCCCAACCGTTCACTGTGTAGGACCTACCCTGGTTGGTGTAACACCTCACATTTGTCTGCGTTTTTCCAGCTGGTCCAGACCCTACTGTAACCTCGCTGTCCATTACACCCCGATCTTGGTGTCATCCACAAACTTGCTGATCCAGTAACCACATTATAATCCAGATCAACGATATTGATGACAACGACAGACTCAGCTGTTACGTCCGTAGACCCTCCTTTGTGAGAATCGCCAGATCACTGTTGGGTTGAGTCAAAAGGGGGGGCCCCAAGACATGAGGGGGAGACGTGCAGGATGTCACGTTTCTCCCTCCCCCCCATAGCAATGTAAAGCTACGGGACATGGCTATTGTCTCTTGGAGACAGATTTGTGGATTGAGATGCTCTGCTACGTGAATGCCCTCGGGCAAAGCAGGCTGGTTGAGGGAGAGATTGCATCACCCCCAACCTGATTGACATCTACGACCCTGCAAGTCAGAATAAAAGAGGGGCTGCAGGAACAACCCCTCAGACGCACCAGAAGAAACGTTCAGTGACCACTTAACAGCAGACGGTCATCGGAAACCAAGCCACGTGCGTTCAATTCCGTGGCTGGAATTGGTGGCTGAAACCACGGAAAACGGCTTTTTAGCCAACAAACCCGCTCCCCTGACTCAACGGATTGGCATCATAAAAGACCTGGGCAAATTTAAACGCCTCCCTCTCTTAAACCCAAAACGCTGCAGCCTGAACAAGCTAATGACTTCTATATTTCCATCGGACAATACATTATCCCCTAGACAACGATAGAGATATGTTTTATTGGTTATGATCATACCTGCGCTTTAGATTTAGTATTGACGACGTATATTATCTGTATGTTTGCATTAATCTTACTTTTGTTCCCCTTTGTCAATAAATACTTTTAAAAATAGTACCATCAGACTTCAACGTACCTCTCTCTCTTTGCTGATAAGTGATCCAGTTACGGGATTACGTAACACAGCACTCCCGCAGTCCCTGCTTCAACCATCTACTACCACCCTCTGGCTTCTCCCACGAAACCAATGTCCAATCCAATTTACCACCCCATCTCGAATGCTGAGACTGAACCTTCTTGACCAACCCCACAAGCGGGACCTCGTCAAAGGCCTTGCTAAATCCGTGTAGGCAACATCCACCGCCTGCCTTCATCCACTTCCCTGGTCACTTCCTTGAAAAACTCTTCAAGATTGGGTAGACACGTCTATCCACACACTTTGATATCTGGTCCTTCAGAACTTTCCCCATGACTGATGTCAGGCTCACCAACCTATAATCTCTTGGTATACTTTTAGAGCCTTTTTTTAAACAGTGGAACAACATTGGCTGTCCCCCAATCCACCAGTACCTCACCTGTCACTAATGATAATTTAAATATCTCTGCTGGGCCCCTGCATTTTCTGCACTTTGCTTCCCTCAGGGTTCAAGGGAACACCTTGTCAGGCCCTGGGGATTTATCCACCCTAATCTGCCTCAAGACAGCAAACATCTCCTCTGTAATCTGTTTCACATCCATGAGATCGATGTTGCTTTGCCTCACTTTGATAAGATTCTGTGTCAGCCTTCTGAGTAAATAAAGATGCCAAAAATTCATTAAAGAGCTCCCCCATCTTTTTAGCTACGCTCACGGATTACCATTCTGATCTTCCAGAGGGCCAGTTTTAACCCGTGCAATCCTCTTTCACTCACCTCTGTACTGTGAGCAACAGAAACACTGCAGTTTGTTGTAAATGAAGAGCGACTGGTGACCCAGTTGTCCCTGCTCTCCTGATCTCTGTCTGTCCCACAGACCTCAATTCACACCAGTATACCACCTCCGATTCCAGTTCCGTTAATAGTCTCCTTTCAAAGTCCGCCCAACCGCCGAAATCCAGTGATTTCTATTCTTCAGTTTGCAAGATCAAAAATCTGTTATAGAATCATAGGGAGATACGGGATGGAAATAGGTCCTTTGATGGTTTTTTATCATACTGACCATCACCATCTATTGATACAAAATGTACCATTAACTATTCTCCCCACATTCTCATCTACCTCTCTCAGATAACCCCTCACCTCTACTCTGGGTGTAATTCCAACTGAAGAAAACAATTATTAAAGTTCCAGTTCACAATTATTCTCACATCTTCTGGTACCACTAATAACTTGGTATGCAGAAGACAGAGATTTCTTTACTGACTGGGAGTATAATTCAGTTCCTCTTAAACACAAGAGATTCTACAGATGCTGAAAACCTAGAGCAACACAGACAAAACGCTGAAGGATCTCGGCAGGTCAGGCAGAATTGCGGAGGGGAGTAAACATTTCGGGCCGAGCCTTCGTCAGGACTGGAAAGGAAGGGGGAAGAAGTCAGACTAAAAAGGAGGAGGAGGAGTACGAGCTGGCAGGTGATGGGTTAGGCCATGCGAGGGGGAAGGTGGGTGAGCAAGGGATGAAGTGAGAAGCTGAGGGGGGGGATAGGTGGAAAAGGTAAAGGGTAAACAGGAAGGTGAATAAGGAGGAATCTGATAGGAGTGTGGACCATGGCAGAAATGGAAGGAAGAGGGGCAGCAGGGTAAGGTGATAGGCAAGAGAGAAGAGAAGGGATCAGAGGGGATCAGAATGGGGAATGGAAGCGAGAAGGGGGAGAAGTTACTAGAAATTCAAGTGAACAAGGGGAGAGCAATCCCTAAAGAAAGCAAGGGTGGGGGGGGGGGGGGAAGAAAGACAGGTTTAGTGGTAGGATCCTGTGAAGGTGTGGATGTTATGGAGAATGATGTTCTGGATGCAGAGGCTCATGGCGTGGTGGGGGAGGACTTGAGGAACTCAACCTCTGCTACTGCGCGGGAAAGTGGGGTGAGGGCAGATGTCCAGGAAATGGAGGAGATGTAAGTGAGGTTACCATCAATGACAGAGGAAAGGAACCTCATTCTTTGACGAAAGAGGACCTCTCAGAAAAGGAAGGCATCCTGAGAACAGATGCAGCAGAGATGGAGGTACTGAGGAAAGGGAACAGCATTTTTGAAAGTGGCATGTTGGAAAGCCGTATAATTGTTAGCTGTGAGAGTCAGTAGACGTGGAGACAGAAGGATTGAGAAAGGGGAGACAGGAGTCAGAGATGGGTGGAAGTTGGGGAGTAAAGCTGATGAAATTGACATTGTGCAGAAAGCAGTAGTCGTCACTATAGTGCAGAAAGATTTGGGGAGTGTTGCCAGTGTCGGACAGGAAAACTGACTGTATCATGTAACCAATGAAAAAACAAGCATGCAGATGCCTGTGACTATGCCTTAGGTTTGGAGAAAATGGGAGGGGTAAAAAGAAATGGTTGAGGACCAGTTCCAGCAGATGGAGGAGATTGGTGGTGGTGTGTAGAGGAAGTGGTTAGGTCTGTTGTCTAGAAAGAAGCAGAGAGCTTTTGGATCTTCCTGAAGGGGTGGAAGTATATAGGGACTAGACATGCATGGTGAAAACGAGGTGATCAGGGCCAGGGGATGAATTGAAGAAATCGAGAGTGTGTGAAGGGTCACAGATGGAGGTGGGAAAGGACTGAACCAAGGGGGGAGAAAATCGTGTGGAGGTGTATAGGCGCGAGTTCAGTGGGTCGGAAATATAACTTTTTTTTAATAGCCAGACTGATGCAAGAGTTCCAGTCGTTACTTCTCCTTGGTGTATGGATAGCTCGGCGGGGTCTGGAAGCACCCACCGCCAGCTCCGAATCCGGGTTGCAGGGGGAATCAATGGCCGTCTCTTTAACCACAATTCCAAACGCGACAGCAACCGCACTACTCCACCAGCGCGCATGCGCATTCGGGCCTCCACGGCGCCCGACCGGAACGTCCCCGGGGTCCCGGGTGGAAGGTGAGGGGGGGGAGGGGCTCGGCTCGTCCTCGCCGCGGCCGCCCGCGCTCTTTCTGACGCCCGTACCGGCTCTCCCCCCGCTGGGAACTGCTCCTTGGTCCCGGCTGCGCCGCCCGCCGCTCAGCCGATGGGCTCCCGGACGCGGAGACACTCGGGGCGCCATGCCCGCTGTCCGGCGCCCGCGCCCGCGCCTGCGCCCTGCGCCCGCCTCCGGTCCGGACACGCTGCGTCATCCGGCGACACGTGACTGCAGGTGCTGGAAACCCGCAGCGGTGGCACCGACCCACGGGGCTTTTCCGGCATCCGTGTGCGGGGAGGGGGGGGGGGTGGCACCGACCCACGGGGCTTTTCCGGCATCCGTGTGCGGGGGGGGGGTGGCACCGACCCACGGGGCTTTTCCGGCATCCGTGTGCGGGGAGGGGGGGGGGGGTGGCACCGACCCACGGGGCTTTTCCGGCATCCGTGTGCGGGGGGGGGGGTGGCACCGACCCACGGGGCTTTTCCGGCATCCGTGTGCGGGGGGGGGGGGGGGGGGTGGCACCGACCCACGGGGCTTTTCCGGCATCCGTGTGCGGGGAGGGAGGGGGGGGTGGCACCGACCCACGGGGCTTTTCCGGCATCCGTGTGCGGGGAGGGAGGGGGGGGGTGGCACCGACCCACGGGGCTTTTCCGGCATCCGTGTGCGGGGAGGGAGGGGGGGTGGCACCGACCCACGGGGCTTTTCCGGCATCCGTGTGCGGGGAGGGAGGGGGGGTGGCACCGACCCACGGGGCTTTTCCGGCATCCGTGTGCGGGGAGGGAGGGGGGGGGTGGCACCGACCCACGGGGCTTTTCCGGCATCCGTGTGCGGGGAGGGAGGGGGGGGGTGGCACCGACCCACGGGGCTTTTCCGGCATCCGTGTGCGGGGGGGGGGGGTGGCACCGACCCACGGGGCTTTTCCGGCATCCGTGTGCGGGGGGGGGGGGGGGGTGGCACCGACCCACGGGGCTTTTCCGGCATCCGTGTGCGGGGGGGGGGGGGTTGGCACCGACCCACGGGGCTTTTCCGGCATCCGTGTGCGGGGGGGGGGGGTGGCACCGACCCACGGGGCTTTTCCGGCATCCGTGTGCGGGGGGGGGGGGTGGCACCGACCTACGGGGCTTTTCCGGCATCCGTGTGCGGGGAGGCGGGACAGACCCGCGGGGCTTCACAGTTCAACAGCGCTCGGCACTGCAAATTGCCACAGAGAACCGGCCATGGCAGCTCTCATCCCGACCCGACAACAGCATGTCTTTTTTTTAGCAATTGGGTTATTTCTTTGTGAATATTCTGTATCAGGTTTTCCACTTTACCAGCTCATCCGACAATAAACGACATTGTTTTCTCCTTCCGGGATTTGTAATGTTGGTTGAAATACTCACAGCACTCTGGTGAGAAGGGAAATCGAGTGAACTGCTCCCGGACTGCTGTATTTGCGAGCATTTGGAATGCCGCACAATGCCCCAGGGGTAGCCTGCTGCAACTGGAGAGCCCACATCTTTGGTTCGATGTCTCAGCCTATGAAGGGGATCGTTTTACTAACAGCCACTTTCACCAATCTGCGACTTACCGACTGAGTCCATTCACACCCGCCACTCTATCTCAGTGTCACAGTAACCCAACAGCACAAGACAGGTCCTTTGCCATTACCTTGGGTTACCCATAGGCTCTGTTTTTCTAAGCTCCGTGTACCTGTCCAGGAGTCTCCTAAAAGACTCTATCGTATCCACTTCCACCACCGCTACCAGCAGCCCATTCCACACACTCACCACTCTCTGCGTAAAAAAATTTACCCCTGACATCTCCTCTGCACCTGCATCCAAGCGACTTAAAACTGTGCCCTCTCATGCTAGCTATTTCAGACCTGGGGAAAAGCCTCTGACTATCCACACGACCAATGTCTCTCACCATCTTATACACCTCTACCAGGTCACCTCTCCTCCTCTGTCGCACATCCTATTATCATAAGGCATGCTCCCCAATCCAGGCAACATCCTTGTAAATCCCCTCTGCACCCTTTCTCTGGTTTCCACATCCTTCCTGTAGTGAGGTGAGCAGAAGTGAGCGCAGTATTCCAAATGGGGTCTGACCAGGGTCCTATATAACTGCAACATTAACTCTCGGCTCCTAAACTCAACCCCACGATTGATGAATGCCAAAACACCGCATGCCTTCTCAACCACAGAAAAAACCTGCGCAGCAGCAGCTTTGAGTGTGCAATGGACTCGGACCCCAAAATCCCTTTGATCCTACACACTGCCAAGAATATTCCCATTAATACTGTATTCTGACATCATATTTGAATGCCACACTTACCTTGAATCTCTCTCAACTGTGAACTCACACAAGAAAATTCAGCTGAAGGGCCTCTCTCCACGAAGCACTGAGAATCACAAACAATGCCCTGTCTCCGCTGTGAACCATCGACAATGTAACTGAATGGCTTCTGCACTGAGAATCACCAACAATGCCCTGTCTCCGCTGTGAACCACGGACAATGTAACTGAATGGCCTCTGCACTGAGAATCACCAACAATGCCCTGTCTCCGGAGTGAACCAGAGACAATGTAACTGAATGGCTTCTGCACTGACAATCACGAACAATGTCCAGTGTCCGCTGTGAACCAGAGACAATGTAACTGAATGGCTTCTGAATTGAGAATCACCAACAATCCCCTGTCTCCGCTGTGAACCAGAGAAAATGTAACTGAATGGCTTCTGCACTGAGAATCACCAACAATGTCCAGACTCCGCTGTGAACCAGAGAAAATGTAACTGAATGGCTTCTGCACTGAGAATCACCAACAATGTCCAGACTCCGCTGTGAACCAGAGAAAATGTAACTGAATGGCTTCTGAATTGAGAATCACCAACAATCCCCAGTCTCCGCTGTGAACCAGAGAAAATGTAACTGAATGGCCTCTGCATTCAGAATCACCAACACTGCCCTGTCTCCGCTGTGAACCATCGACAATGTAACTGAATGGCCTCTGCACTGAGAATCACCAACAATGCCCTGTCTCCGCTGTGAACCACAGACAATGTAACTGACTGGCTTCTGCACTGAGAATCACCAACAATGCCCTGTATCTGCTGTGAACCACGGACAATGTAACTGAATGACCTCTGCACTGAGAATCACCAACAATGCCCAGTCTCCGCTGTGAACCACAGACAATGTAACTGAATGACCTCTGCACTGAGAATCACCAACAATGCCCTGTATCTGCTGTGAACCACGGACAATGTAACTGAATGACCTCTGCACTGAGAATCACCAACAATGCCCAGTCTCCGCTGTGAACCACAGACAATGTAACTGACTGGCTTCTGCACTGATAATCACCAACAATGCCCTGTCTCCACTGTGAACCACGGACAATGGAACTGAATGGCCTCTGCACTGAGAATCACCAACAATGCCCTGTATCTGCTGTGAACCACGGACAATGCAACTGAATGGCCTTTGCACTGATAATCACCAACAATGCCCTCTCTCCGCTGTGAACCACGGACAATGTAACTGAATGGCCTCTGCACTGAGAATCATCCACAATGCCCTCTCTCTGCTGTCAACCACGGACAATGCAGGCGAATTTACTTCCAGGGCACCTCAGCGTGACTCGACTCGCAATGGACATGACACATTCTAAAAGCACAACTGCTTCCAAGTTTAGAACAGTCAACAAAAACTATCGGTGCTTAAAACCAACGGAAACAACACTGATTGTGGTCAGATGGGCCCACGGAGGACACGGAGATCGGCGTGACAAGTGTGTTTAAGGAAACGAGAGTTTTTAAACTCCCTGTACCGACTATCTTTCTGGCGAACGTGCAGACTCTGGTGAATAAAATTGATGCTCTCAAAGCTCGGGTGCTGAATCAGAGGTATATTAGGACCACGTGTGTTCTCTTTTTTTAAACAGAATCCTTGTTATCCCCTTCCATACCAGATGCAGCGATTCAGATCGACGGGTTTACTATACACTGTCAGGATAGATCTATTGGGTCTCTCAAAAGCAGAGGTGGAGGAGTATGCCTCATAATCAACTCTTCCTGGTGCACAAATATATCGGTGCTGTCCCAATTCTACTCACCAGACCTGGAATATCTAGCAGTAAAGTGCTGTCCTTTGTACCTAGCACAGGAGTTCTCTGGGGTCATTCTGGTAGCAGTTTACATTCCACCTCAGGCCAACGTCAAGCAGGGTTTAAATAATCTGAGCAATGGGATCAACACACACGAAACAGAGCACACTAACGCTTTCACCATCATCTTGAGAGATTTTAACCAGACCAGTCTGAAAAAAAAATCACTAAGCAACTACCATCAACAGAGCACTTGCAATACCAAAGGAAACAATACACTGGACCATTGCTACACCACCATCAAGAATGCCTACCGTGCTTTTCCACGCCCTCACTTCAGGAAGTCTGATCACCTGGCTGTACTTCTACTCCCTGAGTACAGGCAGAGACTGAAGACTGCAGCACCAGCAGTGAGGACCAAGAAGGTTTGGACAGTAGAAGCACAGGAACGTACAGGACTGCTTTGAATCGGTGGACTGGACTGTATTCAGGGATTCATCTTTGAACCTGGATAACTATACTGCAGTTGTTACCGACTTCATTCAAACCTGTGCGGATGAGAGTGTGCCTACGAAAACTTGCAGTACATTCCCAAACCAAAAGCCGTGGATGGACCAGGAGGTACGTCGTCTGCTGAGGGGTAGATCTGTGCCATTCAAGTCCGGCAACCCAGGCCTGTACCAGAAAACCAGGCAAGATTTCTGGATGGCTATTTCAAGGGCGAAGAGACAATTTCCAATAAGGTTAGAAGTGACACCGGATGCACGGCAACTCCAGCAGGGCCTGCAAGACATTACTTCCTACGAAGCGAAACCCAATAGCACGAATGGCCACAATGCTTCGCTACCTGATGAACTCAACAACATCTATATTTGCTTTTAAAGAGGAACACAACTGCAGCTGTGAAGATCACTGCTGCACCTGATGACCCTGTGATCTCTGTCTCAGAGGCCAATGTTAGACTGTCTTTAAAGAAAGTGAACCCTCGCAAGGCGGAAGGTCCTGATGGAGTACCTGGTAAGGCTCCGAAAACCTCTGCCAACCAACCAGCGGGAGTATTCAAGGACATTTTCAACCTCTCACTGCTACAGGCGGAAGTTCCCACTTGCTTAAAAAATGTAACAATTATACCAGTGCCCAAGAAGAATAACGTGGGCTGCCTTAACTATTATTGCCCGGTAGCACTCACATCGACAGTGATGAAATGCTTTGAGAGGTTGGTTATGACTAGACTGAACTCCTGCCTCAGCAAGGACCTGGACCCATTGCAATTTGCCTATCGCCACAATAGGTCAATGGCAGACGCAATCTCAATGGCTCTCCACACGGCTTTAGACCACTTGGACAACACAAACACAGGATGCTGTTCAGCAACTATAGCTCAGCATTTAACACCATCATTCCCACAATCCTGATTGAGAAGTTGCAGAACCTGGGCCTCTGTACCTCCCTCTGCAATTGGATCCTTGACTTCCTAACCGGAAGACCACAATCTGTGCAGATTGGTGATAACATACCCTCCTCGCTGATGATCAACACTGACGTACCTCAGGGGTGTGTGCTTAGCCCACTGCTCTACTCTCTCTATACCCTTGACTGTGTGGCTAGGCATAGCTCAAATACCATCTATAAGTTTGCTGATGATACAACCATTGTTGGTACAATCTCAGGTGGTGACGAGAGGGCGTACAGGAGTGAGATGGTGGAATGGTGCTGCAGCAACAACCTGGCACTCAATGTCAGTAAGACGAAAGAGCTGATTACGGACTTCAGGGAAGGGTAAGTTGAAGGAACAATACGAATCATCAGAGAGGGATCAGAAGTAGAGAGTTCCTGGGTGTCAAGATCTCTGAGGATCTAACCTGGTCCCAACATATCAATGTAGTCATAAAGAAGGCAAGACAGCGGCTATACTTCATTAGGAGTTTGAAGCGATTTGGCATGTCAACAAATACACTCAAAAACTTCTATAGATGTACCATGGAGAGCATTCTGACAGGCTGACATCACTGTCTGGTATGGAGGGTCTACTGCACAGGACCGAAAGAAGCTGCAGAGGGTTGTAAATCTAGTCAGCTCCACCTTGGGCACCAGCCTACAAAGTACCCAGGACATCTTTAGGGAGCGGTGTCTCAGAAAGGCAGTGTCCATTATTAAGGACCCCCAGCACCCAGGGCATGCCCTTTTCTCACTGTTACCATCAGGTAGGAGATACAAAAGCCTGAAGGCACACACTCAGTGATTCAGGAACAGCTTCTTCCCCTCTGCCACCCAATTCCTAAATGGACATTAAATCTTTGGGCACTATCTCACTTGTTAAAAAAATCTACAGTATTTTTGTTTTTGCATGTTTTTAATAATCTCTTCAATATATGTAATTGATTCACTTGTTTATTAGTTATTATTAATTATTTTATTTATTTTTCTCTACTAGATTATGGTTTGCTTTGAACTGCTGCTGCTAAGTTAACAAACGTGCTGGTGATAATAAACCTGATTCTGTTTCTGAATGGCTTCTGACCACAGTGACCCACAATGAGGCTGAATTGCCTCGATCCAAAGTGAACCACAGACAGAGGAAGAGGCGGTTGGCTCACAAATTGAGAAAGCTTTAGACAGCGTGAGAGGGAGGATAGGCAGGTGATAGAGCTCAGACCGATGGTCTGAGATTGGTCTATTTTAATGCAAGGAGTACCACAGACAAAGCGGATGAGTTTAGAGCGTTGTGGCCATAACAGAGACTTGGATGACTCAGGGGCAGGAATGGTTACTTAGAGTACCAGAAAGGACAGGGAGGGAGGCAGAAGAGGTGGGGACGTGGCACTGTTGATCAGAGATAGTGTCACGGCTGCAGAAGAGGAGGAAGTCATGGAGGGATGGTCTACAGAGTCTCTGTGGGTGGAAGTCAGGAACAGGAAGGGGTTAACAACTCTATTGGGTGTTTTTTTTTATACAGACCATCCAATAGTAACAGGAACAGAGAGGAATGGATAAGGAGACAGATTCTGGAAGGTGTAATAACAACAGTTGTCATGATGGGAGATTTTAATTTCCCAAATATTGATTGGCATCTCCCTAGAGTAAGGGGTATAGATGGGTTGGGGTTTGTTAGGTGTGTTCATGAAGGTTTCCTGACACATTATGTAGATAAGCCCAGAAGAGGAGAGGCTGTACTTTATCTGGTTTTGGGAAATGAATCTCGTCAGGTGTCAGGTCTCTCAGTGGGAGAACATATTGGAGATAGTGATCACAATTCTATATCCTTTACCATAGCATTGGAGAGGGATAGCAGCAGACATGTTAGGAAAGTGTTTAATTGGAGTAAGGGGAAATATGAGGCTATCAGGCAGGAACTTGGAAGCATAAATTGGAAACAGATGTCTCAGGGAAATGTACAGTAGAAATATTGCAAATGTTCAGGGGATATTTGTGTGGGGTTCTACATAGGTACGTTCCAATGAGACAGGGAAAGGATGGTAGGGTACAGGAACCGTGGTGTACAAAGGCTGTTGAAAATCTAGTCGAAAAGAAAAACATAAAAAAGGTTCAAAAAACTAGGTAACAATAGAGATCTAGAAATTATAAGGCTAGCAGGAAGGAGCTTAAGAATGAAATTAGGAGAGCTAGAAGAGGCCATGAGAAGGCCTTGGCGAGCAGGATTAAGGAAAACCCCAAGGCATTATACAAGTATACGAAGGGCAAGAGGATAAGATGTGAAAGAATAAGACCAATCAAGTGTGACAGTGGAAAAGTGTGTATGGAACTGGAGGAGATTGCAGAGGGATTTAATATTGCTTCAATATTCACTGAGCCTCTGACAATGATCTTTGCATCATCAATGGGGATGGGAGAGGTTCCAGAAGATGGGGGGCGGGGGTTGCAGATGTTGTTCCCTTATTCAAGAAAGGGAGTAGAGATAGCCCAGGGAATTACAGACCAGTGAGTCTTACTTCAGTGGCTGGTAAATTGATGGAGAAGATCCTGACAGGCAAGATTTATGAACATTTGTAGAAGCATAATATGATTAGGAATAGTAAGCATGGATTTGTCAAAGGCAGCTCATGCCTTACAAGCCTGACTGAATTTCTTGAGGATGTGACAAAACATATTGATGAAGGAAGAGCAGTAGACATAGCGTATATAGATTTCAGCAAGGCATTTGATAAGGTACCCATGCAAGGCTTAAAGAGAAAGTAAGGAGGCATGGGATCCAAGGGGACATTGCTTTGTGGATCCAGAACTGGCTTGCCCACAGAAGGCAAAGAATGGTTGTAGATGGGTCACATTCTGCATGGAGGTAGGTGACTAGTGGTGTGCCTCAGGGATCTGTTCTGGGATCTGTCTCTTCATGATTTTTATAAATGACCTGCAATAGGAAGTGGAGGGATTGGTTAGGAAATTTGCTGATGACACAAAGGTTGGAGGTGTTGTGGATAGTGTGGAGGGCTGTCAGAGGTTACAGTGGCACATCAATAGGATGCAAAACTGGGCTGAGAAGTGACAGATGGAGTTCAACCCAGATAGACTTGGTAGGTCAAATGCGATGGCAGAATATAGTATTAATGGTAAGACTCCTGGCAGTGTGGAGGGTCGGAGGGATCTTGGGGTCCGAGTCCATAGGACACTCAAAGCTGCTGCGCAGGTTGACTCTGTGGTTAAGAAGGCATACGGTGCATTGGCCTTCATCAACCGTGGGATTGAGTTTAGGAGCCGAAAGGTAATGTTGTAGCTATACAGGACCCTGGTCAGACCCCACTTGGAGAACTGTGCTCAGTTCTGGTCGCCTCACTACAGGAAGGATGTGGAAGCCATTGAAAGGGTGCAGAGGAGATTTACAAGGATGTTGCCTGGATTGGGGAGCGCAACTTATGAGGATAGGATGAGTGAACTCGGCCTTTTCTCTTGGAGCGACGGAGGATGAGAGGTGACCTGATAGAGGTGTATAAGATAATGAGAGGCACTGATCGAGTGGAAAGTCAGAGGCTTTTCCCCAGGGCTGAAATGGCTAGCACGAGAGGACACAGTTTTAAGGTGCTTGGAAGTAGGTACAGAGATGCCAGGGTTAAGTTTTTTTTTTACGCAGAGAGTGGAATGGGTGGTGGAGGAGGATTACAATAGGTCCTTTTAAGAGACCGCTGAATAGGTACATGGAGCTTAGAAAAATAGAGAGCTATGGGTAACCCTAGTAATTTTGAAAGTAAATGTTCAGCACAGTATTGTGGGCGAGGGGCCTGCACTGTGTTGTAGGTTTTCTCGGTTTCTAATTCAACTGAATGGCTTCTCTGCACTGTGTACCACGGACAATGAAACTGAATGGCCTTTTCTCCTCTGTGAATTCACTGAACGGCAACACAGAAAAGGCCCTTTGGCCCATCCAGCTCAGATCGATCCACCTTCTGCCTAATCCCATTATCCTCCAGCCAGGCCACAGCTCACTACGTCCAATGCACGTACCTATCCAAACTTCCCTGACATTGAAACATCGCAACATTTCACACTTGACTGCATTAAATTCAGCCGTTTTTTTTCCAGCTGGTCCTAATCCCAGAAGCTTTCAGAGCCTTCCTCACTTTCCATTACACTCCCAATCTCGGTGTCATTGCAAAATTGCTGATGGATTCACCACATTATCTGAATATGCTGATCCAGTTAATCGCATGATCATGCAGTTCATTGATGTAGCTGACAAGTAATAACGGACACCGCTAGCCCCAGGCCAACTGTCAGAGAGGGAGCCATCTACTTCCTGCCACTCCGCGGTTTCTTCTGCAAAGCCAATGCTGATCCAGTTTACCACCTCAACTTGGATCACCAAGTGAATCATCTCCCACACACTTATCAGGGGGTTGGAGCCAATTCACTGCTGACTCATTTGATCTGATCACTGAATTAATCTCTTCAAATGGCAGGACAATAGGGGATGCTGCAGGGTTCCTCCGCTATCCGAAAGTAGAGTGTTCCTGTAAAACCTGTCGTAAGCCGAAATGGCGTGAAGCGAAGAAGCAATTACCATTAATTTATATGGGGAAGATTTTGGAGCGATCCCAGACCCGAAAAATAACCTACCAAATCAAACCAAATAACACATAAAACCTGAAAAAACACTAACATATGGTAAAAGCAGGAATGATATGATAAATACACAGCCTATATAAAGTAGAAATAATTTATGTACAGTGTAGTTTCACTTACGACTTCACTTTTGGGCCGATCACTATTACACCCATCAACCCACTCAAGCAATACACTTGCCATTTTATCCATTACTGGATAAGAGAGACCACCTTGCTACGAGCAGAACCAACAGTAACATCGGCAGCTTTCAAGATTCTTTCTCTCTGCGTGTAAATAGTGCGAATGGTGGACGCAGGCAAGTTTAACGTGCAGGCGATGGCTTTATTTCGTTCACCACGATCGAAAAGCTTAATTGCACCCAGTTTTACGCTAAGCGCAACACCCTCACGAGCTCTCTTGGGCTTTTCTGATACCTTTGGACACAGCTTGCTAACGGATGCACAAGACAAATCGGGATAAAGCACAGATGCTCGCAGACACAGTTCAAAGCTATGGCGGCTTGGAGCTGAGTGCAGTTCCCGGGGAAGGAGCTTGGGGGCGCCACTCTCACTGCTCGGGGTGCGCGCTGCCTCTATACAGTAACGGCTCACTGCAAAACAAACACTGAAAACTATTTTCGCTTTTCACCTTCTTTCATAAAAGTGAAAGTCTTCCGGATTTCTTTTGGTTAGCGGAAACAGGTACTAATGTAGGTCTTTCGTGCAAGCGAAGCGGCGTAAAGCGAACTTTCGTAAAGCAGGGGGTACCTCTATTTCCCCGTGAACTCACTGGTCATCAAGTATGCAACTGAACTGTATCTGGGCCTCTCATTGCCTGTGGTTCATAGTGAAGCAAACAAGCATCTGTTTTTCCGTAATCAATGGACGATGGTATTCGGTGCTGGGGAAATGAGTGAGCCCACAGACCTGAAATTACACACAAGGTTTCTGTTCACAACTCCTCCACCTTAGATATCCTGTAAAATGATACTGAGAACATCAGGAAGATGGGCATAAGAGATCACTCTGATCTCCCTGGTCAACTATGCTTCAGTTGGTTAGTCTCCTTCCACCAAATCAGTTCTCACCAGCACACTACATGCAATTCCTGGTGCATAACACCTTTCAAAGCCCAGATAGACTATATCCACCTTTCTCTTTTCAATTACTCTAGCTACTCCAGGCGCATCTACAAAAAAAGAAGTCACCCATCATCTACTTCCCATAAATCCATGTCATGGAGGAATGCAGCAAGAAAATAAGTCTTTCAAGCCGCTGTTCACGACCATCAACACCCATATACACTAATTTAACATTAATCCTGCACTGTATTCTGACACAATCTTACCGAGTCCTCCCAGTTTCTACCACTTACCCTGCTGACTGGTCAATAAATTACCACAAAGCAGCGAAAATCCACAATCCCATTATCCGGTATAATTACCCGGTACTTGGATAAGTTGATTTCTTTATGTGCTAGGTGCGTAGCTCAGTTACTCTTTCTTAGTCAGAGCCAGTCTAAAGACCACAGATGCTGGAATCTGGAGGAACAATCTCTTGGAAAAACTCAGCAGGTGGAGAAACGTCCGTTTGCGCAGACGTAAGCGTTTCCTCCAACCGGCCTGCTGAGTTCCTCCAGCAGAATAATTGTTGCTTTGGTCTCTGAGAGCTCGGCAGGGTCTGGACGTCTCACTACCATGTCGCAGTCTATCCACCGGCATCACAGAGCACTGCAATCAATGGCCGTCTTTTTACCCAGCATCCCGCGCCCGTTGGCAACCGTACTGACCCCACCCCAATACGCATGCGCAGCCCTTGTTTTCGGGCCCCCGTCGAGTTGGACCGGGCTCTCGGATGGGCGGTGAGGGAGCGGAGCCGCGGAGGGTTTGTCGCCAATAAGACGGACCGCCGCTGATCGTAACACTCGTACCGACTCTCCCCCGATCGGGTCTGCTCCTCGGTCGCGGCCTCGGTGCGAATTAAACTGGCGCTCAACTTGCGGAAACGTCCTCCTTCGGGGAGCAAACGAGCGGTGTGTGACGTCACGTCCGGTGTCTGGCACCTGCACCATGGATCAATTATTTCTGGTCAAAGTCCTTTTGAGCAGATTTGCATTTAATGTTCAAAGTCAATTTATTATCAAAGTATTGTCACCAGATACTGTGCTTAAAAAAAAGTATTCATGTTTTATTGTCCTACAACATAGAATCACAGTGGACTTAATTTGGCCTTTTTTTGACACTGCTCAGCAGAAAAATACTTGCGTCGAAGTGAAAACAGAGTTTCTATCAAGTGATCCAAATTAATTACAAATATAAAACACAACATGACTGCATTGATATAACCTCCACCCCCCCCCCCCCCCAACCACCAGCCCTTAATATGACACACCAAATCATCACTGGTGCAGCCATTTGATTTTAGAAGTTACATAATTAGTTAAACAGAGATCTGTGTTTGGAGACCTGTGTACAGTCACTGTGTTTCAATTGATTGTAGTAAAAATACACCTGTATCTGGAAGGTCCAACTGCTGGTGAGTCAGTATCCTGCCAACGACTACACCATGGAGACAAAAGCAGACTCCCAAGTACTCCGTGAAAAGGTTATTGAAAAGCACAAATCAGGAGACGGATACAAGAACATTTCCAAGTCATATCCCTTGGAATACAGGTATGTCAATCATCCAGAAATGCTATGGCACAGATGTAAATCTGCCTAGAGTAGGCCGTCCTCAAAACCTGAGAGACTGTGCAAGAAGGGGACTAGTGAGGGAGGCTGCCAAGAGGCCTATGACAACCCTGGAGGAGTTACAAGTTCACTCATGATCCCCATGCAATCTGACAGAGCTTGAACAGTTTTATAAAGAAGAATGGAGAAGAATAGCAAAGCCCTGATATACAAAGCTGACAGACATCTATTCACACAAACTCAAGGTTGTAATTACTGCCAAATGTACATCTACTAAATACTGACTTGAAGGGGCTGAATACTTATGCAATCAATTATTCTGTGTTTAATAATTGTAATGTTTAGAACAACTTGTAGAGTTCATTTTGACACAAAGTCTTTTTCTGTCGATCAGTGTCAAAAAAACCAAATTAAATCCACTGTGATACGATGATGTAAAACGATAAAACATGAAAACTTCCAAGTGGGGTGAATACTTTTTATAGGCGCTGTACTATTTATTTTCTTGCAGTCATTCACAGTGGAACTAAGAAATACAATAGAATCAATAAAAAGACTGACGAACAACTAATTAAGACAAACTTTGTAAATACAAAATAAATAAATTAGGAAACAATACTGATAACGAGTTGATGACTCCTTATAAGTGTGGAGCCTAGTGAAGTTAACCACACTGGGTCATGAGCCTCAAGTCTCAAGGCCGTTAACTGTTCCGGAACCCAGTGAAGGCCCACTGATGGAGGCAGTGATAAGACGGCAGGGCCGAGATGGCGGGAGTCCTCGATGAAGGGTGCCACTCTCATGTGGCTGCACTCCTTGTAACTGTGCCAAATGGTGAGGAACACCCTTCACTGTTTCATCAACACAAGAGATCCTCCAGGCCAGTACTGGACCTCGTGAGAGAATTTGTAGAATGTCTAAGGGATGGCTTTTTAGGTCAACTTGTTGAGCCCACTAGGGGATCAGCTGTGCTGGATCATTGCACAACACCCAATCCAGAGGTGATAAGAGAGCTTACGGTTAGGGGACATTGCTTTGTGGATCCAGAACTGGCTTGCCCACAGAAGGCAAAGAGTGGTTGTAGACGGGTCATATTCTGCATGGAGGCCAGTGACCAATGGCGTGCCTCAGGGATCTGTTCTGGGACCCTTACTCTTTGTGATTTTTATAAATGACCTGGATGAGGAAGTAGACAGATAGGTTAGTAAGTTTGCTGATGACACAAAGGTTGGAGGTGTTGTGGATAGTGTGGAGGGCTGTCAGAGGTTACAGTGGGACATCAATAGGATGCAAAACTGGGCTGAGAAGTGGCAGATGGAATTCAACCCAGATAAGTGTGAGGTAGTTCATTTTGGTAGGTCAAATATGATGGCAGAATATAGCATTAATGACAAGGTTCTTGGCAGTGTGGAGGATCAGAGGGATCTTGGGGTCCGAGTCCATAGGACACTCAAAGCTGTTACTCAGGTTGACTCCAGTTAAGAAGGCACATGGTGCATCAATCGTGGGATTGAGTTTAAGAGCTGAGAGGTGATGTTGCAGCCATATAGGACCCTGGTCAGACCCCACTTGGAGTACTGTGCTCAGTTCTGGTCACCTCACTACAGGAAGGATGTGGAAGAAAGGGTGCGGAGGAGATTTACAAGGATGTTGCCTGGATTGGGGAGCATGCCTTATGAGAACAGGTTGAGTGAAGTCGGCCTTTTCTCCTTGGAGCGACGGAGGATGAGAGGTGACCTGATAGAGGTGTATAAGATGATGAGAGGAATTGATCATGAGGATAGTCAAAGGCTTTTTCCCAGGGCTGAAGTGGCTAGCACGAGAGGGCATAGTGTTAAGGAGCTTGGAAGTAGGTACAGAGATGTCAGGGGTAAGTTTTTTACTCAGAGAATGGTGAGTGTGTGGAATGGGCTGCCGGCAGCGGTGGTGGAGGTGAAAACGATAGGGTCTTTTAAGAGACTCCTGGATGGATACATGGAGCTTAGAAAAATAGAGGGCTATGGGTAACCCTAGGTATTTCTAAGGTAGGGACATGTTTGGCACAGCTTTGTGGGCCAAAGGGCCTGTATTGTGCTGTAGGTTTTCTATGTTCCTAACCCTTAAGGAACAGTGATCACAATATGATCATGTTCACATTAAAATTTGAGAGGGAAAAAATAGTGTGTCAGTATTTCAGTGGAATAAAGGAAATGATGATGGCATGAGAGGGGAACTGGCCGAAGTTGACTGGAAAGGGACATTTGCAGGAAGGACAGCAGAGCAGCAATGGCTGGAGTTTCTGCAAAAAATAAGACAGATATATTCCAAATTAGAAGAAATTTTCAAAGGGAAAAAGGACACTACCGTGGCTGACAAGTGAAGTCAGAGCCAAAGCAAAATATGAATTATGAGAGAAAGCTGGCGACTAATATCAAAGAAGATACTAAAAGCATTTTTAAGTACATAAAGAGTAAAAGAGACTCAAGGGTAGGAATAGGATCAATACAAAATGACAATGGAGATATTTTAATGAGAGATACAGAGATGGCAGAGAAACTGAATGAGTATTTTGCATCAGTCTTTACAGTGGAAGACATCTGCAGTATACCAGACATTCAATAGTGTCAGGGAAGTGAAGTTTGTGCAGTGAAAATTACGACTGAGAAGGTACTCAGGAAGCTTAGTGGTCTGAGGGTGGATAAATCTCCTGGACCTGATGGAATGCACCCTCGGGTTCTGAAGGAAGTAACTAGAGAGATTGCAGAGGCATTAACGATGATCTTTCAAGAATCAATAGATTCTGACATTATACCGGATGACTAGAAAATTGCAAATGTTACTCTGCTATTTAAGAAGGGTGGGAGGCAGCAGAAAGGAAACTATAGACCTGTTGGCCTGACATCAGTGGTTGGGAGTTTGTTGGAATTGATCGCTAGGGATGAGATTACAGCGTACCTGGAGGCACGTGACAAGACAGGCCAAAGCCAGCATGGTTTCCTGAAGGGAAAATCCTGCCTGACAAACCTACTGCAATTCTTTGAGGAAATTATAAGCAGGGTAGAAAAAGGAGATGCAGTAGACGTGGTGTACTTGGATTTTCAGGAGACCTTTGACAAGGTGCCGCACATGAGGCTGCTCAGCAAGATCAGAGCCCATGGAATTACAGGGGAGTTACTAGCATGGGTGGAGCATTGGCTGATCGGCAGAAAACAGAGTGGAAATAAAGGGATCCTATTCTGGCTGGCTGCCGGTTACCAGTGGAGTTCCACAGGAGTTGGTGTTGGGACTGTTGCTTTTCGCGATGTATGTCAATGATTTGGACGACGGTATTAAAGGATTTGTGACTAGATTTGCCGATGATACAAAGATAGGTGGGGAATCCGGTAGTGTTGAGAGAACAGAAAGCCTGCAGAGACTCAGGTAGATTATGGGAATGGGCAAAGAAGTGGCAAGTGAAATACAATGTTGGAAAGTGTATGCAGTTTTGTGGAAGAAATAAATGGACAGGCTATTATTTAGATGTGGAGAGAATTCAAAATGCAGAGATGCAAAGAGACTTGGGAGTCCTTGTGCAAGATAATCTGCAAGTTGATTCAGTGGTGAAGAAGGCGAATGCAATGTTGGTATTCATTTCTAGAGGTATAGAGTATAAGAGCAGGGAAGTGACATTGAGGCACTCGTGTGACCACACTTGGAGTATTGTGTGCAGTTTTGGGCTCCTTATTTTAGAAAGAATGTACTGACATTGGAGAAGGTTCAGAGAAGATTCACAAGAATGATTCCAGGAATGAAAGGGTTACCGTACGAGGAACGTCTGGCAGCTCTTGGGCTGTATTCCCTGGAGTTCAGGAGAATGAGGGGGGATCTCATAGAAACATTCCGAATGTTAAAAAGCCTGAACAGATGAGATATGGTAAAGTGATTTCCCATGGTAGGGGATTCTAGGACAAGAGGGCACGACCTCAGGATTGAAGGGCGTCTTTTTAGAACAGAGATGCCGAGAACTCACTTTAGTCAGAGGGTGCTAAATTTGTGGAATCTGTTGCCACGAGCAGTTGTGGAGGCCAAGTCATTGGGTGTATTTAAGGCAGAGATAGATAGGTTCTTGATTAGCCAGGGCATCAAAGGGCATGGGGTGAAAGCAGGGGAGTGGGGATGACTGGAAGAATTGGATCAGCCCCTGATTGAATGGTGGAGCTGGGCCAAGTGGCCCACTTCTACTCCTATATCTTATGGTCTTATGGAAATCTTGAGCAATACGCAAAATGTTGGAGGAACTCTGCAAGTTAGGCAGCCTCTATAGAGTCTCCTCTCCGGAAGATGCTCGTCTTGCTGAATCCCTCCAGCATTCTGTGTCATTGCCTTTCTCTGCTTTCCGACCTCCTCGTTGCTTCCTACTTCACGGTTGTCGTAAGCTGAGAAAGTACGCGCTTGACAAATTCCCACAAGCAACAAGACGACAGGATTAGTAACAGCGGCTGAGGAGTATCTAAGAAAGGATATGCTGAAAGGGTTCAAAGAGGGTTCTGGGAAAATGATTACGGGATTGAAAGATCTATCAAATGAGGAGCGTTTGACGGCTCACTGGAATGCAGAAGTATGAGGAGTGGCCTCACTCAAACCTACTGAATGTTGAGGGCCGGGATAGAGTGGATGTGGAGAGGATGGTGGGGGTGTCTGAGACCAGAGGACGCAGCCTCAGAATAGAGGGATGTCTTTTTAGAATGGAGATGCGGAGGAATTTCTTTAGCCAGAGGGTGGCGAATCTGTGGAATTCACCGCCACAGGCGGCCGTGGAGGCCAAGTCATTGGGTGCATTTAAGGCAGAGGTTGACAGATTTTTATTTAGTCAGGGCATGATGGGATACAGGGAGAAGGAAAACTGGATCAGCCATGATGACATGCTGGAGCAGACTCGATGGGCCAAATGGCCTTAAATCTGCTCCTAAATCTTATGACCAAACACCCTGACAATGTCAGACTCACAGGACCAACTCATACTGACCATAATGTTTATCCACAGTCCCTCCCTTTGTATCCATGCACCTCGTGAATACCTTTTAAATGCTGTAAAGATCTCCAGCTCGACCAGCTGGCCCTCATATCTTCCGATTTCTCCTCACTGCCCTCTAACCCTACACCCTTTTATAGGCATACCCAGGGGCAGCCGGCCAGCAGCACAGTGGTAAGAGTTAGCGACCTGGGTTCAATTCCTTCCACCATCTGTACGGAGCTTCTGGGCTCTGCCCTTGATCACAAAGTCCGGTTTTCATCACACATTCCAAAGTATACGGGTTGGGACTGGTAAGGCAAGCACAAGAAAATCTGCGGATGCTGGAAACCTGTTGCGTGGGAGTCGTCGGTTGTGCGCAGGCTACGTTGGGGCCAGAAGCACGGCAGGTACTACGGCTGCCCCCCGCCCCCCACCCCAGCAGACCCTCAGACTGTGCTGGTCATCGAGAAAAACAACGCATTCCACTGTACGCTTCGAGATACATGTGACAGAAAAAGCTACAGCTAATCTCATCTCTATAGACATTTCCCCACCCACAAGAAAAAAGACCGACTACCTACATTGTCTACGGCCATCATGATGATATGAACTTCATCCCTCAGCCTCCGGTATTCCAGTGACAATGAACCCGTTTATCCTTTCTAGGTAAAGTCCTCCATTCCACACAATATCCGGGTGAATCACTTCTTCAAACTCCAATCAAAGAGTTAATCAGCGCAGAAACCGGCTCTTCGGCCCAAAACGTGTCCATGCCAGCTCAGCTCCCCTCATTTGCCCCTCTCACCGAGAATCAAATCTACATGCCTTTCACATATTGCATCTCCACTTCCTCCGTCTGCCACAGCCGTGGCCACCCATTTTAAATCTCCTTCCCATTCTGACACGATGAGGCCACTCAGGTTGGAGCAGCAACATTCGCGTTCTGTCTGGGTAGCCTCCAGCCTAATGGTGAACATCGATTTCTCTAACGTCCAGTGATTTCTCCTCCCCCACCCCCACTTCCTTTCCCCACTCTTGTTCCCCTCATACCCCTTCTCCTCCCCTGTCTATTACCTCCGTCTGGTGCCCCTCCTCTTTCTCCCATGGTCCTCTCTCCTCCCCTATCAGATTCCTTCTTCTTCAACCCTTTACCTCTTCATTGCCCCAGCCTCACACTTCATCGGCCACTCGCCTCACCTTGTTTCATCTACCATCTGCTAGCTGTACTCCTCCTTGCCCCCTCCCCACCTCATTCTGGCTTCTGTCCCCTTCCTTTCCAGCCTTCGGCCTGAAACCTTGTCTGCTCGTTCCATTCCGTTGATGCTGTCTGACCTGCTGAGCTCCTCCAGCGGTTTGTGCGTGTTGCTGTTAAATTCTTTCTATTCTCACCTTAACCTGTGCGCTTTAGTTTTAGACTCTACTACTCTGGGAAAATCATGTTATTTATGCCCCTCAGTTTATAGAAGTCACTTGTCAGCTTCCTAAACTCGGGGCAAAAAGCCCCAGTCTATCCAGTGTCTCCCTACAACTCAAACCCCTCAGTCTCAATCATGTTTTGACACCCTTATCAGCCTAACAACATCCGACAGCAAAGCAATCGGAAATGCACCGTGTGGGCTCACCGACGTTTGTAACATTGCATGCCTTCCTGTACACAACTGGTGAAGAAAGCAGGTCAAATGGCTGCTTCACCATCCTGACAGCAGTAACTATCCACTTACAGCCCACTGTCTGTCTGTTCCACCACACTCCCTATGCCCTTGCCATTTACTATACAACTCTTTTGGTCTAACTTTCCAGAATGCAACGCTTTGCAGATGTCCAAATCAAATTCCACTCGCCATTCCTTGCAAACTTTCCCAGTTAGTTTAGATCCTGTCGTCATCTTAGATAACCTCTTCACTGTCCACATCGCCACCAGTACGATCTGCAAACTTGCTAATCCTGTTGTATCCAAGCAGTTAATCTAAATGACAATGACAATGACAAAGCATCAATGAGTTGGCACACCGCCAGTCACAGGGCTCCAACCTGGAAATAACACACCACTCTCTTCAATAATAACGGGGTTAAAGATTATGGGAGGGGGGGAGGCAGGAGAGTGGGAGATAATACATCAGCCCTGGCCAAATGGCCTAACTCTGCTCCTGTCTTATGGTCTCTGGCTCCAAGTACAAAGTCAATTTTGTATCTAATTAGTTCACTCATCCTGGACCCTGTGTGATGTAATCTCCAGCCCAGCTCATTCACCCTGGACCCTGTGTGATGTAATCTCCAGCCCAGCTCATTCACCCTGGACCCTGTGTGATCTAACCAGCCCAGCTCATTCACCCTGGACCCTGTGTGATCTAACCAGCCCAGCTCATTCACCCTGGACCCTGTGTGATGTAATCTCCAGCCCAGCTCATTCACCCTGGACCCTGTGTGATGTAATCTCCAGCCCAGCTCATTCACCCTGGACCCTGTGTGATCTAACCAGCCCAGCTCATTCACCCTGGACCCTGTGTGATGTAATCTCCAGCCCAGCTCATTCACCCTGGACCCTGTGTGATGTAATCTCCAGCCCAGCTCATTCACCCTGGACCCTGTGTGATGTAATCTCCAGCCCAGCTCATTCACCCTGGACCCTGTGTGATGTAATCTCCAGCCCAGCTCATTCACCCTGGACCCTGTGTGATGTAATCTCCAGCCCAGCTCATTCACCCTGGACCCTGTGTGATGTAATCTCCAGCCCAGCTCATTCACCCTGGACCCTGTGTGATCTAATCTCCAGCCCAGCTCATTCACCCTGGACCCTGTGTGATGTAATCTCCAGCCCAGCTCATTCACCCTGGACCCTGTGTGATGTAACCAGCCCAGCTCATTCACCCTGGACCCTGTGTGATGTAACCTCCAGCCCAGCTCATTCACCCTGGACCCTGTGTGATGTAACCTCCAGCCCAGCTCATTCACCCTGGACCCTGTGTGATGTAATCTCCAGCCCAGCTCATTCACCCTGGACCCTGTGTGATGTAATCTCCAGCCCAGCTCATTCACCCTGGACCCTGTGTGATGTAATCTCCAGCCCAGCTCATTCACCCTGGACCCTGTGTGATGTAATCTCCAGCCCAGCTCATTCACCCTGGACCCTGTGTGATGTAATCTCCAGCCCAGCTCATTCACCCTGGACCCTGTGTGATCTAATCTCCAGCCCAGCTCATTCACCCTGGACCCTGTGTGATGTAATCTCCAGCCCAGCTCATTCACCCTGGACCCTGTGTGATGTAACCAGCCCAGCTCATTCACCCTGGACCCTGTGTGATGTAACCTCCAGCCCAGCTCATTCACCCTGGACCCTGTGTGATGTAACTTCCAGCCCAGCTCATTCACCCTGGACTCTGTGTGATGTAACCTCCAGCCCAGCTCATTCACCCTGGACCCTGTGTGATCTAATCTCCAGCCCAGCCTACTGTACAGGATCTTGTCAAAGGTATTGCTAAAGTCAACATAGAGATCGTCAATCACACTGTCTTCAACAAAACTCTGTCACAGCTTCAAGAAAAAAATTGGTTTCCCACACAAAAATTCATACCATCCCGAATCATGTAACCATATAACAATTACAGCACGGAAACAAGCCATCTCGGCCCTTATAGTCCATGTTGAAAGCTTAGTCCTTGCCTTTCCAGAAAGGGGGTAGATTGTCTCCTTCAAAATCTACCGCCCCCCCCCCCCCCACTCAGTAAATTTCCTAACCTGTAGATTCCTGGTTATCCTGGCAACACTTCTCAAATAAAGGCACAATATCCACTCTGGTATGTCACCTGGGTCTAACGATGATAGAAGTATCTCTGCAAGGGACCCAGCAATCAATTTCACCCCCCCCCACCCCCAGAAGATGGTACGTCACCTAAGACACTCGCAAATTTCTACTGATGTACCACAGACAGCGTTCTAACTGGCTGCATCATTGTCTGATATGGGGTGGGGGGGGCGTGGGTACTGAACAGGATTGAAATAAGCTCCAGAAAGTTGTAAACTTAATTCAGCTCCATTGTGGTCACTAGCCTCCAGAGTATCCAGGACATCTTCAGGGAGCTGCGCCTCAGAAAGGCAGCACCCATCATTAAGGGCCCCCATCACCCAGGTCATGCCTTCTTCTTACTGTTACCATCAGGTGGGAGGGACAGAAGCCTGAAGACACACACTCAGTGATTCAGGAGCAGCTTCTTCCCGTCCGCCATCACATTCCTAAATGGACATTGAACCCTTGGACACACACACACGCACGCGCACACACACAAGTTTGGGCATCCCGGATCAAAATTTCTGTTACCGTGAATAGTTAAGTGAGTAGATGAACTGATCTCCAAA
This sequence comes from Hypanus sabinus, assembly GCF_030144855.1. Taxonomy (NCBI): domain Eukaryota; kingdom Metazoa; phylum Chordata; class Chondrichthyes; order Myliobatiformes; family Dasyatidae; genus Hypanus; species Hypanus sabinus. The sequence goes on from NC_082731.1 coordinate 13,895,377, forward strand.
AGTCATGAAGTTAAAGATGAAACATTCTTTTCAACATTTTAAGCAAGATTAGTGTATTACTTTTGTTTTGTACAATTTTAGAGTTGCAGGAAATAAAAGGAAAGGAGCATCGTGCAAAAGTTTGGGCTTCCAAGAGTTTTGAGTTCTCTGATAACTTTTACCAAGGTCTCAGACCTTAATTAGCTTGTTAGGGCTATGGCTTGTTCACAGTCATTGTTAGGAAAGGTCAGGTGATACAAATTTCAAAGCTTTATAAATACCCTGACTCCTCAAACCTTGTCCCAACCATCAGCAGCCATGGACTCCTCTAAGAAGCTGCCTAGCACTCTGAAAATTAAAATAAATGTCTACAAAGCAGGAGAAGGCTACAAGAAGATAGCCAAGTGTTTTCAGGTAGCCGTTTCCTCAGTTTGTAATGTAATTAAGAAATGGCAGTTACCAAGAACGGTGGAGGTCAAATTGAGGTCTAGAAGACCAAGAAAACTTTCTGAGAGAACTGTTCGTAGGATTGCTAGAAAGACAAATCAAAACCCCCGTTTGACTGCAAAAGACCTTCAGGAAGATTTAGCAGACTCTGGAGTGCTGTTGCACTGTTCTACTGTGCAGTGACACTTGCACAAATATGACCTTCATGGAAGAGTCATCAGAAGAAAACCTTTCCTGTGTCCTCACCACAAAATTCAGCATCATAAGTTTGCAAGATAAGGTCATAAGATGACGTAGGATTGAGACGCTGGAACCCAGCCCTCCCGTAAAAAAGTTAATAAATTAATGTTTAAGTGAAGAAAAGTTAATTAATACTTTTTTAAGGTTACTTATAAACTACTCCGGATTGTTTTAAGCTATGCCTCATAAACAGAGGACGAAGAAAACTGCTACCGCGAAGACCGCTCAAGTTGGAACAGAATCAAGGCCTACTTCTACCGAAGAACCGCGGACTCAGGTACAACACACCACCGGTGAAACAGAAAAGGAGACTGCGGCAGCATCGGCCATTTCTAAAGGGAAAGATCAACGAGAACTGCGCAAGCGTAAAGGAACGAGCATGCGCAAAAGAGAGCAACCAGAACTACAAAACCCAGCAACGACTGAAACCGACAGTGAAAGTGAGTCTGAGAGAGAGCCGGACTCTCTGGAAAAATCAGACGAAGATGGAGAAGATGAAAGTTCCTCTGAAAATACAAAAAAGACTTTGAGGCAAATAATGCATAGATTACTAAAATTAGAAAAAGTAATTAAAAGTAACCAAAAAGTAATTACAGAAAAAATAACAAATATGGAGGCTATATTTGATAAAATGACAAAGAAACAGGAAAAAATGGAAAAGAAAATTATAGATTTGGACGTCAAAATGGAAGAAATGGAGGGAAGAATGAAGAGGATGGAAGATGATAATGATGCCTGGACATCAGAAAGAAAACAACTCGTGGGAAAAATTGATAAACTTGAAAATTTTAGTAGACGCAACAATATTAAAATTGTTGGACTTAAAGAAGGTACCGAAGGAGAAGACCCAATAAATTTTTTTCAAAAATGGATTCCTGAAAAATTGGAAATGGGAGAATAAACTTTAATTGAGATTGAAAGGGTGCACAGAGCCTTAAGACCAAGATCTCAAGATGATCAAAATCCGCGATCAATTTTGATAAGATGTTTAAGATACCAGGATAAAGAAAAGATTTTGAGGGCAGCTGCCCAGGGTGCTAAAAGAAGAAAAGGTCCGTTGATGATAGCTGAGAAACCAGTTCTTTTTTATCCTGATATAAGTTATAACCTTTTGAAGAGAAAGAAAGAATTTAATCCAGTTAAAAAGGTTTTGTGGGAAAAAGGTTATAAGTTTTTAATGCGTCACCCAGCAACACTGATAATTTTTTTGGAGGAAGGAAAAAGATTTTTTTCTGATTATCAAGATGCGGAGGTGTTTGCACAAAAACTTTCACCTCTTCGTTAATTAAAAGCAGAGATTTCTAAATGTAATGGTTAAAGACGAAGACAGAGAAAGCAAATGGAACTGATGGACATTTAAGGACGATATAAGGGAGAAAAGTAATATTTTAGAAATATTAATTGAGAATAGTATGTTTTTTTAATATATATATTTTTTATGTTGCGGGGGGGCTGGGGAGCTTTGGATCGGTTACTACGGGATTCACATGTGTAATCATGGCGATTGCCATGACCCGTACAATAGAGGGGGGTAATGTTGTGTTTCCTTTCTTTCACAACATTAGTAGGGGGGTATTTTGTTTTTTTCTTTATTTTCTATTTTTCTTCTATTCTTTTGCCTGGATGATTGGTGGGGACACACATAGCAACATGGAGACTTCTAAAAAGATTTCCCAGGATACAATGAAAATTGAAAGATTAGGTATTATTATAGATTGGAGTAACATAAATAAAAATAATGACTAATTTATTGATTTTTTTAAGTTTTAATGTTAATGGGCTTAATGGACCAATAAAAAGAAAAAGAATTTTAACATACATTAAAAAAATGAAAACAGATATAGCTTTCTTACAAGAAACTCATTTAACGGATATAGAACATCAGAAATTAAAAAGAGACTGGGTTGGAAATGTTATTGCAGCTTCATTTAACTCAAAGGCAAGAAGAGTTGCAATTTTGGTTAATAAAAATTTACCAATTAAAATACAAAATGTATTAATTGATTCGGCAGGAAGATATTTAATTATACATTGTCAAATTTTTTCAGAACTATGGACTCTTATGAATATTTATGCACCAAATGAAAATGATGTAAAATTTATACAGGAGGTCTTTTTGAATTTGGCTAATGCACATGATAAAATATTAATAGGTGGAGATTTTAATTTTTGTTTAGATCCAGTTTTAGATAGATCAACAAAGGCTATTACAAAATCAAAAGTAGCAAAATTAACTCTATCATTGATGAAAGATTTAAATTTGATTGATATATGGAGAAGAATCAATCCAAAAGAAAGGGATTATTCATTCTATTCAAATAGACATAAAACATATTCAAGGATAGATTTTTTCCTATTATCAACAAATACTCAAGATAGAGTGAAAAACATGGAATATAAAGCAAGAATATTGTCTGATCACTCTCCTTTAATAATGACAATGATAATGATAGATAAAGAGGAATCAATTTATAGATGGAGATTTAATTCAATTTTACTAAAACGTCAAGATTTTTGTGATTTTATGAAAAATCAGATTCAGTTCTTTTTAGATACAAATTTACATTCAGTTGATGATAAATTTATATTGTGGGAAGCAATGAAAGCATATTTGAGAGGTCAGATAATAAGTTATACTTCTAAAATTAAGAAGGAATATATGATAGAAATAGATCAATTGGAAAAAGAGATTATAAAATTAGAAAAAGAATCTCAAAGAAATATGACAGAAGAAAAACGAAGACAACTTATTAATAAGTTAAAATATAATACACTCCAGACATATCGAACAGAAAAAGCAATTATGAGAACTAAACAGAGATATTATGAATTAGGTGAAAGATCACATAAAGTTCTTGCATGGCAGTTAAAAACAGATCAGATTTCTAAAACAATAAATGCAATTCGAACAAAAGTGAATGAAATTACTTATAAACCTCTAGAAATTAATGAGGCTTTTAAGAATTTTTATTCTGAGTTGTATAAATCAGAATCAAAGAATGATGACGTTAAGATAGAAGAATTTTTATCACAAATAACTCTTCCAAAATTAAATACAGAAGGATAGAAGGGATTAGGTATGTCTTTTACATTGAAAGAAGTTGAAGAAGCTTTGGGATCACTTCAAAGTAATAAATCTCCAGGAGAAGATGGTTTTCCACCTGAATTTTATAAAAAGTTTAAAGATTTATTAATTCCTCCTTTTATGGAGTTAATATATCAGGCGGAAAGAACGCATAAACTTCCAGAATCTTTTTCAACAGCTATTTTAATAGTATTGCCAAAAAAAGACAGAGACCTTTTAAAACCAGCATCATATAGACCTATTTCTTTATTAAACACCGATTATAAAATAATAGCAAAAAAATAGAACTTTTTGGCTGCAATGAGCAAAGGTGTGTTTGGAGAAAAAAGAGTGAAGAATTTCATGAAAAGAATATATCTCCAACTGTTAAGCACGGGGGTGGATTGATCATACTTTGGGCTTGTGTTGCAGCCAGTGGCATGCGGAACATTTCACTGGTAGAGGGAAGAATGAATTCAATTAAATACCAGCAAATTCTGGAAGCAAACATCACACCGTCTGTAAAAAAGCTGATGATGAAAAAAGGATGTCTTCTCCAACAGGATAATGATCCTAAACACACCTCAAAATCCACAATGGACTACCTCAAGAGGCGTAAGCTGAAGTTTTTGCTATGGCCCTCACAGTCCCCCGACCTAAACATCATTGAAAATCTGGATAGACCTCAAAAGAGCAGTGTATGCAAGACGGCCCAAGAATCTCACAGAACTATAAGCCTTTTGTAAGGAAGAATGGGTGAAAATCCCCCAAACAAGAATTGAAAGACTCTTAGCTGACTACAGAAAGCATTTACAAGCTGTGATACTTGCCAAAGGGGGTGTTACTAAGTACTGACCATGCAGGGTGCCCAAACTTTTGCTTCGGGCCATTTTCCTTTTTTGTTACTTTGAAACTGTAAAAGATGGAAATAAAAAAGTAATCTTGTTTAAAATATTAAAGAAATGTGTCATCTTTAACTTTATGCCTTTTGGAAATCAGGTCATCTTTTACTCGCTTGGCTATTCACAGTAACAGGAATTTTGACCGGGGTGCCCAAACTATTGCATGCCACTGTATATATTTATATTTACTGTAATTCACATTTTTTCTCTATTATTAATAATACATTGTGCTGCTGTTACAAAGACAACAAATTTCATGACATCTGCCAGTGATATTAAAGCCGATTCTGAAAGTTGTGAAAGTTTCTGGTGGTCAGACCGCAGAAACAGATCCACCTCAATGGTATCAACCCTCAACGGTAAGTTCCAATACACAACTATTCAGTTCTTTGTACCTCATTCCCTCCTGAGTCCCCCTCATAAATAGATGCTCCTCAAGGGATTCCCCACACTCTCCCCCAGTCCTCCTTGGTCCTCAGCCTCACTGTCCATTGTCATCCAGGATACCCCTAATTCTGCCCGTCCTGCCCTTCACTCTAGCAGGAAGATGGCGTCCCTGAATTCTCTCCACGTCTCACATTAAAAATCCACTAATCTCTTTACCGACAAAGAGTTTCTCTTAACCATGCTTTGCAAGTTCCTCTCTAATGCTTTCAAACCTGCCTTGCCCCAAATGGGGACTTTTGGAACTGGATCTCTATAGTCACAGATACCCCACAGACAGTTAAAAGTTTGCCTTGCCTACTGTTGATACAGATCCAATTACACGGTGCATTGAGGCAGAAGCATGGTAAACCGATGGAGAATATCAAGTGTCAAAGCCAAGGAGAAAGAGGAACGCAGGTGAACAGAGCAGAATCATCCCCAAGGAGGCTGTGAACTTAAGAATCTATCTGAGCACACAAGAGGTCCGTTCAAGAGTTTGGTAACAGCACAGTCGAAGCCCGGGGCACAGGCTCTCAGGCTTCTGTATCCTCTGCCCCAACAGGAGAGGGGACGGGAGGGAATATCTGGCAGAAGACTCGGGGTTCTTGATTAGTATCAATGCCTACGAGAAGGCTGGAGAATGGAGTTGAGAGGGGTAGTAAATCAGCCATGATGGAATGGTGGAGCAATTGATGGGCTGAATGGCTTCATTTGCTGAGCAACAAAAATAATGGGGTTGCTCAGCAGGGCAATGGCTAGCACAACACTTTACAATACAGGCACCCCGCATTCAATTCCCATTGCTGTCCGCAAGGAGACTGTGCATTCTCCCCGTGACCCATCCTCTGGGTGCTCCAGGTTCCTCCCTGTACTGGTTGGTAGGTCGATTGGTCATTGCAAATTGTCCTGGCTGGGGTTAAATTGGTGGGCCGTTGTGTGACTCAAAAAGAAGGAAAGGCCTGTTTCACACCGTATCTAAAAAAATCCTTCCCTCACGCTGTGATTAGCGCCCACCTGCCGAACTTGCTGGCATTTAGATTTATACTTGCATGCACTTTCCCATCTACCACTTTCATCATTAGGATCCCACACTTCCTTATCCAGACAGGTACAAGTTTACCCCTCCCAGTGACTTTAACAATCGCTTCTTCTGTGATTTTGAAACTAATTAGACTGCCAGGATGTCCCCCGTCTGTTGCTTTGTTCAGATATTTCACCTGGACAGTGCTCTGGGCAGATACCCCATTCCTGAGGGACCCCAACCCGGACCCTCACGCCGGTTTTTAATGAAGCGCTGTCACGGGACGACCCTCCACAATCACTGGGCTTCCCTCACTGTCAGATGTTTGTGACTCGAGCCAGTGGGAGCACATCCCGGACCCTCACGCCGGTTTTTAATGAAGCGCTGTCACGGGACGACCCTCCAAAATCACTGGGCTTCCCTCACTGTCAGATGTTTGTGACTCGAGCCAGTGGGAGCACATCCCGGACCCTCACGCCGGTTTTTATTGAAGCGCTGTCACGGGACGACCCTCCACAATCACTGGGCTTCCCTCACTGTCAGATGTTTGTGACTTCACGAGATCAAGAGACAAAGGAGCAGAAGCAGGCCATTCGGCCCATCAAGTCCGCTCCGCCACTCCACCATGAGCTAAACTATTTTCCCATCTAGTTCCAATTCCAGCTTTTTTCCCTATATCCCTTGATATCCTGACTAATTAAATACCTATCAATCTCCTCCTTAAAAACCCTCAATGATCGGGCCTCCACAGCTGTATGTGGCAATGAATTCCATAAATCAATGACCCTCTGGCTATAAAAGTTTCTCCTCATCTCTGTTTTGAATGGGTACCCTCTAATTCTAAGACTGTGACCTCTTGTCCTGGACTCACCCACCAAGGGAAACAGCCTTTCCACATCTACTCTGTCCAACCCTTTCAACATTCGAAATGTTTCTATGAGATCCCCTCTCATTCTTCTATAATGAATACAGTCCAAGAGCTGACAAATGCTCCTCATATGTTAGTCGCTGCATTCCGGGAATCATCCTCGTGAATCTTTTCTTAACTCTTTCCAACATCAGCACATCCTTTCTAAGGCAGGGGGCCCAAAACTGCACACAGTATTTATTCCAAATGAGGTCTTACCAGTGCCCCATAGAGCCTCATCAACACCTCCCTACTCTTAGACACTATTCCTCTTGAAATGAATGCCAACACAGCATTCGCTTTCCTTACTGCCGATCCAGCCTGGTGGTTAACCTTTAGGGTATCCTGCACGAGGGCCCCAAGTCCCTTTGCCCTTCTGATTTTTGAATTTTCTCCCCATCTAAATAATAATCTGCCCGATTGTTTCTTCTTCCAAAATGTACAACCGTACATTTCTCAACATTGTATCTCATCTGCCAGTTCTTTGCCCACTCTCCTAAACTGACCAAGTCTCTCTGCAACCTTTCCGTTTCTTCAACACTTCCTGCTCCTCCACCTATCTTGGTGTCATCCGCAAACTTAGCCACAAAACCATTTACTCCATAATCTACATCGTCGATATATAGTGTAAAAAGAAGAGGCCCCAACACCGACCCCTGCGGAACACCACTAGTAACCGGTGACCAACCAGAATAGGATCCCTTCGTTCCCACTCTTTGCTTTCTGCCCATCAGCCAATGCTCCACCCATTCCAATATCCTTCCTGTAATTCCATGGGCCCTCATCTGATTAAGCAGCCTCTTATGTGGCACCTTATCAAAGGCCTTTTGAAAATCCAAATACACAACATCCACAGCCTCTCCCTTGTCAATCTTATTTGAGATTATCTCAGAAAATTCCAATTGGTTGGTGAGGCAGGACCTTCCCTTCATGAAACCGTGCTGGCTTGGACCTATCTTGTCATGCACCTCGAGGTATTTCATAACCTTGTCCTTGAGGATCGACTCCAATAACTTTCCAACTACTGATGTCAGACTAATAGGTCTGTAATTTTCTTTTTGCTGACTCCCCCCTTTCTTAAACAACAGACTCGAGTGTGATGAGATGATTCCGAGCCAGTGGGTGTAAAGGGACCGCTGGGTGAGTAACCGTGTGACAACTGACCCAGTCTTTGGTACAAATATAGATAACATGCACAGGCAGTTCAGCTCCAAACCACCTCATCGGCCCACCCAGACGCCAAATGGAGTCAATTAACTACAGCACCTGATCGAACACACCAGACTGTGACTTTACCCAACAACCCCACTCCTTTGTTAATCTCAGACATCTCAAAGATTCAATTACATCTTCAGTTTATATCCCCAGCCCCTGAAACCACAACCTGTTTTCAGATATTACCTGCTCCCGATGAACCTGGCCGGCATTCAATCTTGGTGAATTCTTTTCCCCGAGTCCCCGGCTCAGCATCGTCTTCTTCAGCTCTGTCCTCTGGAGCCACTGCTGCCGGTAATCTTGTAAAACTCCTTTTATACATCTCCACGTACAGACCCAAGCAACGTCTGGAAGATATAACCAATTAATCAGCTGTGGGCTCAGTCCTTATCCACACGTTTCATTAACTGCTTTAATTCCTGCTGGCACCATCCCACAATTACCTCAATGATCTGTTCCTTAGTTAGCTTGTGCATTTACACTTGATCAGACTGTCCCTTCCTCAAGTTTTCAAAAGGTCCTCATCTCTCGTCCTCTCCTCCAGGATAGTGAATCATCTCGAGTCAGCAGGGGGTCCACCCAGAGGCTGATGGGATACTTGGCATCTCACTGGCAGCCACAACCTGGACATTACCTGGTGGAGAGATCGGAAAGTGCGGGGATGTTTTCCTGGAGAGAATGAGGGTGAATGACAGAGGTATTTACAATTACAATAAGCATAGACAGAATAGGCAGCTAGAATCTTTTACCAATGATTCAGTATTTTAACAACAAGAGGTGTTCGGTTTAAGGTGGGAGGAAGAAATTTTACAGGAAATAATTTGGCCAAATGTTTCTTTTCAAACCAACAAAAATATATATAGCAACACACACAAAATGCTGGTGGAACACAGCAGGTTAGGCAGCATCTACAGGGAGAAGCGATGTCGACGTTTCGGGCCGAGACCCTTCATCAGGACTAACTGAAAGGAAAGATAGTAAGAGATTAGAAAGTAGTGGGGGGGGAGGGGGAAATGTGAAATGATAGGAGAAGACCGGAGGGGGTGGGATGAAGCTAAGAGCTGGAAAGGTGATTGGCGAAAGTGATACAGAGCTGGAGAAGGGAAAGGATCATGGGACGGGAGGCCTCGGGAGAAAGAAAGGAGGGGAGGGGAGAGCACCAGAGGGAGATGGAGAACAGGCAAACAACTAAATATGTCAGGGATGGGGTAAGAAGGGGAGGAGGGGCATTAACAGAAGTTAGAGAAGTCAATGTTCATGCCATCAGGTTGGAGGCTACCCAGCCGGTATATAAGGTGTTATTCCTCCAACCTGAGTGTGGCTTCATCTTGACAGTAGAGGAGGCCATTGATAGACATATCAAAATGGGAATGGGATGTGGAATTGAAATGTGTGGCCACTGGGAGATCCTGCTTTTTCTGGCGGACCGAGCATAGGTGTTCAGCGAAACGGTCTCCCAGTCTGCGTCGGGTCTCACCAATATATAAAAGGCCACACCCGGAGCACCGGACACCGTATACCACACCAGCCGACTCACAGGTGAAGTGTCGCCTCACCTGGAAGGACTGTCTGGGGCCCTGAATGGTGGTGAGGGAGGAAGTGTAAGGGCAGGTGTAGCACTTGTTCCGCTTACAAGGATAAGTGCCAGGAGGGAGATCGGTGGGAAGGGATGGGGGGGACGAGTGGACAAGGGAGTCGCGTAGGGAGCGATCCCTGCGGAACGCAGAAAGGGGGGCCGAGGGAGAGGGAAAAATGTGCTTGGTAGTGGGATCCCATTGGAGGTGGAGGAAGTTACGGAGAATTATATGTTGGACCTGGAGGCTGGTGGGGTGGTAGGTAAGGACAATACGTTTTTTTTTTGAGAAGCACAGATAGAATAGTTAACATTAAAATGAAAATGCCAAGCACTAGAAGGCACAATTGAAGAAAGGACAACTTTTAGGATTTGTGAGGTGTGTGGAACACAGACACTGCAGATGGTGCAAACAGACAACAGCAGCGTTTAACAAGTGTTTACACTGACACACGAACAGCCTGGAACAGAGAGAGGCAGACCCTCTGCAGGATGATGGGATTATATAGGTTGTTGTTGTTTCCTGTTGAGGCTGATGACCTCCCGTCTCCCCACATTTGACTCCATCTGCCTTGTCCTTGCCCCATCCCTTCAGCCTGTCCGCATCCCCTCGAAGTCCCTGCACATCGTCCTCAAGCCCAGTTCATTCACACAAGAACAGATTTATTTATAATCGATGCAGAACACAAATGTACCTGCAGTTCCAGGGGAAACAACCCAAATGTGTCCAGTGACCAGGGTCCAAACCTGGATGTGATCAACAGCAGCAATAACCGTAGAATCAGTTCCTGCAGTCACTTGTGAACTCATAGCTGGCTCAGCCAGCACCTGCCGTGTTTAAATGCCCCCCTACATTCTCACCGGTGGTGCTCACAGTTGCAAGAGCAGAGGCAACAGAGTAAACTTCTTCCCACATCCAGAGCAGCCGAATAGTTTCTCTCAAGAATGAACTTGCTGGTTGGGAGAATTGGTGTTGCCCCTCTTGCAGGCAGATTGGGTGAACAACCCCTCCCTGGCATGAACTTGCTGTTGCCTCATCAGTTCATTGGACGGACAGAATCCCTCTCCACACCCAGAGCGGGTGAATCACTTCCCCTCCCTGTGAACCGGCCGGTGTGTCAACAGGTAAAATGACCGAGTGGATCCCTTCCCGCACACGGAGCGGGTGAACGGCCTCTCCGCGGTGTGGACCTGCTGGTGGGTCAGTAGATTGCCCGGGTGGGCGAAGCCCTTCCCGCACACGGAGCGGGTGAACGGCCTCTCCGCGGTGTGGACCTGCTGGTGGGTCAGTAGATTGCCCGGGTGGGCGAAGCCCTTCCCGCTCACGGAGCGGGTGAACGGCCTCTCCGCGGTGTGGACCTGCTGGTGGGTCAGTAGATTGCCCGGGTGGGCGAAGCCCTTCCCGCACATGGAACGGGTGAACGGCCTCTCCCCGGTGTGGAGCCGCTGGTGTCTCAGCAACCGACTTGACCGACTGAACCTCTTGCCACACTCTGAGCAGGCGAGAGGCCTCTCTTCCAAATGCATCCGCTGGTGCGTCGTCAGATTGCCCGCCTCTGCGAATCCCTTCCCGCAAAAGGTTCAGTCGGTCAAGTCGGTTGCTGAGACACCACCGAGAGTCTGCTGGCGTCGCAGTCAGGCCGTCAAGTCGGAGAATGCCTTCGCACATTCGAAGCAGGTGAACGGCTTCTGTCCCGAGTGCATTTGCCGGGGCGTCAGCAGGCTGCTGGGCTGAGCGAACCCCTTCCCACACTCTGAGCCGGCGAAAGGTCTCTCCCCAGTGAGCGTCAGCCGGTGTAATGTCATGTATGTCGACCGACTGAAGCCCTTCCCACACTGAGCCGGCGAAAGGTCTCTCCCCAGTGAGTGTCAGCCGATGTAATGTCAGGTGTGTCGACCGACTGAAGCCCTTCCCACACTCTGAGCGGGCGAAAGGTCTCTCCCCAGAGTGAACCATCTGGTCGATTACTGAGGATTCTCTGTCAGTCGACGGCGATTAAGTGAATTATTCTGCTCAGAAGGAACAAGTTAAAGTGCTGGAACGTGTAGGCAGCAGATCGGTTGAGGACTTCCTCAGGTCATTTCACTGGTGCAGACACAAGGATGATGTGAACATATTCCCAGTCACAGATCAGCTGAAGTCATTTCCTCCCCCCAGCCCAACTTCTCCAGTTGTGGGCATTCCTTTTCCAATCTGCACTGAAGAGATCACTGCATCCCCCCCCCCCCCCTCAGGCGTTCGAAGAAAAATTACACAGCCTCTCTGCACATGAAAAATCCATGAATAAGCGAGTTTTCTCTTTGCCCAGGTTAAACAGGGTGGCGTCTCTCCAGCTGTGTCCCAGTCGGTGCCCTGCAACAGCGAGCGTCTCACTGCCTGCGATCGGACACCCTGAGCTCGGAAGTGAAACGCACAGGCAGATCTTCTTCCATATTTACCGGCGGCTGGTTTTCAGGTTCTGGTGAACTGAGTGAGACTGCCGATCCGACGTGATATTGCACCCGAGATTCCCATCTGCAATTCCTCCACCTTCAATATCCTGTGAAATAACAAAATCCAAATTCAGAACAAATCACTTTGATCCCCCCTGGTCAGTTGAGAGCTCTCCTGACTTCGTATCCAAGTCTGGAGACTTGAGCACAAGACTTGGCAGAGTGGTCAGTGTGCTTAAACCACAGATCCATGGTCATTGATTAGGAGGGAATATCAGTTCTACACATACAACGTGAGTGGGTTAGAAATGGTTAAAACTAGTGCATGCTGGGATACTTGACCATTCTGGAGCAGCTGGGCTTAAGCCTGCTGGTGCGTATCCGGAATAAGCGCAGTACCAAGAACTCCAACAACAAGATAACAAGCCCCTGTAACCAGGAGGGAGGATGTGTTTGGGAGTAATTTATGAGCCCTGGTAAAAGGGAACAAAGACTGTTAGACTCGCGCTGGGAGAAAAATTGACATGTCTTTTAAACGATTGGTCTCGCACTGACCGTGGGATGCCGAACAAAATTATGTGAAGTTGTTTGTCTTGCTGTATAAATACGAGCTCTGAATAACCTAAAAATCGGAGTTCTGGTGGCGGTGGAGACTCTTGAAACAGAACTCAAAGTCACTCTGGTGTTCTCAGTGTTTCCACCACAGTCAACGCAATATGATGGCAGTCAACTGCTTCACAAGACAAAGGAAAAGAATTAGGCCTTTGACCCTTTGCGTCTATTCCCAGCATGACTAATTCATTATCCCTCTCAACCCCATTCTCGTCTTCTCCACAGATCCTTAGATGTCCTGATTCATCAAGAGCTAACAAAATTCAAAGTAAATTTATAATCAAAGTACACATATGTCACCCTGTACTGCACAGGCCAACCATTGCTCTGAGCAGGGGTTCACCCGACCCAAAAACTTCGAACAGCGCCGGCACTCAGCAGGCCAGTGGTTTGCCGATAACGAGCTACTGACTCCCATTCAGCGCTTATTGTTACAATTTGTAGCAGTGTTGTAACTTTAAACGCTGACAATGTTAATCAACGAAAATCAAGTCAACGAAACGCTAAAAATGTTTCAAAGGTTACAGTAAAATTGCTTAGCAAATGCTGGGATTATATTCATGAACACAGAAATACAGAACAAAAAGTGTCCCACCCCCTCTGTCTGGTAGAACTAGTTCTCACCCTCAACAATATTTCCATCGGTTCCTCCCACGTTTCGGGCCGGGACTGAGAATCTCTCTTCCAGAGGTAATCGTTACCTCACTGGAATCCGGCAGGGCCACCAGCCGGCCCGCGGACTGGGCAATGGCCGCCTCTCTACCCACAGTGTCAACCGAGCGCGAAACCGCTCTATCTCCGCAGCACGCATGCGCCGCCCGTGCCTTCGGGCCTCCGAGCGGAAAGCCTCGGGTGGTCGCCGGGGGTTTGTGCTGTCCGCCTCTCGGTAGGGTACGGCTCCTGGCCCGGGCTTTGTTCAACACGCCACCCGGGGGCCCAACTTGCGGAAACTTCACCGAACAACAAGGTTCATGTCGTCACTTCCAGCGCCTGCGCGCTGGGGTTGTTTTGCCATTTTGGATGACGTCCTCCTTTGTGAACCGGGAAACTTGCATTGAGCTAGCGCCTGTCCCTGCTTCATTGTGTAATATTTGGGAATAATTCTCCAGTCCCTTGGAGAACTGGAGGGCATCTCCTGTGTTCAGCTGCCTCTAACAGTGTGGCAATTCATCACTGCAGTCCTGAATCAGAACCCTGACAATGTCAACGTTCAAAGTTCAAAGCTTCTTCCCCTCAGCCATCTCTAAATGGACATTGTACCCACTACCTCACTACTTATTTTAACTTAGCTATTTAATAGACACATATATATTTAATAGACACACACACACACACATATATATATATATATATATATATATATATTTAATGTAACTCAGTTTTCCGTCTATATCTATTTGTCATATATTTTATTGTACTGCTGCCATAAAATTAACAACGTTCATCTGGCAGTGAGATTAAATCTGATTCAAGGTGAATTCATTATCAAAGTGCATAAATGTTACCATGCACAACCCTGAAATTCATTTTCTTGTGGGCATACTCAATAACTGTAACAGAATCAATGAATGACCGCACCAACTTGGGTGTTCAGAATGCAGAAGACAACAAACCACACAAGAAAGAAATAATAACAATAAATAAGCAATAAATATTGAGAACAAGAGATGAAGAGTACTTGAAAGTGAGTCCATAGTTTGTGGGGACAGTTCAGTGATGGAGCAAGTGAAATTACCCGCTTTGGTTCAAGAGCCTGATGGTTGAGGGGTAATAACTGTTGCTGACCCTGGTGGTGTGAGTCCTGAGGTTCCTGGACCTTCTCCTATATAGAAGCAGTGTTCTGGGTGGTGGGAGTCCCTGACGAAGGATGCTGCTTTCCTGTAACACCATTTCTGCAGATGTTCTCAATGGTAGGGAGGGCTTTACCTATGATGGACTGGGCCGCGTCCTCTATTTCTTGTAAAATTTTCCATTCAAAGGCTCTTGGTGTTCCATACAGGCTGTGACACAGCCAGTCAACATACACTCCACCAGCTATCTCGTAGGAGTTTTTCAAAGTTTTAGATGTCATGCCGAATCTTAAAGAAATAGAGGCACTACCGTCCTTTGTCAGGATTACTGCAAATGCCCTTGTGGTGAACTACATATACCTGTCTGGACACGCCCCCTGCTGGGTGCTCCTGGGCACGCCCCCTGCTGGGTGCTCCTGGACATGCCCCCTGCTGGGTGATCCTGGACACGCCCCCTGCTGGGTGCTCCTGGACACGCCCCCTGCTGGGTGATCCTGGACACGCCCCCCTGCTGGGTGCTCCTGGACACGCCCCCTGCTGGCTGCTCCTGGACACGCCCCCTGCTGACGTCTCACAGTTATTGATGGTGCATCAGCCCAACACCCAACTCGTGCCATAAGGTTTATCTACATTAATCTCATTTGCTACATTAATCCTGTTAGCATTTAACATCTCAAAATGATTTAACACGTCCAGATTAAATCCCAGTTTGCCCAACTTTCCAACCACAGCTTTCTTCACATTTTGCGCTGTAAGCCCCTCCCATCTATTTCTACATGACAGACCTCTGTGACACCCTTAGTTACAAACCATCATTTGGAAAAGCACCGCTTACCCACTATCCTCTGCCTCTTAACATCAGGATCGCATCCAGTTTGCTCCCTGGTTTGGGGATTCTGCTCAAACTTTCTGTCTGGTTTTTGAAGACAAAGTCTCTCCTACGTCCTCTTTAAACCCCAGAGGGCTCACACGTTATCAAAGGCCCACATGTGACACTTGCTTTTTCTCATTTTTGATCCAACCTTTAACTTCAATTTGTTCGTCCTTGCCAGTCAGCTGACTGAGGTTAGACAAATGACCAGATGGACTGTAGTTAATTCAACACTCGCTACCGTACTGTATCAATGCAAATCTACATGTACACTGATCCCAGATCAACAATTCCTGAAAGCTATTGGCCCTTTCAAAATCATAAGCGATAGAAGCAGAATTACGCCATTTGGTCCATCAAGTCTGTTCTGCCATTCCCTCTCAGCCGTAATCTCCCTGTATCTCTTCAAGACCTGACTAATCAAGAATCTATCAAATTCTGCCTTAAATATACTTAATGAGTTGACCTCCACAGAACTCCCCAGATTCACCACTCTCTGGCTGAAGAAATTTTTCGTCATCTCCATTATAAAAAGACAACCTTCTATTCTGAGGATGTGCCCTCTGATCTTAAACTCCTCCACCACAGGAAACATCCTCTCCACATCCACTCTATCAGGGCCTTTCACCATTTGATAGGTTTCAATGAGGTCACCCCTCATTCTTCTGAATCCCGGTGAGTACAGGCCCAGAGCCATCAGACGCTCTTTATATGACAAAGCCCTCAATCCTGATATTTTTGTGAACCTCCTTTGAACCCTCCCCAGGGTCAGCAAATCCTTTCTAAGATAAGGGGCCCAAAATTGCTCGCAATCCCTCAGTGAGTCCTCACCAGAGCTTCATAAAGTCTCTTTTTACTATCAGAACTCACTCAAACGACTTCTCCCACTTACCATACCGCAGTAGGGGATTTCCCATTGGTCAGACGATTGATCCCGTTAACTTGCAATATGCCCAGTGGATACTCTAGTAGGTACATCTCTACACCTGTTTGTTAACGAAAATGGCCAACCGGCCAATCATGCCGCAGCAACCCAATGCAAAGCATCTGGGCCTGGCCAAGAGGCTCAGATATCGTTCAGCTCAAATACCAGAAATGTGATCGAAGTGACTTTGACCATGCAATGATTGTTGGAGCCAAATGGGTGATTTGAATATCTCAGAAACTGATGATCCCTGAGATTTTCACGCACAACAGTCTCCAGAATTTACAGCGGATGGTGCAAGAAACAGAAAAAACATTCAGTTCTGTGGCCAAAAATGCCCCGTCAGCTCTCTTCTTCTAAATTCCAGTGAGTATAAGCCCAGTCGATCCAGTCTTTCTTCATATGAAAGTCCTGCCATCCCAGGAATCAATCTGGTGAACCTTCTTTGTACTCCCTCTATGGCAAGAACGCCTTTCCTCAGATTAGGGGACCAGAACTGCACACAATATTCCAGGTGCGGTCTCACCAAGGCCTTGTACAACTGCAGTAGAACCTCCCTGCTCCTGTACTCAAAGAGAGGTCAGAGGAGAAGGGTCAGACCAGGTCAAACTGACAGGAAGGCGACAGTAACTTCATTACTACAGTGGTGTGCAGAACCATATCTCACAGGGTACAACATGTCAAATCTTGAAATAGATGGACTACAGTAACAGGAGACCACAAGCATCGTGACCACAGAGGCCACTTGCTTAGGTACAGGATGTATGGTGACACATATACGTTGATTAAAAAAAATTACTTTGAGCTTTGAGGTAAGTTAGAGATGGTTCCTGTTGATAATGTTGATGCTGGAGTGGTGATGGCATCCGTTAGTCCTGCGAGACCATGGATCTGGGCCTGGAATGGTCTCCGGGGCGCAGGCTTGGGCAGAGTTGTATGGGAGACTGGCAGTTGCCCATGCTGCAGGTCTCCCCTCTCCACGCCACTGATGTTGTCCAAGGGAAGGGCAAGGGCTGATACAGTTTGGCGCCGGTGTCGTCGCGGGAGTTGCCAGAGTGAGGTTGAAGGCAATGTCGGACTGCCTTAGGGACTCCAGCTCCGGATTTGCCCTTGGGGTTTACTCCCGAAGCCTCTCCCATGAGTGGGTATGGCCTCAAGGCAGCGGAGGTTTGAAATCAGAGTTTTCCCTCTCGTAGATGGGCTGCCTTCCCAGGCTGACGAGCTCCATCTACCCAAAAGCAAGTATAAATGTTCAGAATATCAATGAGGAGGTTCCTGGTAGTGATCTAAGATGGCAATGATTTAGTGAGAATTGAATATCCTTTATCCAGCTTTTGAGGGAGGAAGATGTTCTTCTATGCAAGGGGTGATCATGGAGCCAAGGTTAAACACTGAAGAATTTGAGAAAAGTGTCTTGTTAGTCAGAAGCCTCTTGTTAGCTAAAAGAAGATAACGATGTTAAAAGAAGGTCAGGGATCTTTAAGAACCATAAGAAGCAGGGTTTGAATTCTGATGCTGTCAAGAGCTCTGTGGCAATAGAAGAATGCTAAGGGCAAGAACAGATGACGAGATAGTGGTGGGAGGTGACAATAGGTGCAGAAGTAGACCATTCGGCCCCTCGAGTCTGCACCGGCTGCAGGGGCAGTGAGTCCCATCAACACCGAAGACGCAGGGTTCCCTTTCAAATTTTGATTTGCTTTTGCCAACAGTAAGTAAGGCAGATATTGGTACTTCCTTCCCAAGTTCAGATGGGGCAGATATTGATTTATTAGGAAATTTTACAGCAACCCGGATTTCAAGCGGTATTAGTAGATTTAACAGAGACACAGTAGCCAGTCCAAACAGCCTTCGTCTGGCTGAGGTCTGAAAGATGCAAGTCAGCGTATCAGCCAGCAGGTTTTCTGTAAAATACCTACCTTGATGAAAGGCAACCAAATAAGCCTCATGCCATCATTCATAGGAGCAGAATTATTCCTTCATGACCAAACACTTCCCTACACCATCTTCCTTCTTTCTCATTCTCCTTATCGCTCCTTCTGAAAATTCCCAGCTTCCTCAACACTACCTGCCCCTCCTGTGCCGTCCACAAACTCGGCCACAAAGCTGTCAACTTCATCGTCCAGATCACTGACTCAGACTTGGAAAGAACCGGACCAAACACCGACACCTGTCAAACACAACCAGTCACCGGCGGCCAACCAGAACGGGCCCCCTTTATTCCCACCCAGGCTGTGCTGCGGCACGTTGTCAAAGACCCCCTGAAAAAACAAATGAATAACGCCCCCCCCCCGCCTCTCCTTTGTCTGTCCTGTCTGTGATTTCCTCAGAGAATTCCAACAGATTTGTCAGGCAATGTTTCCCTTCAGGAAACCGAATCAAAATCCGCTCACAAAGGAATTGTAATCAATGGAGAATTGGCATCCAAATACCACGGGAGCAGAATTAGTCCATTCAGCTATTCATTCATAATTCCTTCAGTTCGAATCAACAACCCCCAAAGCCCGGGCCTCCGTACCCCCCCCCCCCCCTGCAAATGGATCCTTAACTTCTTCCCCAAGAGGCCATGGTCAGTGTGAACTGGAACTGACATCTCCTCGCTGACAATCAAGGGTGAATACTTAACCCACCGCTCTACTCTCCCCACACAGCTCCAACACCAACGATACAACTCCTGTCGGTAGAAGCAACACACACAGAATGCTGGAGGAGCTCAGCAAGTCAGGCAGCGTCTATGGAAATGGATAAACAGTCGAAATTTTGGGCCTGTCTCCTCCCTCTGGGTCCGCATCTGCTTCCCTTTCTCCTCTGCTCCGCTGTCCTCTCCTATCAGATTTCTGCCGCATCTGCTCTCAGGATGAGGCTTTTCATTCCAGGACGAAGGAGATGTCCTCCTTTTTTAAAGATAGGGGCTTCCCTTCCTCCACCATCAACTCTGCTCTCAAACACATCTCTCCCATTTCCCGCACATCTGCCCTCACCCCATCCGCCCGCCACCCCACTCAGGATAGGGTTCCCCTTGTCCTCACCTACCACCCCACCAGCCTCCGGGTCCAACGTATAATTCTCCGTAACTTCCGCCACCTCCAACGGGATCCCACCACCAAGCACATCTTTCCCTTCCCCCTCTCTTTCTGCTTTCCACAGGGATCGCTCCCTACGCGACTCCCTTGTCCACTCGTCCCCCCCATCCCTTCCCACCGATCTCCCTCCTGGCACTTACCCTTGCAAGCGGAACAAGTGCTACACCTGCCCTTACACTTCCTCCCTCACCACCATTCAGGGCCCCAGACAGTCCGTCCAGGTGAGGCGACACTTCACCTGTGAGTCGGCTGGTGTGGTATACGGTGTCCGGTGCTCCGGGTGTGGCCTTTTATATATTGGTGAGACCCGACGCAGACTGGGAGACCGTTTCGCTGAACATCTACGCTCGGTCCGCCAGAGAAAGCAGGATCTCCCAGTGGCCACACATTTTAATTCCACGTCCCATTCTCATTCTGATATGTCTGTCCGTGGCCTCCTCTACTCTCAAGATGAAGCCACACTCAGGTTGGAGGAACAACACCTTATATACTGGCTGGGTAGCCTCCAACCTGATGGCATGAACATTGACTTCTCTAACTTCCGTTAATGCCCCCCCTTCCCTTCTTACCCCATCCCTGATGTATTTAGTTGTTTTTTTCTCTCTCTCTGCCCATCACTCTGCCTGTTCTCCATCTCCCTCTGGTGCTCCCCCCCTCCCCCTTTCTTTCTCCCTCGGCCTCCCGTCCCATGATCCTTTCCCTTCTCCAGCTCTGTATCACTTTCGCCAATCACCTTTCCGGCTCTTAGCTTCATCCCACCCCCTCCGGTCTCCTATCATTTCGCTTTCCCCCCTCCCCCCCCCCACTACTTTGAGAAGGGTCTCGGCCCGAAACGTCGACAGTGATTCTCCCTGTAGATGCTGCCTGGCCTGCTGCGTTCCACCAGCATTTTGTGTGTGTTGTTGTTAATGTTGACAGTGCTTCTCCCTATAGATGCTGCCTGGCCTGCTGTGTTCCACCAGCATTTTGTGTGTGTTGTTGTTAATGTTGACAGTGCTTCTCCCTATAGATGCTGCCTGGCCTGCTGTGTTCCACCAGCATTTTGTGTGTGTTGTTGTTAATGTTGACAGCGCTTCTCCCTATAGATGCTGCCTGGCCTGCTGTGTTCCACCAGCATTTTGTGTGTTGTTGTTTGAATTTCCAGCATCTGCAGATTTCCTCGTGTTTGCTCTTTAGATTCCTCCCTCTCCAGCTCTTTACCTTTCCTATCCACCTGGCTCCACCTATCTCCCTCTAGCTATCCTCCTTCCCCTCCCCATCCCACCTGGCGTCTTCCCGCTTCCATTCCGGTCCTGAAGAAGGGTGTTGGCTTTGGATTTTCAGCATCTGCAGAATGTCTCATGCTCACTTATTGTCGGCAGAATTTCAAACGGTGACGAGAGGGCATACAGGAGCGAGATGGGTCAACCCAAGAACTGATTGTGGGCTTCGGGAAGGGGAGGTCGAGGGGACCCGCACCGGTCCTCATCGACACTGAGCAGCTTCAAGTTCCTGCGTGTCGACATGTCGCAAGGTCCATCCCGGGCCCAACGTGTTGACAGCTTCTTCACTTCCGTCATCACATTTCTGGATGGACAATGAACCCACGAATGCTACCTCAATACTTTTTCTCTCATCTTGCATTACTTACTTATGTATTTGAATTGTAACTTATAGATTCTTAAAAACGATTATGTATGGTAATGCACTGCTGCTGCGAAACGGCGAATGTAATGACATAAGCCGGCGGTGTTAACCTGACTGTGATTCTGACTCTCTCCACCATTCCATCGCGGCTGATTTATTTCCCCTCTCAACCCCACTCTCCCGCATGCTCCCTGTAACCTGTGATCCCCTTACCACTGGTTCCCTTTTGTTGAGATCCCCCCCCCCCAAAAAAAATTGGCCAAAATGTTAATGAACGTGACTGTGCTAAATAGTTGTCAAAAGACTTGTCGCAGCCACCCCCGAGAGTTATGGAAACACAGCTATGAATGGTTATAGAAGTCTGGCGGCTGTATTTGTTGATTTGTCTAAAACTGTTTACTCAGTCGAAGCTTCGGGCCGGAGGGTGTTTGATTTCCTCATTGCAGATACGTAGACAGATTTCTGCTCTCGTGTGGAGAGTGCAAAGGCTACGAGAGCAGGGGCTCCTATTTTAAGGTGGGGTGGGGAGAGCAAGTTATGCAGGGAAGCCCAGCTTCTCCCATTTTATTCAATGCTGTTATAGACATTTTATGAGCTAGAGATGGGTCTGGCTTGGACATGCAGCAGAATATGTATTGTGGAAGTTGCAGCAAGGCAAGGGTTAGGTAACGTCCAGGCTCACAGATCGAGCGCAGTCAGCCCAGGCAAGAGAGGCAGTTGAAGAGCGGAACTCCCCATCCGGCGCCATCTGGCAGACGGAGACCAGATAAGGACGTACACGAAGGGGACAGGACACTTAAGGGGCCATCACTTAACTAAGTATCAAAGCACCATCGGTTGGTAGCTTTCATTAACTATTACCAGCTGTATTGTGATTGGTGACTGGCGGTGATCAGGCAAGTAAGGGGTCTGAACACCCACAAGATTACCGACTGGTCAATATCCATAACTCCCAGTCAGTTCTGGAACAAGCGGCTTTTCTTCACGTAAACTTCACAACAGTTCAGTGTGTGTGTGCTCTTTGTGCACAACTGTAGTAAATAAAGTGTGACTGAGGAGCAAATGAGAGTTTTCAGAATCCAGTTCATTGGTGGTGACGATAAATTCCACACAGCTTTGATTGCTGCTGATGACATGCCCCACTTGAATACTTTGTTCAACAAATAAAAAGGAATAACTTTTCTAACGGACTGTCTGAAAACATGATACTTGAAAGATTTTGCAAGAACACTGGTCTTCAGGGGACTCTCAATAAGCCTGCAGGATTCCATTTACCGTGCAAGAATAAAATCTATTCTTTTATAGTCAGCCACTGCTCGGCGATTTAACAATTAGGGTTAGGGTCATTTAGAGGGAAAAATACCTTGGGACCAGGATTGACTCCTGGACAGGGTATTCTTGTGACTGGAATGGATGGGGGTAACAGGATTTAGGGCAGAGCAAGCCTATCCAAAAAGTTGAAATAATTAAGTCCTACATCACCCTCTGACTTCACTATTCATTAACTTTCAGAGTTCACAGTAAGTTGATTATCAAAGTACATTTATGTCACCATATACAACCCTGAGATTCATTTTCATATACAAAGAAACAGAATTGATGGAAAACTGCACACAAAGACGGACAACCAATGTGCAAAAGACAATACATTGTGCAGATACAAAAAAGAAAAATTATAACAGATAAATAAATACTAACAACATGAGTTGTAAGGTCCTTGAAAGTGAGTCCACAGGTTGTGGAATCAGTTCAGTGTTGCGGTGAGTGAAGTTATCCACACTGGTTCAGGAGCCTGATGTGTGGAATCAGTTCAGTTTTGGGATGAGTGAAGTTATCCACACTGGTTCAGGAGCCTGATGTGTGGAATCAGTTCAGTGTTGGGGTGAGTGAAGTTATCCACACTGGTTCAGGAGCCTGATGTGTGGAATCAGTTCAGTGTTGGGGTGACTGAAGTTATCCACACTGGTTCAGGAGCCTGATGTGTGGAATCAGTTCAGTTTTGGGATGAGTGAAGTTATCCACACTGGTTCTGGAGCCTGATGTGTTGAATCAGTTCAGTTTTGGGATGAGTGAAGTTATCCACACTGGTTCAGGAGCCTGTTGTGTGGAATCAGTTCAGTGTTGAGGTGAGTGAAGTTATCCACACTGGTTCAGGAGCCTGATGTGTGGAACCAGTTCAGTGTTGGGGTGAGTGAAGTTATCCACACTGGTTCAGGAGCCTGATGTGTGGAATCAGTTCAGTGTTGGGGTGAGTGAAGTTACCCACACTGGTTCAGGAGCCTGATGTGTGGAATCAGTTCAGTGTTGGGGTGAGTGAAGTTATCCACACTGGTTCAGGAGCCTGATGTGTGGAATCAGTTCAGTGTTGGGGTGAGTGAAGTTATCCACACTGGTTCAGGAGCCTGATGTGTCGAATCAGTTCAGTGTTGGGGTGAGTGAAGTTATCCTCACTGGTTCAGGAGCCTGATGTGAGTGAAGTTATCCAAACTGGTTCAGGAGCCTGATGTGTGGAATCAGTTCAGTATTGGGGTCAGTGATCCACACTGTTTCAGGAGCCTGATGTGTGGAATCAGTTCAGTGTTGGGGTACGTGAAGTTATCCACACTGGTTCATGAGCCTGATGTGTGCAATCAGTTCAGTGTTGGGGTGAGTGAAGTTATCCACACTGGTTCAGGAGCCTGATGTGTGGAATCAGTTCCGTGTTGGGGTGAGTGAAGTTACCCACACTGGTTCAGGTGCCTGATGTGTGGAATCAGTTCAGTGTTGGGGTAAGTGAAGTTATCCACACTGGTTCAGGAGCCTGATGTGTGGAATCAGTTCAGTGTTGGGGTGAGTGAAGTTATCCACACTGGTTCAGGAGCCTGATGTGTCGAATCAGTTCAGTGTTGGGGTGAGTGAAGTTATCCTCACTGGTTCAGGAGCCTGATGTGTGGAATCAGTTCCGTGTTGGGGTGAGTGAAGTTATCCACACTGTTTCAGGAGCCTGATGTGTGGAATCAGTTCAGTGTTGGGGTGAGTGAAGTTATCCACACTGGTTCAGGAGCCTGATGTGTGGAATCAGTTCAGTGTTGAGGTGAGTGAAGTTTCCCACACTGGTTCAGGAGCCTGATGTGTGGAATCAGTTCAGTGTTGGGGTGAGTGATGTTTCCCACACTGGTTCAGGAGCCTGATGTGTGGAATCAGTTCAGTGTTGGGGTGAGTGAAGTTATCCTCACTGGTTCAGGAGCCTGATGTGTGGAATCAGTTCAGTGTTGGGGTGAGTGATGTTTCCCACACTGGTTCAGGAGCCTGATGTGTGGAATCAGTTCAGTGTTGGGGTGAGTGAAGTTATCCACACTGGTTCAGGAGCCTGATGGTGGAGACTCAATGCACATCAGGTGGAGAGAGCGAAGAGCAGACGTACGGTCAATCTAACCTGGATACTCAACGCCTCCTCACTGGTCAAGAAGGCACGGCAGCTTCTACACTTGCTGAGGAGACTGAGGTATGCAAGTCACCCTGCCCCCATCCTCACAACTTTCTACAGTAGCGCCAGTGGGAGTGTCCCGTCTGACAGGATCATTCCGTGGTCCAGAAGTTGCAAGATTCCCTACATAGGAGAGTAAAAATCAGGAGACAATCACTCAGGTCTGCCTCTCCACTATATTAATGGCATTTACCAGGAGCGTTGTAGACAAAAGGTCTGAAGAACTGTTGAGGATTCTTACCACCGATCTCACAATCTCTTTGACCCACTACCGTCAGCTGCTTCCCTCAGGCCGACAGACTCCAGAATACCCTGCACCACCGAGGTGTCATCATAGGACAGTTTACTCTCCTGATAGCTGGCTGCACACACTGTGGATTCTGAATTGTATGTTATTAACTTATTTATGGTAATCTTTCAGTCTACGTGTGATATATGCTTTGTGGGTGATTTAATCTACCACAGAAAATATGGTTAAGGTAAGTAGACAAACATTTACTGGGGGTGTAACTCCGTTTCACTTTTCCAATTGAATACTTACTCGAGGTGCTGCCTCTCCACATTTAGATATCGAAACTCAGGTGGCCTGGTAGCTCTCTGCTCCCGATTTGTCCACCTGTTGGCTGGGCCAAGTTGGATCAACGGCTGCCTCTATCCATAATGCCACACAGAAAATCGCTGGCTCTGATGTGGAATATGATCCCGGTGTGCTCTTTCCGTGGTTCCTCCACTTGCCTGTCGTTGATTTCAGCCTTCAAGAACGATCAGGATGAAGATTTATCAGCGGCACGGGAAGATCAGCTGAATATACAATGCAGGTGTTTCATTTTTTTAACGTATCTATACAGATGGTTCAAAAGCTCCAGCGGCAGACCATTCTGCAGTTTCTGTTTAGGTCCCAGAGCTTCAAAGTTCAAAACACATTTATTCTCAAACATTGCGCAATATTGAGATTTCTCTCCTTACAGAGGCAGCCGCAAAACAAAGAAAGTATGGCCGACGTGTCTATTTCAATGCAAAGGAGCATCATGAACAGAGCTTAGAGCGTGGACCGGTTATCGGAGCTATGATGTTGTGGCCATGACAGAGACTTGGATGGCTCAGGGACAACAAAGTTGGCATAAGGAAAACTGGACTTCATGTATAAAATTCAGAGGATGGTGGGAGCTCAGCTGGGAGATGGGTCTAACAGGAGGGGATCTGATTGAAACATATAAGATTATTAAGGGATTGGACAAGATAGAGGCGGGAAATATGTTCCAGATGCTGTGAGAGTCCAGTACCAGAGGGCATGGTTTGAGAATAAGGGGTAGGTCATTTAGGACAGAGTTAAGGAAAAACTTCTTCTCCCAGAGAGTTGTGGGGGTCTGGAATGCACTGCCTCGGAAGGTAGTGGAGGCCAATTCTCCGGATGCTTTCAAGAAGGAGCTAGATAGGTATCTTATGGATAGGGGAATCAAGGGATATGGGGACAAGGCAGGAACCGGGTATTGATAGTAGATGATCAGCCATGATCTCAGAATGGCGGTGCAGGCTCGAAGGGCCGAATGGTCTACTTCTGCACCTATTGTCTATTGTCTATTGAGAATGGAGACTATACTTACACATTGACGTATTGGACATACTACAAATACAAATACTTTATTGTCACCAAGCAATTGATACTGGAGTGTACAATCATCACAGCGATATTTGTTTCTGTGCTTCGCGCTCCCTGAAATACAAATCAAAGTAAATATAATAAAATTTTAAATTATAAATCATAATTAGAAAGTAGAAAAGGGAAAGTAAGGTAGTGCAAGTCAGGTCCGGATATTTGGAAGGTACGGCCCAGATCCGGGTCAGGATCCGTTCAGCAGTCTTATCACAGTTGGAAAGATGCTGTTCCCAAATCTGGCCGTACGAATCTTCAAGCTCCTGAACCTTCTCCCTGAGGGAAGAGGGACAAAATGTGTGTTGGCTGGGTGGGTCGTGTCCTTGATTACCCTGGCAGCACTGCTCCGACAGCGTGTGGTGTGAAGTGAGTCCAAGGATGGAAGATTGGTTTGTGTGATGTGCTGAGCTATGTTCACGATCTTCTGCAGCTTCTTCCGGTCTTGGACAGGACAACTTCCATACCAGGTTGTGATGCACCCTAGAAGAATGCTTTCTACGGTGCACCTATAAAAATTAGTGAGGGTTTTAGGGGACAGGCCAAATTTCTTCAGCTTTCTCAGGAAGTAAAGGTGCTGGTGGGCCTTCTTGGCAGTGGACTCTGCTTGATTAGACCAAGTCAGGTCACTTGTGATATCCACCCCGAGGAACTTAAAGCTTTTGACCTGTTCCACCTGTGCACCACCAATGTAGATGGGGTCGTGTGGTCCGCTTCTCCTTCTGAAGTCAACAACCAATTCCTTCGTCTTGCTGACGTTGAGGGATAGGTTATTGTCTTCGCACCATGCCACCAGGTTTTTAATTTCCTCTCTGTACTCAGACTCATCATTACCCAAGATACGGCCTACAATTGTGGTGTCATCAGCAAACTTATATATTTGAGTTCGATGGAAACTTGGCTACACAATCATGGGTGTACAGTGAGTACAGCAGGGGGCTGAGTACACAGCCTTGTGGGGCACCGGTGCTCAGAGTGATTGTAGAGGAGAGCTTGTCCCCTATTTTTACAGCCTGGGTCCTGTCTGTGAGGAAGTTGAAGATCCAGCTGCAGATCTGAGTGCTAAGACCCAGGTTCCGGAGCTGAGGAATCAGTTTATTCGGAATGATGGTATTAAAGGCCGAGCTGTAGTTGATGAAAAGGAGCCTTACATATGCGACTTTATTCTCCAGGTATTCTAAGGAGGAATGTAGTGGTAGAGAGATGGCATCTGCCGTTGACCTGTTGCTCCGGTAGACAAATTGCAAAGCGTCAAGGTTGACCGGTAGGTTATGGTTGATGTGTGCCATAACCAATCGCTCGAAGCGCTTCATAGCAATTGATGTCAGAGCCGCAGGTCGGTCGTCATTCAGGCACGCCCCCTTGCTTTTCCTCGGCACCGGGAAAGGTTACTTGTTCAGAAATTAATATGCATGATACGGGCATTTGTAGGGAGTGAACTTGTCCAGAGCAGTGGAGGATATATCGTTTGAATTATGAAGCTAAGAGGTCCAAAGGAAACATCCAATTGATAAATTGAGATCTTTGGGACGGACGTGGTTTAACGTGGAAAGTTTGTTCGGATATCACTGCCAGCATAGTGTATGCGTGCCTATCTGACTTACTGAAAAACATCGCAACACACACAAAATGCTGGGGGAATTCAGCAGGCCAGGCAGCGTCTATGGGAAAAAGTACAGTCGACGTTTCGGGCCGAGACCCTTTGGCAGGACTGGGAAGAAAAAGCTGAGGAGTCGATTTAAAGGTGGGGGTGGGAAGGGAAACTCCAGGTGATAGGGTGAAACTCGGAGAGGGAGGCGTGAGGCAAAGAGCTGGGAGGTTGATGGGTGAAAGAGGCAGGAGGCCATGGAAGAAAGAGGGGAAGGAACACCAGAGGGAGGTGATGGGCGGGCGAGGAAATGAGGTGAGAGATGCAGGAGGTCACACTGGGAGAACCGGACACAGTAAATGACCCCGACAGACCCGCAGGTGAAGAGTCCCCTCACCTGGAAGGACTATTTAGGGCCCTGGGTGGTAGTGAGGGAGGAGGTGTAGGGGTAGGTGTAGCACTTGTTGGTCTTGCAAGGAGGGAGATCAGTGGGGAGGGAGAATGGAAAAGGGAGTCGTGTAGCAGACAATGGGGGGGGGGAAGATGTGTTTGGTGGTGGGGTCCCGTTGGAGATGACGGAAGTTTCGGAGAATTAGGTGCTGGACAGGGAGGCTGGTGGAGTGTTAGGTGGGGACGAGAGGAACCCCATCCTGGTGTGGTGGCGGGAGGGTGGGGTGAGGGCAAACGTGCGTGAAATGGAAGAGATGTAGTTGAGGGCAGTGTTGATGGAGGAAGGGAAGAGTTCCTCCAGCATTTTGTGCGTATTGCTCAGATTTGCAGCTTTCCTCTTGTTCCTGAAACGCATTAGACTCTTCGATGCCATTGAAGTATTTCTGGAGGGTATATTTCCTGCCTCTTTGCCCCACACTCCATCCCAGTAGATAGCGGTTATTCGCCCAATGCCAGTCACCAGCAAACGTCACTAGATTTGTGACGTCACAGGGGCCGTCTGCACATGCGCCCTGGGGCAAGGTCCGGCTGCCCTCCGCGCCTCCCTTTTCCGTTTCGTATGCATTACTTTGATCTCCAGCGGCTGCAGATGTTCTGTCTGCTTTTCACCACCATCCGGCTTCCTCGTTGCTTTACTGTCGGGATTAAGGTCAGAAACTGTACGCACGCAACCATAAACAGAAACAGGATCCTGAGGGGTAAATGACCGTACATTTCCCTACATTCAGCTCCCCTGTCCTGGGAAACGACTCTGACCAAGCACCTCATGATGTGTGCAGACTGATCAGCTTCCTCCACTCCAGCCTACCTAATCTCTCCCATAACAAGCCCTCCAGTCCCGGGAGTAGCCCCGTGAACCTTTTCAGCCCTTATCCAGCTCAGTGAATCCTGCTACATACAAATAAATACGCACGGTGTTTCATAAGTACCCTGTCACCGACACCACAGGAGCAGAATCAGGCCATTTGGCCCATCGAGTCTGTTCCGTCATTCAATCATGGCTGATCCATTTTTCCCCTCCTCACCCCCACCTTCTCCCCGTGACCTCTGATGGCGTGTTTATTCAAGACCTATCAAGCTCTGCCTTAAATACACCCAACGACCTGGGCTCCGTGAATGGCTGTGATAATAAAATCCACAAGTTCACCCCCTTCTCTCTCTCTCTCCGTCTTGTTTTACGGCGGTTGGCACCCAGCTTAATGGTGCATTACCGCCACATTTCACCACCCTCTGGCTAAAGAACTTTTTCTGCGTCTCTGTTTTAAATTGTCACCCCTCTACCCTGAGGCTGTGCCCTCTTGTCCTAGACTCTCCCACCATGGGAAACATCCTTTCCACATCTACTCTGTCTAGGCCTTCCGACATTCGAAAGGTTTCAATGAGATTCCCCCCCCCCCACCTGCATCCTTCTAAATTCCAGCAAGTACAGACCTAGAACTATCAAATATTCCTCGTATGTTAACCCTTTCATTCCCAGAACGAACCTTGTGAGCCTCCTCTGGACCCTCTCCAATGCCAGCACATCTTCGATGAGGGGCTCGAAACTGTTCACAACACTCAAGGTCAGGCCGCGCCAGCTTTATAAAGCCTCAGCATCACATCCCTGCTTTTGGATTCTAGACCGCTTGAAATTCAAGCAACACACACAAAATGCTGGTGGAACGTCTCGGCACGAAACGTCGACAGCGCTTCTCCCTGTAGATGCTGCCGGGCCTGCTGTGTTCCACCAGCATTTTGTGTGTGTTGTTAATGTTGACAGTGCTTCTCCCTATAGATGCTGCCTGGCCTGCTGTGTTCCACCAGCATTTTGTGTGTGTTGCTGTTAATGTTGACAACGCTTCTCCCTATAGATGCTGCCTGGCCTGCTGTGTTCCACCAGCATTTTGTGTGTGTTGCTGTTAATGTTGACAGCGCTTCTCCCTATAGATGCTGCCTGGCCTGCTGTGTTCCACCAGCATTTTGTGTGTGTTGCTGTTAATGTTGACAGCGCTTCTCCCTATAGATGCTGCCTGGCCTGCTGTGTTCCACCAGCATTTTGTGTGTGTTGTTGTTAATGTTGACAGTGCTTCTCCCTGTAGATGCTGCCTGGCCTACTGTGTTCCACCAGCATTTTGTGTGTGTTGTTGTTAATGTTGACAGTGCTTCTCCCTATAGATGCTGCCTGGCCTGCTGTGTTCCACCAGCATTTTGTGTGTGTTGTTGTTAACGTCGACAGTGCTTCTCCCTATAGATGCTGCCGGGCCTGCTGTGTTCCACCAGCATTTTGTGTGTGTTGTTGTTAATGTTGACAGTGCTTCTCCCTATAGATGCTGCCTGGCCTGCTGTGTTCCACCAGCATTTTGTGTGTGTTGCTGTTAATGTCGACAGTGCTTCTCCCTATAGATGCTGCCTGGCCTGCTGCGTTCCACCAGCATTTTGTGTGTGTTGTTGTTAATGTCGACAGCGCTTCTCCCTGTAGATGCTGCCCGGCCTGCTGTGTTCCATCAGCATTTTGTGTGTGTTGCTTGAATTTCCAGCATCTGCAGATTTCCTCGTGTTTGCTCTTGAAATGAATGCAAACATTGCATTTACCTTCCTTGTCACTAACTTCAATTAGATGAAACATGTTGACTTACAGCAGTAGTCTGCAAAGACAGCCAGTTAGTATAAATAGTACACCAGGACAGGAATAATGAGCACAGGCCTTTCACAAGTCTGATGGTGGAGGGGAAAAGCATATTCTGATTTGTGAAGTGTAAACCTTCAGGCTCTGGTATCTCCTCCGCAATGGAGGGCAAACGGGGGCATGAGCCGGACAGTGTGAGGCCTTAGTATTGGTTGTCACCTTCTTGAGGCACGTCCTGGATGGTAGGGAGGGTGGTGCCCGTGAAGGAGCAGGCTGATTCTAGAACCCTCTGCGGCCCCTTGTGATCCTGCGGGCCTGCGTTGCAGTTTACAGACGTAAGTCTATCATTTAGAAGGGAATTATCTGCAGGGATGGAATCTGGAGGGCCGGAGGGAGCAAATTGGCTTCAGAGATGCTATACGCCTCCCCTGCTGTGACCGCCACGTCCTCCTGTGATTACAGCAGACTCGTATCAGCGAGCGTTCTTCCCCTGTTACCTGGTCAGGGACAGCCGTCGTTGCAACACTGTGTCATTGTCATGTTTTATGGTGACCTTCCCATGCCGACTCAGTGTATTTTCCGGACGGTGCAACACCCATCATAGTGGGCAGTAACGTTGCCTTGTGCTGTTGCAGCGTGTCACTTTGGTTGTTCCTGCAGAGGGCATTAAACGCTGCCCAGTCCATTACAAGCTTGTGCCCTCCTTCAGGAGGGCTAACAGCAGCGTCAGGGATACCCGGTACCCCGGCCGTTCCCTCTTCCGGGTTAAGAACATCAGCGAAAGACCGCGCCCTGTTCATTCTATCGAAAGGACAGGCAGGTAGACGGGGGTGGGGGAGGGGGGGGGTGGCGTGGCTCTGTTGGTAAAAAATGAGTTCAAATCCTTAGAAAGAGGTGACATGGGTTTGGAAGGTCTTGAGTGGTTGTGGGTAGAGCTGAGGGTAAAAAAAAACCCTGATGAGAGTTATATACAAACGGTAATTTAAAAAAAAATGTGGCCTACGTATTGCAACAGGACATAGAAATGCATGTCAAGAGGGCAAAGTTACTATAGTAATGGGAATTCCAATATGCAGGTAGACTGGGAATATCAGGTTGGTGCTGGATCTCAAGAGGGGGATTTTCTAGAATTCCCACGAGATGGCTTTTTAGCGCAACTCTTGGTTGAGCCAACTAGGGAGTCAGCTATTCTGGATTGGGTATTATGCAATGAACCGGAATTGATCCGAGAGCTCCAGGTAAAAGGGACACTGAAGGCCGGTGATTATAACACCATAGAATTCACCCTGCAGTTTGAGAAGGAGAGGCTGAAGCCAGCTGTATCAGTACTCTGGAGGAGAAAGGGGAATTACAGAAGTATGAGAGAGGAGTTTGCATAATTGATTGGGAAAGAACAATGGCAGGGGTGATGGCACAACAGCAATGGCTGGAATTTCTGAGGGGATAGGTACATCCCAAAGAAGTAGTATTCTGAAGGCAGGAAGATGCAACCCTGGCTGACAAGGGAAGTCAAAGCCCAACATAAAAACCAAAGAGAGGGCATATACTAGAGCAAAACATCAGTGGGAAGTTAGAGGATTGGGAAGCTTTTAAAGCCCAACAGAAGGCAACTAAAAGATCATGAAGAAGGAAAAGATGGAATACAAAGGTAAGCTAGCCGGTAAAGAGGATACCACAAGTTTCTTCAGATACATAAAGTGTGAAAGAGAGGTGAAAATGGATATTGCATCACTGGGAAATGATGCTGGAGGGGTAGTAATGGGGGGCAAGGAAATGGCAGATGAGCTGAATAAGTATTTTGTATCAGTCTTCACTGTGAAAGACACTAAGCAGTCTGCTGGAAGTTTGAGAGTGGGGGGCAGACGTGTGTAAAGTTGCCATTAATAGGGAGAAGGTTCATGGAAAATTGACAGGTCTAAAGGTAGATAAGTGAGTTGGACTAGATGCTCCACTCCTTAGGGTTCTGAAAGAGATGGTTGAAAAGATTTTCGAGGCATTGATAATGATCTTCCAGGAACCAATTGATTCTGGCATGGCTTTGCAGGAACGGAAAATTGCAAATGCCATTCCACTCTTTAAGAAGGAAGAGAGGCAGAAGAAATTATAGGTGCTGCGAGCCTGTGGTGGACTGTCACTTTAAGAGTGTCGGAGTGAGGCGGGACTATGACGTCAGCCGCCAGCTTTCTCGGCTTTGAGAGAGAGAGAGATTTGGAAACGTCTTGTGGGCCCATTCGAAGTTAACCCTTGCCTGGGTATGTTATGTGGTAACCCCTTGAAGACGACATTCCTGTGACCATACATAACCACATAACAGTTACAGCACGGAAACAGGCCATCTCGGCCCTTCTAGTCCGTGCCGAACGCTTACTCTCACCTAGTCCCACCGACCCGCACTCAGCCCATAAACCTCCATTCCTTTCCTGTCCATATACCTATCCAATTTTACCTATCCAATTTGACCAAAGTGACAGGTCACTTTGGCGATGTATCTAAGTAGACTTTGGAACGACTCAACGGACACAAATGTCGATGACGGCTAATTCGTTTACCTGTGGAACTCGATGTAATTGCCTTCTCTCTACATTTGCCCTCCATTCATTCACTCCCATCATTCACTCCCATCCTTCTCTCCCATCATTCACTCCCGTCATTCACTTCAGTCATTCACTCCCGTCATTCTCTCCCATCCTTCTCTCCCGTCATTCACTCCCGTCATTCACTCCCATCCTTCTCTCCCGTCATTCACTCCCGTCATTCACTCCCATCATTCACTCCCGTCATTCACTCCAGTCATTCACTCCCATCATTCACTCCCATCCTTCTCTCCCGTCATTCACTCCTGTCACACTCTCCTGTCATTCACTCCCGTCATTCTCTCCCATCATTCACTCCAGTCATTCACTCCCATCATTCACTCCCATCCTTCTCTCCCGTCATTCACTCCTGTCACACTCTCCTGTCATTCACTCCCGTCATTCACTCCCGTCATTTACTCCCATCCTTCTCTCCCATCATTCTCTCCCATCATTCACTCCCATCATTCTCTCCCATCATTCACTCCCGTCATTCACTCCCATCATTCACTCCCATCCTTCTCTCCCATCATTCACTCCCATCATTCTCTCCCATCATTCACTCCCATCATTCTCTCCCATCATTCACTCCCGTCATTCACTCCCATCATTCACTCCCATCCTTCTCTCCCGTCATTCACTCCTGACATTCTCTCCCATCATTCACTCCCGTCATTCACTCCCATCATTCACTCCCATCATTCACTCCGTGGACAACTGAACTTTCTTATTTTACCCTTGTAAGACTCTAGGTTTGTCACCGTGGAAGCCACACACATATATACCGACATAACACTGTTCACTTTAGTTTATCATGTTTAAGTTACGATACTATAAGCAGTTACTAATAAAGATAATGGTTTTAAAATCCAAACCAGACTCCACGTGTAATTCTGTTGCTGCTGGGTACGTAACATAGGGCAGTTATTCTGACCTAGGTTGCTGGGAAGATGTTGGAGTTGACTGTTAGCAATGTGGTTTTGAGGCACTTTCAGCATGGCTTCATTAAGGGAAAATCTTGCCTGACAAATCTGTTGAAGAATTAACAAGTAGGATAGACTAAGGAGAACTGGTGATGTTGTTGGATTTTCAGAAGGCCTTTCACAAGGCGCCACACACGAGGCTGCTTCGGTTAAGAGCCCGTGGTATTACAGGGAAGATACCAGCATGGACAGAACATTGGCTGATTGGCAGGAGGCAGAGAGTGGGAATAAATTGAGTACGAAACACAAAATGCCGGCAGAACTCAGCAGGCCAGACAGCATATCTGGGAGGAGGTAGTGACGACGTTTCGGGCTGAAATCCTTCATCGGGAGTCAGGAATAAATTGAGTCTTTTCTGGGTGGCTGTCTGTGAATACTGGTGTTGCACAGGGGTCTCTTTTGGGACAGCTTTTTACAGTATGTCAATGATTTGGATGACGGAATTGATGAAGATGAAGCCACACTCAGATTGGAAAAACAACCTTATATTCCGTCTGGGTAGCCTCCATCCTGATGGGGTGAACATTGACTTCTCTAACTTCCGATAATGCCCCTCCTCCCCTTCTTACCCCATCCCTGATTTATTTATTTTTCCCCCTTCCCTTTTTTTAATCTCTTTCTCTCTGCCCATCACTCTGCCTGTTCTCCATCTCCCTCTGGTGCTCCCCTCCCCCTTTCTTTCTCCCCAGGCCTCCCGTCCCATGATCCTCTCCCTTCTCCAGCTCTGCATCCCTTTTGCCAATCACCTTTCCGGCTCTCAGCTTCACCCCACCCCCTCCGGTCTTCTCCTTTCATTTCGGATCTCCCCCTCCCCCTCCTACTTTCGAATCTCTTACTATCTTTCCTTTCGGTTAGTCCTGACGAAGGGTCTCGGCCCCAAACGTCGACAGTGCTTCTCCCTATAGATGCTGCCTGGCCAGCTGTGTTCCACCAGCATTTTGTGTGTGTTGGGTATATTTAAGGCAGAGTTTGACAGATTCTTGATTAGTCAGGGCATAAAGGGATATGGGAGAAGGCAGGAGATGGGGGATGAGAGGAAAATTGAGTCAGCCATGATAAAATGGTGGAGCAGACTCCAGATGGGCCAAATGGCCTAATTCTGCTCCAATATCTTACGGTTTACTCAGTGGGCACATTCATCGCACATTGATATAAGACGTTGAACCAATTTACTCCAATGCCCTGCCAATGTCAGAATCAGCTTTATTATCAGATGGTGAAATCTGTCAGCAGTGCAGTGCAATATGTGCATGCATGCACGGGTGCAATGAAAAACTTGCTGCAGCATCACAGGCTCATAGAGTCACATAAGCAGCATTCACAAGGATTTTTTCTTTACAAGGAACAACAGAGCTGGAACAACAATGCAGACAATTCTAGTGTAAAACCATTACAGTGTTACCATACTGGTGGGCCCTCCGGCTTCTCTACCTGCTCATTGGCAGTGACAGAGAGAAGATAGCGTAGCCCACAAATACATACAGGAAATTCATCAGGCTGTTTGTCAATCAGAAGGTTGCAAGAAAATTGAACTGGGAAATAAAGTTCAGTTGAGCGGCCGAGATGCTTTTCAACAGAAGCCAACAGAGATAGCAGAAGGAGGTGCAATAATATTCCAGCAGGGGGCGCTGTGCAGAAGAAACGGGCAGGAAGTGAGGTCCCGCGTTTCCCCACCGGGCCGAATGGCTGGTCTTTGCACTGTACATGTTCCGTACCGGGGAGACATTAAACACTTCAGAGACGAAAAAACCTTTAAACTGAACTTCTTTAGTTAGTGTAGATCTCCGAATACCAAACCCTATAACTGCGGTGGAGTTTAATTAAAAGAAACAGTTTCCCCTCATCACCAGAATTCATTCCGGGGTAATTCACACCTGCCTTTCAGATGCTAATATTTTCGTGACCTGGTTTCTTCAGAAGGCAAGAGTGAGGCATAAAACTTGTTGCTTACGATCATTTTATTAGCGTTACAAGAACAAAGGAAACGAGGGGGAAAGATGAGAGCAAAAGGTACTACTGATAGTGAACATTTTATTTAAATTCCATTGCTTAAATTAACCAATAAGCTAGCACCTATTCAAATAATGCGACACCCACCGCTGGAACTAAGAAGTTTCCACAAAAGGTAAAGAGGCAACTGCAATCACCAGAAAGCAGGGAACTACGTGTATATGGGCAATTATACAGAAACACAAACAGACATAACAAAACTTAAACCAGATGAAAAATAACAATATACAGTCCAATCCACCAGCCCAACCCTGATCCAACTGACCCAATTTTACATTAATTTATTGAGACACCTGTACATTGCAGAATAGGCCCCTTCCGGCCTTTTGAAATGTGCCACACAGCAACACCACCCTCCCCCCCCCCCCATTTAACCACGTCTCATCACGGGACAATTTACAATAACCAATTTACCTAACAACTAGCGCACCTTTGGAGTGCCGGAGGAAACCCATAGGTCACAGGGACAACAATATAACCTCCTTTCAGACTGTGACGGGCATTGAACCCAGGTCACTGGTACAGAACGCGTTGTGCCAGTCTCTACACCACCGTGCCAAATTATTACTTCCGGAAATTCTGAGGCTGCAAAACTTGTGGAACCTACTGAGTAAAAAGGAAACAAAGATCCACCAAAGTGATGTAAATATAATTGGGTATTCATACAATCATGTCAGTGTTAGGTAGATTATACTTGTAAACAGGTACGCTAATGTGAGTTTGTCCTTTTACAAGTAAAACATCTAAATCATGTTCAGGCGTATTAGGACATTCAATAATAGAGTGACGCCAGCTTCCTAAATTAAATCCAGTTAAAGAAATCCCATCCATCTTTCTAAAACTGCACACACTTTTTTTAAACTTAACACCACACCACAGCATCCTGTGTTTGTCCTGAATCACCACAGCACGGGGACACATCTCAACGAACTACATCAGAGGGAGAAACTGTAGCTGTTCGCATAAAACCCTGCCCTACTGGAATGGGACCAAAGGTAGCGTTTATAGGGAAACTTGGTAAAGATGTAAGAACAATGAAAAATATTAGAATAAACACTTTAATAAGCTGTAGTTATCGACACCGTTCATGTCGTCCAGCAGAGTAGGCACTGGGTCGGGGATTAGCAGCACGTTAACCACAGCACTTGTCTTTGTCAGCAACCACTTCGGCTTACTCGCAGTGACTCGCCTGTATTCAGATTCTGTGTGTGTTTTGCTTGAATTTCCAGCATCTGCAGATTTCCTCATGTTCGCGTCTGTTCACTTTCACCTCCTTTCACATCCGAATTAGTAATTAACAACGTTCGTTAAGGACCCTCTCATTGAGCTCCCAGTGGTTCCGTACGGGAATCTCAGCAGGAATCCGGGTGTTTGATCACTCCGAGCAGCAGAAACCTGTTGGGAAGCGGACGGCACATCTTGGGTTAACTTCACGAAATAGTTAATTAAACTCTCTGCCATAACATGTTTATCAGCCTCTCTGAGGTGGAGAGCTCCCGGCGGTGACGTGGGTCACCCTGTTACCACCTCCAATGGACTTTATCTCGTTTGGGGTTGCTCTGATGTCACACAGAACGACAGGAAGAGCCGTAGGCCATTGGTTCAACCTTCCTCATGATACTCACTCAGTCGTTGTTGGTGATTCCATCATTCATTCGACTGTCCTGATGACTCTGGGTGCTGTGGACAATGGAAAGACCGTTCAATGTTCATCAGTTGTCAAAATTCCCAGCAAACATTCCCAGTGAAATGTGTTCCTTGGTCAGAGTCAGTGTGAGGAGGCAATCTCCATCTCTAAACACAGTCCTCGGTTAGTTGTTGCTGTGTCTGGCTGTGGCTTTCCTCGTGGGAATGGTCCACGACCCCATGCTTCATCGCTCAGTGATCTCCCAGCATCCTCCATCCCAGACAACCTTTCTTTGTCAGTACATTGCATCTCTGAAATACCCTGCTTGTGAACTGAATTTGTTTCCTGAATTTCATTTCTCGGGTTCACCCCAGCTGCTCCCTGCACTTCTTTTAACTTTTTGAGGTGTTTTTTTAAAAAAAAACTTCTTTGACCCATCCCAAGCTGCCTTTTTGTCAGTTCATCCACTAATGCACGGCCACGGTTTTCCCTCGTAGTCATGATGCAGTCTCCTCCACAGCAATTCGATAACACTCCCGAGATCCAGTACTGGGGTAAGAAATCCCCTTTGCCTCCAAATCGCGAACAATTCCAAAAGCTTACTGAGAATCAGTGGAGAGATCAGCTGACCTTCCTTCTGCCATCTTCCAGACTTCCGGCTCCGGCAGTGGCTCCGGCACTGTGGTACCAGCAGCCAAGTTGTGGTTAACGTGCTGCTCATCCCCGACCCAGTGCCGACTCTGCTGGACTCTGCTGAACCAATGGATGTTAGAAGTCTCCACAATACAATACGGAGGCAACTGCAGCCAGAACAATCACATGTGTAGAGATAAATATATGAAAAATACAGAGAAGCATAAGAAAGTTAAACTATGAGAAAAGTGACGATTATACAGATTCCATCACCCCGAGAGGGTCTCTGCATCTGGATATATATCCCACACACAGCATTTTCAATCCTTGTCCCTACTGTGAACTCGCTGGTGTTTCACCAGGTTGGATGGCCGAATGAACCTCTTCCCACACTCGGAGCAGGTGAACAGCTTCTCCCCCGTGTGAACTTGCTTGTGTTTCTTCAGGCTGCATCGCTGATTGAATCCCCTCCCGCACTCGGAGCAGATGAACGGTTTCTCCCCGGTGTGAATTCGCTGGTGCGCCACCAGGTACGATCTTTGATTGAATCCCTTCCCGCACGCCGAGCATTTGAATGGCTTCTCCCCGGTGTGAATTCGCTGGTGCGTCAACAGGTAATAGGGTACTGCGAACCCCTTCCCACACTCTGGGCAAATAAACGGCTTCTCCCCGCTGTGAATCCGCTGGTGCATCAAAAGGTGACTTGACCTTATGAATCTCTTCCCGCACTGAGAGCAGGCGAACGGCCTCTCCCCGGTGTGAACTCGCTGGTGGGCCTGCAGGTTGTTGATCTGAGTATAAGCCTTGCCGCACTCCGAGCAGACGTACGGTTTCTCCCCCGTGTGAACTCGCTGATGGTTCAGTAGGTGACAGGATTGAGTGAATCCCTTCCCACACTCCGAGCAGGTGAACGGTTTCTCCTCGCTGTGGACACGCTGGTGTATCAGTAGGTAAGATTGCTCAGTGAATCCCTTCCCACACTCGGCGCAGATGAACGGTTTCTCCCCGGTGTGGATCCGCTGGTGCTTTAAGACTTCGGAGGAACGAGTGAAGCCCTTCCCACACTCGGAGCAGGTGAACGGCCTCTCCTCGGTGTGGATCCGCTGGTGTTTCAGCAGGTCACACGAGAGGGTGAAGCCCTTCCCACAGTCGGAGCAGGTGAACGGCTTCACCCCGGTGTGGATCAGCTGGTGTCTCAACAGGCAGGAGGAATAGGTGAACCCTTTACCACACTGGGAGCAGACGAACGGTTTTTCTCCCCTGTGAATTCGTTGGTGGGTCGACAGGTAAGATGGTTGAGCGAACCCCTTCCCGCACTCAGAGCAGATGAACGGTTTCTCCCCCGTGTGGATCAGCAGGTGGACCATGAGGTTGGAGCGGGCGGCGAAGCACTTCCCACAGTCGGGGCAGGTGAACGGCTTCTCCCCGGTGTGAACCCGCTGGTGCTCGATCAACTCGCTGGATTGCTTGCACTGTTTCCCGCAGCTGGGGCACTGAAGGGAGCTCATGGTCGTGGAGAGCGAAGTTTGCTCACGGCTGAAGTCAGCTGCCTCCTTCCCGGACTCACGGCGGCTGGAAGTCCCACCCCAGCCCGCAGCGCCCCCCTGGACTTCTGCGGCGACTCGAACCGTGCCGCGGGTGAAATCGACCTCGAGGCTCTGGCTGGGCCTAGACCCAAGCTGGGACAGACAGGAACCGGGCTGCAGCGACACGTCGGGACGGTCGCGACAGGCCACCGTCTCCACCCGGACACGGAAGAATCTCCACTCGCCGCTAATGGTCCAATCGGGCGGCCCGACTCAGGATGCAGTGCGGGGCGCATGCGCACTGACAACCGTGCCGCCGTTCAGACAGGACTGGGAGTCTGAAATCCCACTTGCCCAGGCTGAACACCAGCTCTGCCCCATCACCCATTTGACCAGAATTCGATCAATCGCCCCTTCCAGTGCTCTCCACGTTTATGGCGGATTTATTAACCCTCTCAACCCCATTCTCCTGCCTTCTCCCCGGAACATTTGACACCCCTGTTAATCAAGAACCTGACAAATTTTGCTTCATATATACCCAAATGCCCAGCCGCTGGCTAAACAAATTCCTCCACATCTCTGTTACGTCCACATCTTTGGAGCGTAGAAGGTTGGGGTGGGGGGCTTGATAGAGGTATTTAAAATTATGAGGGGGATAGAGTTGACGTGGATAGGCTTTTTCCATTGAGAGTAGGGGAGATTCAAACAAGAGGACATGAGTTGAGAGTTAGGGGGCAAAAGTTTAGGGGTAACATGAGGGGGAATTTCTTTACTCAGAGAGTGGTAGCTGTGTGGAACGAGCTTCCAGTAGAAGTGGTAGAGGCAGGTTCGATATTGTCATTTAAAGTAAAATTGGACAGGTATATGGACAGGAAAGGAATGGAGGGTTATGTGCTAAGTGTAGGTTGGTGGGACTAGGTGAGAGTAAGCGTTCGGCACGGACTAGAAGGGCCGAGATGGCCTGTTTCCGTGCTGTAATTGTTATATGGTTATAAAGGTAACGTCCTTTTATTCTGTGACCGTCCTCTGGTCTTTGGCTCAACTGCTCTCGGAAACATCCTCTTCATGTCCACTCTATCCAGAACTTCCCATATCCAATGGGTTTCAGTGAGACATTCGGTTCTGGAAACAATGGGCAGAACGATGGACACGGCCTCAGCACGACACCATGATCACTGTGCATTGCGATTCCAACTGTGCCCATGCACCGATTGTGCATAATCTGTGCGTGCATCGTGAATGTTGTTTACCTGATGTTCCCATTCAGTTTGTTCCGACATGGACCTGTGCTTCTGATTATCAACATGACTCTGTTATTGGATTCCCAGTGGCTGCCGAATTCCTCCTGTCTTTGAGACTGGAAAATTGGCAGAGCATCTAGTTATATAAACAGTGCCAGGAACACAAGTGGTGGAGGCGGAAACGATAGGGTCAATAGACAATAGGTGCAGAAGTGGGCCATTCGGCCCTTCGAGCCTGCACCACCATTTTGAGATCACGGCTGATCAATCACTATCAATACCTTGTTCCTGCCTTGTCCCCATATCCCTTGATTCCGCAAGGTCTTTTAAGAGATTCCTGGACAGGTACATGGAGCTTAGAAAAATAGAGGGCTATGGGTAAGCTTTGTTAGTTCTAAGGTAAGGACATGTCTGGTACAGCTTTGTGGGCCGAAGGGCCTGTATTGTGCTGTAGGTTTTCTGTTTCTAACACCCTAAAAGAGGGTTAGTTGTCTCCCAGAGATTGTGGCATCTCAGCAAAGCAGTGTTTCTCCCACGATCCCATCTCCATCCACCCTCGTGTTCACGTCCCATAACTTACTGCCGGGCTGTCCATTACTCTGAGATGCCAGAGTCACTGGTGTCCGCTCCCGGTCCTCTGTCCACATAGTGATCCCATTGGAATTATTGCCCCTCTTCACCCCTGTCTGATGCTCTTCCAATGAGCAAGACCCCCAACCTCTGCTCTGAGACTTCACGCCAATCACAGCCACTAATCCTGTAGCGTGCAGTCCCTAGCCCTTTGTCTCAAGTTGTCCCATCTTTCAACGTTGATCGTGGTTGGAAATTCACTAGATTGCCGACTGACTCCAGACATAAATCTGCAACAAATGAGATTCTGCACGGAGCAACGGTGGAGCAACTCAGCGGGCCAGGCAGCGTCAATGGAAACAATAGACAATAGGTGCAGAAGTAGACCATTCGGCCCCTCGAGTCTGCACCGCCATTCTGAGATCATGGCTGATCATTCACTATCAATACCCCGTCCCTGCCCTGTCCCCATATCCCTTGATTCCCCTATCCATCAGATATCTATCTAGCTCCTTCTTGAAAGCATCCAGAGAATTGGCCTCCACTGCCTTCCGAGGCAGTGCATTCCACACCTCCACAACTCTCTGGGAGAAGGAGTTTTTCCTCATGAACGAACAGTCGACGTTTTAGGCCAAGACCCTTCATCAGGACCAGAAAAAAAAGATGAGAAGACAGATCAGGAAGGCGGGGGGGGGGGGGTGGAATAGCACAAGGCGGCAGGTGAAACTGCGAGAAGGGGAGGGGTGGAGCAAAGAGCCAGAAAGTCGATTGGTGAGAGAGACACAGGGCTGGAGGAGGGGAAATCTGATAGGAGAGGACAGGCAGCCATGGAAGAAAGGGAAGGAGGAGGGGCACCGCAGGCAGGTGAGATGAGGTAAGAGGACAGAGTGGAGGATAAAACAAGATAGGAGGAGGGAAAACTTTACTGGAGGGAGAAATCAATATTCTAGAAATCAAGTTGGAGGCTTCCCAGAAGGACCACGAGGAAAGACGAGGAAATCTGCCGATGCTGGAAATCTAAGG
Organism: Hypanus sabinus; assembly: GCF_030144855.1. NCBI lineage: Eukaryota > Metazoa > Chordata > Chondrichthyes > Myliobatiformes > Dasyatidae > Hypanus > Hypanus sabinus. The sequence goes on from NC_082731.1 coordinate 13,938,434, forward strand.
AACACACACAAAATGCTGGTGGAACACAGCAGGCCAGGCAGCATCTATAGGGAGAAGCACTGTCGACGTTAACAACAACACACACAAAATGCTGGCAGAACGCAGCAGGCCAGGCAGCATTTATAGGGAGAATGTTGCTCTACTGGGGTCGTCATTAAGGTCATGCTGGTTGTTTCACGAACTGTCTGGTTAAAGGGAAGTAGCTGTACACGAACGGCATGGTGTGGGTCTTCAGGCTTCTGTACCTCCTGCCCAACAGTAACTGAGAGAAAATGGTGGGGCCTGGAAAGTGTGGATCTTCATCACCAATACAGTTGGGAAATTGGTGAGGTGGTTTGTCCAACAGAAAGTTACAACAATCATAAACTGGGGAAGAAAAGATGAGATGAGCAGCAGATAGGCATTTAAACAGAAGTCAGATCAACTGAGAGAGCAGAATGAGTTGCAGTAATATTCCAGCAGGGGGAGCTATGTGTGGAGAAGAAACACTGGCTGCTGTGCTGTTCCTGGGAGTTTTCCCAATGTGGTTCCCTCCGGGCTGAAAGGCAGGTCTTTGCAGCGAACGTGGTCTGCATTGGGGAGACATTAAATACTTCAGAGACAAAGGCATTTTAAATAGACCTTTTTTACATGGCATCGATTTCAGAACATCGAACCCCACTCCAGATATAGGGTGTAATTAACCATCATTTCCCCCTATCACCAAGGTCTTTCCCAGGTAATAAGAAATTGCTGTCGGATCCTGGATTTTGCAATCCAGTTTCTTTGGAAGTCAAGAACAAAGCATAAAACAATTTTTTACGATCGTTTTATTAAGGGTTACAAAAATGAGGGGATTAAACCAGGGTATTGTCACAGTCAGCTCGATGCTGTTTCAGTTCCGGGTGTGGGAGTTCCAAGTTCAATCCCCGTCTCCCCCGGTGAGGAGTTTACACGTCTCCCATGGAATGTGAGGGGTTCCCCCGGGTCCTCTGGTTTCCTCCCACAGTCAGTCAATTGGTCGTCGTAAATTGTCCTGGGATTGGGTCAGGGTTCGGGCAGTGGGTCGCTGGCATCGAGGCTCAAAGAGCCAGAATGTCATAATCTGTGCGGAATCTCTAAATAAATAAATAGCACGATAAGAGATTGAGAGTCCTGACCAATTGCATCTCCACCTGGTATGGGAGCTGTCTAGCATCAGACCAGAAGCCCCTGCAAAGGATTGTGAGAACAGCTGGGAGGATCATAGGGGTCTCCCTACCATCCATCAGGGGTATTTATCAGGAGTGTTGTCTATTATCATTAAGGTTCCTACCCACCCATACAGCATCCTCTTTTGACTTTCTACCATCAGGCAGGAGATTACTGTACAATGCATCAAAACAAGAACGGTCAGGATAAGAAACAGTTTCTTTCCCCAGGCCTTCGAGGTGTCACCTGTTAACTGTTCCAGCACATTCACCACAGCACTTGTTGTCTTTGTCAGGAACCACTCTAGCTTACTCGCAGTGACTCCCGTGAATTCACTTACTTTCACATCTGAATTAGTAATTAACAACGTTCGTTAAGGACCCTCTCATGGAGCTCCCAGTGGTTCCGTACGGGAATCTCAGCAGGAATCCGGGTGTTTGATCACTCCGAGCAGCAGAAAACTGTTGGGAAGCGGACGGCACATCTTGAGTTAACTTCACAAAACAGTTAATTTTGTCCACTATCATCAGCACATCGAGCACCTCAACACCTTTGTAACGAAGTTCAGCTGGATGGAGTAGGGGTGCAGGAGAAGCTGCTGATCATGTTGTCTGGGGAGTACGTCTGCAGGGCCACGTAAGGAAGCAACATAGTTGGAGCTACTGGTCTACGATTCAATGCTCCACCACTCCCCGTCTGCTCCATCCAGGACAACATTTCTTTCTCACAGCACTGAGCTTGCACCTCTCAAATACCCTGAATGTTTGTCTGTGATACAGTGTTCAACTTTGTTGCCATAATTTCACTCCAGATGCTTTCTGTACTTCTTTTAATTATGTTGACTTTTTTCAACTTCTTTTAGCAATCTCCATGCTGTCTTTTCTGCAATTTTATCCATGAATGCAACTGTAACCACTGGAACCCGTATACAGGTAAATACATTAAAATAAAAACAAGCACAAGAAAGTTAAACTACAGGAAAAGTAACAACGATACAGCCCACGCCAACCCTGCAGTAACTGTGGAACCCATCACCCCGAGAGGGTCTCTCTGCATGTGGATATATACCCCACACACGGTATTTTCAATCCCTGTCCGGGGTGTGAACTCGCTGGTGTTTCACCAGGTCTGATGACCGAGTGAACCTCTTCCCACACTCCAAACAGGTGAACAGCTTCTTCCCCGTGTGAACTTGCTTGTGTTTCTTCAGGCTGATCTGTTGATTGAATCCCCTCCCGCACTCGGAGCAGATGAATGGTTTCTCCCCGGTGTGAATTCGCTGGTGCGTTACCAGGTACGATCTTTGACTGAATCCCTTCCCACACACAGTGCATTTGAAAGGTTTCTCCCCCGTGTGAATTCGCTGGTGTGCGACCAGGGAAGATGTTTGGTTGAAGGCCTTCCCACACTCGGAGCATTTGAACGGTTTCTCTGCGGTGTGAGTTCGCTGGTGCGTTGTCAGGTGACAGGACTGAATAAATCTCTTCCCACACTCAGAGCAGGTGAACGGCCTTTCCCCCGTGTGAACTCGCTGGTGGGACTTCAGGTTGTTTATCTGAGCGAAACTCTTCCCACACTCCGAGCAGACGTACGGTCTCTCCCCCGTGTGAACTCGCTGGTGTCTCTTCAGGTAAAATATTTGAGTGAATCCCTTCCCACACTCCGAGCAGGTAAACAGTTTCTCCTCGCTGTGGACACGCTGGTGTATCAGTAGGTAAGATTGCTCAGTGAATCCCTTCCCACACTCGGCGCAGATGAACGGTTTCTCCCCGGTGTGGATCCGCTGGTGCTTTAAAACTTCAGATGAACGAGTGAATCCCTTCCCACACTCGGAGCAGGTGAACGGCCTCTCCTCGGTGTGGATCCGCTGGTGTTTCAGCAGGTCACACGAGAGGGTGAAGCCCTTCCCACAGTCGGAGCAGGTGAACGGCTTCACCCCGGTGTGGATCAGCTGATGGCTCAACAGGTAACAGGAATCGCTGAATCCCTTACCACACTCGGAGCAGCTGAATGGTTTCTCCCCGGTGTGCTTTCGCTGGTGGGTCATCAGGTGAGATGACTGAGTGAATCCCTTCCCACACTCAGGGCAGATGAAAGGCCTCTCCCCGCTGTGAACTCGCTGGTGTGTGAGCATGTTGGATAACCGTGTGAACCCCTTTCCGCAGTCCGGGCAGATGAACGGCTTCTCTCCGCTGTGAAGTCGCTGGTGTGAATACATGTTGGATAACTGTGTGAACCCCTTCCCACAGTCCGGGCAGGTGAACGGCTTCTCCCCGGTGTGAACCCGCTGGTGTGTAATCATGTTGGATAATTGTGTGAACCCCTTCCCACACTCCGGGCAGGAGAACGGCTTCTCCCCGGTGTGAACTCGCTGGTGCTTCATCAGCTCCGATGACTGTGTGAACCCCTTCCCGCACTCAGAGCAGGTGAACGGTTTCTCCCCAGTGTGGAAGCGTAGGTGCACCACGAAGTTGGAGTGGAAGGCGAAGCTCTTCCCGCAATCGGAGCAGGTGAAAGGCTTCTCCCCGCTGTGAACTCGCTGGTGTGTGAGCATGTTGGATAACTGCGTGAATCCCTTCCCGCAGTCCGGGCAGTTGAACGGCTTCTCCCCGGTGTGAACCCGCTGGTGTTCAATAAGGTTACACGACCGTTTGAAGCGTTTCCCGCAGTGTGGACACTGATAGGGGTTGATGTCTGTGGAGTCAGGAGTTTGTGACGGCGGGGTTTGTGAATTTGTTACCTCCATCCCGAACACACTGCGGTCGCGGCCTCCAGAAGCTTGACGGTGACTCGGATCGGTGATGAAGCTGACCTCGAGGCTGGAGCTGGGCTCGAACGGGGCCGAGCTGCAGCGACTCGGCGGGACGCGTCTCCGGGACAGTCTCGACACTCGACCGTCTCCACCCGGACACGGACCCGCCGCTCACCGCGGATGGGATTGAATGGCCTGATCCAGGATGCACTGCGGCACCGAGAGGGTGCATGCGCACTGACGGTCCTGCGGCTGGGGATTTCACTGGAGGATCGAGTCCAAAGTAAATGTATTATCAAAGTCCATATACAACGGTGAGAGTCGTTTTCCTGCGGGCATTCTCGGTTAAAAAAACACAATAGAAACGAAAGCAATTAGGGTAACGCCCTTTCAGTGCCAGTTTTTGTTCTCACGTGCATTAATGTAATAAGTTGTTGTAACCTTCAAGCCCAGTTATTTCGATGACGTTGTGTCAAGGAGAGTTGTCACTGTAACGTGTCTCATATACTACTCGTCATTATGTCAAACTTTTGTTGCTAACTTGTGTTTAATGCCTCATTGAGATCAATGTTATGATCCTTCGTCACTTCCTCTTACTAATATATGACAGTAAGCTTGTGATTTGTCTGCATTGGCAATACAAATTGCTGTAGAAATATCCATTCATGGTCATGTGTATGGAATGATTATATCCACTCCACCCCTGTGGTAATCCCTCTCTAGCGTCTGTGGAAATCTATCGGGACCCTGAGGACTTGTGGAAACCGTGTAGTGGTTTCTTTCGAACTTATAGTCTTTTAACATCTTTGGACTATTTTTACTGTGACCATGGTCGGTTTTTTTTATCAATTATGTAATTGTTTGCACTGTTGAAACTATTTGTTAACTATAACTATATGTAACTATGTGGTTTGTGTAGGTCTTGTAGCTTTAGTTTTTGGTTTGTTGGGTGGTAGAGTTGGTCTCCTGACTTGATGTGTCTGGGTAGTCTTGTTTTGTCTGGTGGAGTTGGAGCTCCTTTCCGGGGAACGTGCTAAGATGGTGGCGCGATATTAATACGCAGCAGCCTCTCCGGACTCTGGATTGGGGATTGCCAAACTTTATGTGGATTTTCTGGTGTAGTCTGTTTTGTCATATGCTTTTGTGATATCATTCTGAAGGAACGTTGTCTCATTTTTTTTAACTGCATTGCAGTTGTGGTTTCTAAATGACAATAAAACCGAAATTAAGTTCAAGTGTTTTCCAGACTTTCGGATTTTTATGTATTTAGTCTTGTAATGTGACAAAATAGAACCCATATAATCCCAGAGTGCTTTGCCATATGCTAAGCATGTGTGTGACGATTGTTCATTTGTGCATCTAAGGGAAGGTCAGTAAATTGTGTTGCCTTGAATAAAATTACTGCAGCTGCTAAGTGGAGGAGTTGACTCCCAGAACAGATAATAGCCAAATAATAGGTTGAAAATAGTATAAAAAAATCAAATTTTGTACACTGTAAAACAGTGTATTGTAAAACATGGATAACATCCATGGAGGCGTGGAGGCAGTCTTCTGCTTGCAAGTAATGAGCATGTTTTTGAACAGATTTACTCTGTTTTTTTTTCTGCTCTTTGTTGTAAGACCTAGTGAAAGGCACACAACAGAGGTTGCACTGAGAGTGTTTGTCTAAGCGCTGTGGTGTTGTGGGACTGGGCTGCCCGAGGAAGATTCCCTGGTAGTAGCAGTCACCGAAAAGTAAGTTTCTTTTCGCCCCTAGGAGGCGGACCTCGGGTTTCTGTCTCGCTGTCACCCTATACACTGTGGTCTTGAGTAAATCAGTTTCTTTCACCGTAACTCCAACACATTTGGCACTCCCTATCCCAGGATGCAGGGTCAGAATAAAAGCCCTGCAACCAACGGCTCACAGGGAAATTAAACATTTTCTGGAGATATCTGTTGTAGATATCTAGTTTAGAGTTGGCCGGAAGACTAATGGACTGTCCTCCATCGGCGACAGCCTCTTACTGCGCAGTCTCCGTCTCTGCCTCTTACTCACGTCCCTGTCCCACATTCAGTAGAGACGCTGGCTCGCTGTGCCACGCAACACTTTCCACGCTACTGTGCAAGTGGTAGACAAGAAGTAACTAAACCCCGTGAGGACCTTGCTGGCACTCTTACTGCAACGGCGGTTTCATTTCATTTGTTGACGACTCGCTTTAACGTAACGATATGGGGAAACCATACACGGATTTGGATGAGGTCTTTGCGGATAATCAAGCAGCAGAGTATATTACAACAGAGGCTGCAATCAGGCCCACCCTTGCTGCGGCAGAAGCAAGCGCCCCACGCCTTGGCCCCGGTGACATCTCCCACTAGGGAGGACCTATCAGACCACTGCTCCATCGGACAGTAAGCAGCTTTTACCTCGATGGACGCATTGTGGCCCCGGGCAAATTGGCGCTGTGGATTGCTCGATGTGTTCACGAGTTCACACAGGTAGGCAAGAGGGGAAGGATTGATCAAATAAATCATCCACAACCACCCTTTTCGTTCTGTGAATACGCCAATTCTGGATGCACAAAGTAAGGTCTCCTTGCATCTCATGCCTGTTTACTTTCTGAATGAGCTTTGCATGGGGTACCTTATCAAGTGCCTTCACATCCAGTACATCCACTTCTCAATGTGTTTTGTTACATCATCAAATAATTCAATCAGGCTCGTAAGGCACGGCCTGCCCTTGACAAAGACATGCTGACTACCCCTAATGAGATTATGCCTCTCCAAATGATCATAAACCCTGCCCCTCAGGATCTTCTCCAACAACTTGCCCACCACTGAAGTAAGACTCCCTAGTCTATACTTTCATGGATTAACTCTACTTCCTTTTTGAACAAGGGAACAACATTTGTAACCCTCCAATCCAGTACTTCTCCTGTCCTTATTGATGACGCAAAGATCATCGTCAGAGGCTCGGCAATCTCCTCCCTCGCTTCCCACGTAACCTGTGGTACATCTCATCCAGTCCTGGTGATTTATCCAACTTGATGCGTTTCAAAAGCTCCAGCACATCCTCTTTCTTAATGTCTGTATGCTCAAGTGTCTCAGTCCATTGTAAGTCATCCCCTCAATCGCCAAGGTCCTTTTCTCTGTTGAATACTGAAACGAAGTATTCATTTACTAGCTCCACAACTTCCTCCAACTCGATGCACACGTTTCCACTGTCGCACCTGATTGGTCCTATTCTCACTCGGCTCATCCTCTTGCTCTTCACGTACTTGTAGAATGCCTTGGGTTTTCCTGGCCTTCTCACGGCCCCTTCTAGCTCTCATAGTTTCATTCTTCAGTTCCTTCCTGGCAACCTTGTAGTTTTCTAGAACTCTATCAGTACCTAGTTTCTTGAACCTTTCGTAAACTTTTCTTGTCTTCTGAACTAGATTCTCTACATCCTTTTACACCGTGGTTCTTTTACTCTACCATCTTTTCCCTGCCTCGATGGAACATAACTGTGCAGAACTCCATGCAAATGGTCCTTGAACATCTGCCACATTTCTGCCGTGCATTTCCCTGAGAACATCAGCTCCCAAGTTCCTACCTAATAGCATCATATTTCCCCCTACCCCAATTAAATGTTTTTCCAAATTCTCTGCTCCTATCCCTCTCCAGCGCGATGGTGACGGAGATAGAGTTGTGGTCACTACCTCTAAAATGCACTCCCTCCGAGAGACCTGACACCTGACCAGGTTCATTTCCCAATACCAGATCAAGTGCAACCTCTCCTCTACATATCTACATATTGTCTACATATCTGCATATGTAGGCCTATCTACATATTGTGTCAGGAAACCTTCCTGAACACACCTAACAAACTCCACCCCATCTAATCCCCTTGCGTTAAGGGGATGCCAGTCAATATTAGGAAAGTTAATATCTCCCATCATAACAACCCTATTATTATTGCACCGTTCCAGAATTTGCCTCCCTATCTGCTCCTTGATATCCCTGTTACTATTGGGAGGGGGTCTATAAAAATACCTTTCCTATTTCTAATTTCTACCCGCAATGACTCAGCAGACCAGCCCCTCCCCCACTTGATTTCCTCCTTTTCCGCAGCCGTGACACTATCTCTAATTAGCAGTGCCACGCCCCCACCTCTTTTGCCTCCTTCCCTGTCCTTTTTGAAACATCTAAAGCCTGGCACACTCAGCAGCTATTCCTGCCCTTGAGACATCCAAGACTCTGTAATGGCCACAATGTCGTAATGTCAGAACTCCAGGTTCCTGGGAACCACCATCTCTCAGGATCTGAAGTGGGAGCAGAACATCAGCTCCATCCTGAAGAAGGCCCAGCAGCGGATGTACTTCCTGCGGCTCTTGAGGAAATATGGTCTGCCTCAGGAATTGCTGCTGCAGTTCTACACTGCAGTCATTGAGTCTGTCCTGTGCACCTCCATCACTGTGTGGTTTGGAGCCGCCACCAAGCAGGACAGAACCAGACTACAGCGCACAGTGAAGACTGCCGAGCGCATCATTGGAGCCTCCCTGCCCTCTATTGTGGACCTGTACTCTTCCAGGTTGAAGAAGAGGGCGGGGAACATCATAAAGGACTCCTCCCATCCTGCGCACGGACTGTTTGAACTGCTTCCGTCTGGTAGGCGCTTCAGATCCCTCCAGACTAAGACTAATAGGCACTGGAGAAGTTTTTTCCCTACTGCGGTCACTTTGCTGAACAGTTAACTGCCGGTTAACTGTCGGCTAACTATTACTTGGATTGCACTACCTGTATGTATAATCTATATTTTCATTTATATTTATCATTATTATTGTCATGAGCAGAGAGACAACATCTGCCGGAAGTAAATTCCTTGTATGTGCACAGGGACTTGGCGATTGAAGTCTGATTCTGATTCTGATTCCCTGTATTAATCCATGCCCTCAGTTCATCTGCCTTGTTTATGACACTCCTTCCATTAAAATAGACACATCTCAAACCAACTGGCTGAGTGCATCATCTCTGCTCTATTATCTGCCTACCCTTCCTCACAAACTCCCTCCAACCTTTCTCTACTCATGAGACAACCACCCCATCCTCTGCCTCTTCACCTTGGTTCACACCACCCCTGCAAATCTAGTTTAAACCCTCCCCAATAGCCTTAGCAAACTTCCTCGCCAGGATATTGGTCCCCCTCGGATTCAAGTGCAACCCGTTCTTTTTGTACAGGTCACACCTGCCCCAGAAGAGGTCCCAATTATCCAGAAGTCTGAATCCCTGCCCCCTGCTCCAGCCATTCATTTATCCTCCACCTCATTCTACTCCTATCCTCGGCGTTGCGTGGCACAGGCAGCAATCCCGAAATTGCTACCCTTGAGGTCCTGCTTCTCAGCTTCCCTGTATTCTGTTTTCAAGACCTCCTCTCTTTTTCTGCTTACATCATAGGTACCAATATGTACCACGACCTCTGGCTGCTCGCCCTCCAGATTGTGGATGTGTTCAGAATCACCATGACCCCTGGCATCTGGGAGGCAAAGTACCAACCATGTTTCTTTCTCGTGCCCACATAGTTGCCTATCTGCCCCCCTACCTGTAGAGTCCCCTGTTGCCGCTGCCATCCTCGTCCGGTCCCTCCCCCTCTGAGCTACAGGGGCAGAAGCGCGGCCGCTGATGCTTCCCTCAGGGAGGTCGCTTCCACACCCCTCCCCCTCAACAGTACTCAAAACGGAATGCCTAGACCGCTGAATTCCTCCAGCATTTTGTGTGTTTTACTTTGGAGTTACAGCATCTGCAATTTATTCTGTTTGGGAATACCTAATACTGCAGTAACTGCAGAATGCACCACACTGAGAGGGTCTGTCTGTGTGTGGAAATATATTTCACACATGGCATATCCAACTCTTGCCTCTCACGTGATCACGCCGGTGTTTCACCGGGCTGGATGACCAAGTGAATGAGTCTTCCCACACTCAGAACAGGTGAACAGCAACTCCCGGGTGTGAAATTGTCTGTGTTTCTTTAGGCTGACTTGCTGATTGAATCCCCTGCCACTTTCTGAGCAGGCGCTCCCAGGTTAGATTGTTGACTGAATCCCTCCCCACACGCTGAGAATCTGAACGGCGAATTCGCTGATGCTTCATCGGGTGGTCGGACTGAGCAAAGCTCTTCCCACACAGGGCAGGTGAACGGCCTCTCCCCGGTGTGAACTCACTGCTGACGCTGCAGGTTGTTTATAACATTAAAACTCATCCCACACTCAGAGCAAGTGTACGATTTCTCCCCTGTGTCAACTCGCTGGTGAGCCTGCAGGTTATATATAAAACAGTAAAACTCTTCCCACACTCAGAGCAACTGTACGGTTTCTCCCCTGTGTGAACTCGCTGGTGTCTATTCAGGTAAGCTAATTAAGCAAAACCCTTCTCACACTCAGAGCATATGAACGGCTTCTCCCCATTCTGCTTTCGCTGGTGTCTCATCAGGGGAGACGACTGAGTGAATCCCTTCCGACATTCAGAGCAGATGAAAGGCCTCCCTCTGCTGGGAACTCACTAGCGTGAAAGCGTGTTGGATAACCGGGTGAACCACTTCTACAGTCAGGACAGGCAAATAACCTTTCCCCACTGTGAAGGGCAAGGAACTGTTCCTAAAACATTGAGGGTGGGTCTTCAAGCTCATGTACCTGCTCCCTGATGGTGCAAATCAAAAGAGTTTATGTCCTGGGTGGCGGCAATCCTATCGAACGTGCACAGAATCCTCTTTTCACTGATGGTGGTTAACTCTCTGGATATAAGGTGGAGGAAGAAAATTACATGGGTACATTACATGATACATGATAAATGGTAGGGCATTGAGGAATGCAGTAGAACAGAGTGATCTAGGAATAATGGGGCATAGTTCCCTGAAAGTGGAATCTAATGTGGATAGGGCGGTGAAGAAAGCTTTTGGTATGCTGGCCTTTATAAATCAGAGTATTGAGTATAGGAGTTGGGATGTAATGTTAAAATTGTACAAGGCATTGGTAAGGCCAAATTTGGAGTATTGTGTGCAGTTCCGGTCACCGAATTATAGGAAAGATGCAACAAAGTAGAGAGAGCACAGAGAAGATTTACTAGAATGTTACCTGGGTTTCAGCACCTAAGTTACAGGGAAAGGTTGAACAAGTTAGGTCTTTATTCTTTGGAGCGGAGAAGGTTGGGGGGGGGGGATTGATGGAGGTATTTAAAAAATGAGTGGTATAGATAAAGTTGACATGGATAGGCTTTTTCCAGTGAGAGTAGGGGAGATTCGGACAAGAGGACATAAGTTGAGAGTTAGGGAGCAAAAGTTTTGGGGTAACACAAGGGGGAATTTCTTTAATCGGAGAGTGGTAGCTGTGTGGAACGAGCTTCCAGTAGAAGTGGTAGAGGCAGATTCGGTATTGTCATTTAAAGTAAAATTGGATAGGTATATGGACAGGAAAGGAATGGAGGGTTATGGGCTGAGTGCGGGTCGGTGGGACTAGGTGAGAGTAAGCGTTCGGCACGGACTAGAAGGGCTGAGGTGGCCTGTTTCCATGCTGTAATTGTTAAGTGGTTAGAATTGTTTAGAAGATACAGGGGAGGAGGGTGATGGGGGTCAGACATGGGGGAGGATATAAGATCTGAAGCAGATCAGCTGTGATCATATGGGACGGTGGAGCAGAGTAGTGAACTCCTGTTCCTCTTGTGGGATTGCCTCGCAAAACCAGTCGTCCCCTCATAGGGATAAGGGTAACACCTTTTCAGTGCCAGGCTTTGCTCATGCGTGTTAATGCGAGAAGCTGCTGTCATGTCCTTCAAGACAAAGTCGAGATTATTGTCAGTGCATGTATGGGTGCAATGAAAAACTTGCAGCAGCATCGCAGGCTCATAGAATCAGATAAGCAGCATTCACAAGGGAAACATTTTTACAAGAGCGGACAGCTGAGAAAAGGAAACACTGGCAGGATGGAATTTGCTAGGTTTCCCCATTGTGGAAAATGGCCGGCATCTGCAGTATACCTGTTCTGTACTGGGGAGACATTAAACACTTCAGAGACAAAAGGACATTAAACAGAAGTCCTTTGGTTAGTATAGATTTCAAGTGGTGATGAGAGGGCGTACAGGAGTGAGATGGTGGAATGATGCCGCAGCGACAACCTGGCACTCAGTGTCAGTAAGACGAAAGAGTTGATTGCGGACTTCAGGAAGGGTAAGATGAAGGAACACATACTGATCCTCATAGAGGGGTCTGAAGTGGAGAGAGCCTTAGAAAGGCAGCGTACAGTATTAAGGACCTCCAGCACCCAGGGCATGCCCTTTTCTCACTGTTACCATCAGGTAGGAGGTACAGAATCCTGAAGGCACACACTCAGTGATTCAGGAACAACTTCCTCCCCTCTGCCATCCAGTTCCTCAATGGACACTGAAGCTTTGGACACGACCTCACTTTTTTTAATATACAGTATTTCTGTTTTTACACATTAAAAAATCTGTTCAATAGATGTATACAGTAATTGATTTAATTATTTTTTCTCTCTGCTAGACTATGTATTGCATTGAACTGCTGCTGCTAAAATAACAAATTTCACATCACATGCTGGTGATAATTAACCTGGTTTTGATTCTGAGAATATTAAACTCAATCCCATCATAAAGGAACATGATTTTCCTGAATCACCAGAGTTAATTCCGGGTAATTATTCCCTCTTGTCGAATCCTGATGCTTTCCTGATCCGGGTCCTTTGGAAGTCAGAAATGAGGTATCAAACTTGTTGCTTACCATCATTTCATTCAGCGTTACAAGAACAAAGGAAATGACTGGAAAAGCCTTTAACACCGTAGCATGGGATTAAAATTCACGGAAAACGAGCTGCTTCTGAAACATGTCGTTTATTCTAGACTCGGGATGTAACGATAAAGTCTGTTTCATAGAAGAAAAAACAGAACCCAGATAACAAGATGTGAGCCAATAACATCGGAGAGGGATAGCAGCTGGTTTCATAAAACTCGGCCCTACTGGGATGGTACTGTTAAAACTCAAGCCAAAGGTAACTTTGTAGTAAACACATGGAAAGGTTTCATAGCTTTATCATGAACATTGGATACAGGTGTGGAGATATCCCAACTCCACTGTGGATGGACACGAGGGCGGCTGTGAACGGAGGAGGGTTGGCCGTGGGGTTACCACCATCCCGTTACAACAGGACATTTTAATAAGGGTTGCATACTGTCTGGACTGCTGGAATGCCTAGCATCAGTGAATATTTATCCCTCCGGGAGAAGGTTCAGGAGCATGAATAATCGTACGGCCAGATTTGGGAACAGCTTCTTTCCAACTGTGATAAGTCTGCTGAACAGATCCTGACCCAGATCTGGGCCGTACCTTCCAAATATCCGGACCTGACTTGCACTACCTTACTTTCCCTTTTCTATTTTCTAATTATTATTTAAATTTTTATTATATTTACTTCGATTTGTACTTCAGGGAGTGCGAAGCACAGAAACAAATATCACTGTGTTGATTGTACGCTCTAGCATCAATTGTTTGGTGACAATAAAGTATTTGTATTTGCATTTTGAAATCTGTGGAAGGTATTGGCAAACCCAACAACTAGAGACATTAAGTCTCAGCATATTATTGCAAATTCCCGTAAGTACACATTGCGTCATGAGAATTGGCACATTGTGAGCAGGGAAACTTGGTAAAGATGTAAGAACAACAAATAATATTCGAATAAACACCATAATAAGCTGTAGTTATCGACTCTGTACCAAGTCTTCTGGCCGGTCACTGATTTCCCCACTGTTGCCCAGCAGAGGCGGCAGCACATTCACCACAGCACTTGTTGTCTTTGTCAGGAGCCACTCCAGCTTACTCGCAGTGACTCGCGTGAATTCACTTACTTTCACATCCAAATTAGTAATTAACAACGTTCGTTAAGGACCCTCTCATTGAGCTCCCAGTGGTTCCGTACGGGAATCTCAGCAGGAACCTGGGTGCTTGATCACTCCGAGCAGCAGAAACCTTTTGGGAAGCGGACGGCACATCTTGGGTTAACTTCACAAAATAGTTAAACTCTCTGCCATAACATGTTTATCAGCCTCTCTGAGGTGGAGAGCTCCCGGCAGTGACGTGGGTCACCCTGTTACCACCTCCAATGGACTTTATCTCGTTTGGGGTTGCTCTGATGTCACACAGAACGACAGGAAGAGCCGTAGGCTATTGGTTCAACCTTCCTCATGATACTCACTCAGCCGTTGTTGGTGATTCCATCATTCATTCGATTGTCCTGATGACTCTGGGTGCTGTGGACAATGGAAAGACCGTTCAATGTTCATCAGTTGTCAATAATTCCCAATAAACATTCCCAGTGAAATGTGTTCCTTGGTCAGAGTCAGTGTGAGGAGGCAATCTCCATCTCTAAACACAGTCCTCGGTTAGTTGTTGCTGTGTCTGGCTGTGGCTTTCCTCGTGGGAATACTTTGAAAATTTGTTCACTATGTTGATACCTTGGTAACGTAGTCCACTTGTAGATGCAAAAATGGACCGGGGGTGGGGGGCAGCAGAATCCATTGATCATGCTGTCCACTCCATTGTTTATCTGCAGTCAGATAGTTGGAGTTATTAGTCTGTCACTGTTTAATCTCCCACCACTCTCCAACCAGAGCAACTTTTCTTTGTTGGAACATTGAGGTTGCATCTCTCAAGTACCCTGTATGTTTGCCTATGATAGTGTTCAACTCTATTTCCATAATTTCCATCTGTCAAGTTCTCTCCAGATGCTCTCTGTACTTCATTTCATTTTTTTGAATTTTTAAAATTTCTTTTACCAATTCACCTGCTGCTTTTTTTTTGCAATTTCATTCACGAATGTAACCGTGATCCCCAGAACAATTACACGTACAGAGGTAATTACATAAAAATAAAAACAAGCATAAAAATTAAACTACAGGAAAAGTAACAACCATACAGCCCACGTCAACTTTGCATTAACTGCAGATTCCATCACCCCGAGAGGGTCTCTCTGCATGTGGATATATACCCCACACACGGCATTTTCAATCCTTGTCCGGAGTGTGAGCTCGCTGGTGTTTCACCAGGTCTGATGACCGAGTGAACCCCTTCCCACACTCGGAACAGGTGAACTGCTTCTCCCCCGTGTGAACTTGTTGGTGTTTCTTCAGGCTGATCTGTTGATTGAATCCCCTCCCGCACTCGGAGCAGATGAACGGTTTCTCCCCCGTGTGAATTCGCTGGTGCGTTACCAGGTAAATTCGTCGACTAAATCCCTTCCCACACACAGTGCATTTGAACGGTTTCTCCCCCGTGTGAATTCGCTGGTGCGTCAACAGGGAAGATGTTTGGTTGAATGCCTTCCCACACTCGGAGCATTTGAACGGTTTCTCCGCAGTATGAGTTCGCTGGTGCGTCATCAGGTGACAGGACTGACTAAATCTCTTCCCACACTCCGAGCAAGTGAATGGCCTTTCCCCCGTGTGAATTCGCTGGTGTGTCAACAGGGAAGATGTTTGGTTGAAGGCCTTCCCACACTCGGAGCATTTGAACGGTTTCTCCGCGGTGTGAGTTCGCTGGTGCGTTGTCAGGTGACAGGACTGAATAAATCTCTTCCCACACTCCGAGCAGGTGAACGGCCTCTCCCCAGTGTGAACTCGCTGGTGGGACTTCAGGTTACTAATCTGAGTGAAAGTCTTCTCACACTCAGAGCAGACGTACCGTTTCTCCTCGCTGTGAACACGCTGATGCGTTAACACTTCAGGTGAACGGGTGAATCCCTTCCCACTGTCGGGGCAGGTGAACGGCATCACCCCGGTGTGCTTTCGCTGGTGGTTCATTAGGTGAGATGACTGAGTGAATTCCTTCCCACACTCAGAGCAGATGAAAGGCCTCTCCCCGCTGTGAACTCTCTGGTGTGTAAACATGGTGGATAACCGTGAAAACCGCTTCCCGCAGTCCGGGCAGTTGAACAGCTTCTCCCCGGTGTGAACCCGCTGGTGTTCAATAAGGTTACACGACCGTTTGAAGCGTTTCCCGCAGTGTGGACACTGATAGGGGTTGATGTCTGTGGAGTCAGGAGTTTGTGACGGCGGGGTTTGTGAATCTGTTACCTCCATCCCGAACACACTGCGGTCGCGGCCTCCAGAAGCTTGACGGTGACTCGGATCGGTGATGAAGCTGACCTCGGGGCTGGAGCTGGGCTCGAACGGGGCCGAGCTGCAGCGACTCGGCGGGACGCGTCTCCGGGACAGTCTCGACACTCGACCGTCTCCACCCGGACACGGACCCGCCGCTCACCGCGGATGGGATTGAATGGCCTGACCCAGGATGCACTGCGGCACCGAGAGGGCGCATGCGCACTGACCGCTCCGGGGCTGGGGATTTCACTGGAGGATCGAGTCCAAAGTCAAAGTCCATATCCAACTGTGAGAGTCGTTTTCCTGCGCGAATATTCAGTAAATCCAAGAAACATAATAGAAACGATGAAAGACCGCAACCAACAGAACAAACAACCAATGGGAAAAAAACAAAACAGGAAAAATAATAAACAACTCGCTCGGTTATTGTCACTTCAGCAATTGTTTTAGAGATAGTTCAGACTTCACTCTAGTCTTTTGTTGTTTTGTGCCCAAATCTCTTTACTGTTATATTTATTACAACCTCTTCACTCCGTGAGCCTCAGTGAGCAAATAATTTCATTGCAATGAAGACAATGAACCCATTTAACCTAACGGTCTGCCAATGTCAGAATCAGGTTTATTATCGCTGACATACGTGGTGAAATTTGTCACATTGAGGCAGCAGTACAGTGCATTACATAAAAATACTGTTAATTACATTAAGTAAACAGTGCAAACGGGGAATAGCCAGACAGTGTTCATGGTTACATGAGCAGGTCAGGAATCTTATGGCAGAGGGGAAGAAGCGGAGTCGAAAATGTTGAGGGGGTATCTTCAGTTTTTGTTCCAAATTCATGAGAAATTATCATTACCTTTCCGTTACTTGTATTTTTTCAAATGGCATTTGAACGCCAATTGTTGTCACTGGGTCTTTGAGTGAACCCTGTTGCAAACCCGGGAAACAGATACTTCCTGTCCTCTATCAGGATCTCCCATCAGCCTCTGACGTTCCAGACAAGACAACCCAGGTTTATCCAGCCTCTCGTGACAGCACATGTACTCTGCACCCGCGCCGAAGCCTCGACATCCTTCCTATGGTGGAGCCACTAGAAACGTATGTAACAATGCAGTTGTGGCCCAGGCAAAGTTTTATAAAGTTGCGACGAAACTCACTGACTTTTGAACACGACGCCTCAGTGAATAAAAACAAGCATTCCATAAGCATTCTGAACCACCTTGTCGACCTGTGTAGCCACTTTTAAGGAGCAATGAACTTGGATCACAAGATCTCTCAGCTCAGCAACGCTGTTAAGGACCTTGCCTTTAACAGTGCACAGTCTCCCCGCATTTCCCTACCAAGGTGCAATATCTCGCATTTCTCTGAGTTAAAATGCATGTACTATTTCTCAGCCCAGATCGGCAACTGATCTATATTGTGCTGTGTTTTTTTTTGCTATTCTTCCACACGATCCACAAGTGCACCAATCTAGGTCTCATCTGCAAACTTACTAACCCACCTATCCATATTTTCATCCAGAGCATTTATATGCATTGCAAACAGCAGAGGTCTCAGCACAGATCCCTGTGGAACACCGCTAATCAGAGACCTCAGCTGGAATAATTCCCTTCAACCACTCCTCTCTGTCTTCTATGTAGATCTGGCCTCAAACAGCCGATTTGCCACGGACTCCATGCATCTTAATCTTCTGTAATAGCCTCCCACGGGGGATTTTGTCAAATGCCTCACTAAAATACATATAGACAACACTCACATCCCTAAAGCATGGCCCGTCAGAGATAGAGCCAGGCTGGTTCTGCTGAATTAGGCCATCGGTTCCCAAATGCTCAGATATGCTAACTCTGAGAACCTGCTCCAGCGATTTCCCAACAACTGTTGTGACACTCACCTGTCTATAGTTCCCAGGATTCTCCCTTGTTCCTTTCTCAAATAGAGGTACAATATTAGGCACCCAGCAGTCCTGTGGGACTCCACCTGTGCTAACAGAGGACACAAGAATACTAGACAATGGCCCAGCAATCTCCTCTCCTGCTTTCTCCAACAATCTGGTGTAGATCCCATCAGGTCCTGGGGACTTATCAAGATTCAAAAACTTTATTGTCATTCTAACCGTACATCAGCTCTGCAGGGCAGAATGAGACAGCATTTCCAAGGAGCAGTGCAATCATAACATAACAAATGCAACACTAAACAATAAATAGAAAAAACACAACAGCCACATGTCAGTTAAAAACAAATTATAAGTGTCCAGTGCAAGTTAAAAGTGTCCAAAGCAGAGTCGGGTAGAGCAGCTATTTGGCAGTCAGACTGCCTGTGGGAGGAAGCTGTTTAGTAGCCTTGTGGTTTTAGTTTTGATGCTCCTGTAACGTTTACCTGATGGCAGAAGAACAAACAGTTCATGGAGAGGGTGTGAGGGGTCTTTAATGATGTACTGTGTCTTCTGGAGGCGTCCAACTTTTTATTTATCCAACTTAATACTCATTAGAAGGCCCAACACTTCCCCCTCCTTGACCTCTAAATGCCCTATTGTATTTAAACACTCAGCACTGATCTCCTGGTCCTCCATATCCTTTTCCCTGGTAAATACATACCTCACTCACATTCACTGTATCAAAGCCCATGTTCCCCTCCTTTGTTCATGAGTGGTCTCCCTAGTTAACCTCTTTTTCTCGATGCATGTATAGGATGCCTTGTGATTCATTAGGTGCCCCCCCCCCCCGTAGGCCTCAGGCTCGCTCAGCTCGCTTCCGTCTAGGGGAAGCAGCCTTTGGCCCCGCCAAGCCGGGTAATCAGCTTGTGTAGACGCTGTGTGATGTCCCCAACACGCCCAACAACAGACAGTATCCCATATGCGATTAAATGATTACACTTTATAGATCTTACTGGAACTATGTACTTAATAGAGATACAATATAAAAGGAAAAGTAAAAGGTGCCAAGCTTATCAAAGTCCAACCACTTCGTGCTCAACCGTTGGAGCTCAGTTAACGACGTCTTCTTGCCACCAAGCGATCCCCTCCGACCTCCTCGACCCGCCGCCTGGGACCAACAGCACGGGTCGACCAGACACTCCACACTAATCTGTCCTCGTCTCCTCTCCTCGCCGAAAACCCTGGGCCTCGGACCCCCGCTGGGGGTCCGTTCCGTCGCCCAGTTTACAACAACGCGTCTTTTCCCTCTAACCCCCTCGCGCCGTCCCCCCAAAAGCCCCGCCGAACACTAGCTTACAAACCCACAGGAAAGAATAACACCTATCCCAATGGGTTAACAAACGAATACAATTCTCGTTATCAGTAATTATAACCGAAACAAGCTGCAAGAGAAAGCTCTCTCTCACCGGTTACCATAACAAAGAAGCATTTTGATTAACATACGCAGTAACATAAAATAAGAAACCCCTCACAAATATAACTTTACCTGCCAAAGGCTTTTCATGATCTATTTGGCTCTAATTCTCTCCTTTAGTTCTTTTCTGCCTTTCTAATACTCCTTAGTTATTTTGTTCGATCCTAATTTCCATAGCTTTCTGTACTTTTCCTCTTTCTTCTTTCTTTCTTTTTATAATATTTTTATTCAGAAGAAAAAAACAAGATTTACAGAGTGCAACACATAGATACATCTCAACATAAATTGTTTACATTCATATATTGTGATAAAATTGATCAAAATGTTATAGCATATCACATAAAGGTATACCACTCTGTAATCAAAAATTTAAAGATAGGTCATACATCATAAAATAAATGTTTTATATAAAAATGTCAGCCCCCTACAACTACCAAAGAAAAAAGCTGATGGATGACAATGGATAATTAGAAAAAAAAATATTCGCTTAAGAAGGGAAGATAGAAATGTATATATATAAGTCTGTGTACTGTTAAACTTTATAAATTGGAAAAGTAATTTAGGAAAGGTCCCCAGATATCATAAAAAGATTGTTTCGAATTTAAGACTGAGCCGCGGATCTTTTCTAAATTTAAATAAGACATGATATCACGTAGCCATTGAAGATGTGTAGGAGGGGTAGACTCCTTTCATTTAAGTCCTCTTTCTTCTTGACTAAATCCATCAGCTCTCTGGACATCCAAAGTTCTTTTGCCTTCCATCCCCGTCCGTCCTTCTAACAGGAAAATACATTTCCTGGACCCTGTTCAACTAATCGTTAAACACCCTCCACATGCCTGATGTGGACCTGCCAGAGGAAAAGGTGTTCCTTATTAATGCTTCTTAGGTCCTGTCCATTGCGCTCGTAATTTATTCTACTCCTTCTCCCTTGGGAGTTGAGGGGTGGGGGGTTGGGGATATACCCCCGAATGTAAATATGAAAGAACAAAGTGCCATGTGGGTGGCAAAACATCACAACTTTGAAAATGTAAAGCCAGTAATGGTACCAATTGTAAAGAATTGAAAGTCTTTGAATGGTTATTGTATATAATTTTATTTTGGAATAAAGTATAACATATAACATATAACAATCACAGCACGGAAACAGGCCATCTCGGCCCACCTAGTCCGTGCCGAACTCTTAATCTCACCTAGTCCCACCTACCCGCACTCAGCCCATAACCCTCCACTCCTTTCCTGTCCATATACCTATCCAATTTTACCTTAAATGACACAACTGAACTGGCCTCTACTACTGCTACAGGAAGCTCATTCCACACAGCTATCACTCTCTGAGTAAAGAAATACCCCCTCGTGTTTCCCTTAAACTTTTTCCCCCTAACTCTCAAATCATGTCCTCTCGTTTGAATCTCCCCTACTCTCAATGGAAACAGCCTATTCACGTCAACTCTATCTATCCCTCTCAAAATTTTAAATACCTCGATCAAATCCCCCCTCAACATTCTACGCTCCAATGAATAGAGACCTAACTTGTTTAATAAAAAAATTTTAAAACTCTCCCACACAATTCATACCTGTCCTTATCTCTACTATCCTGAAAGTTAAGGAGTTGTGGTCACTGTCCCCTAACCGCTCACCCACTGAAAGCTCAGTCATCTGGCCAAGCTCATTACCCACCAACGGGTCCAGTATGGCCCCTCCTCTTGTTGGACCGTCCACATATTAATTTAACCAAATTTCCTGGATTCACTTCACTCATACAGACAGACAGACATACTTTATTGATCCCGAGGGAAACTGGGTTTCGTTACAGTCGCACCAACCAAGAATAGTGAAGAAATATCGCAATATAAAACCATATATAATTAAATAATAATAAGTTAATCATTGCAAGTGGAAATAAGTCCAGGACCAGCCTATTGACTCAGAGTGTCTGACACTCCGAGGGAGGAGTTGTAAAGTTTGATGGCCACAGGCAGGAATGACTTCCTATGACGCTCAGTGTAACATCTCGGTGGAATGAGTCTCTGGCTGAATGAACTCCTGTGCCTAACCAGTACATTATGGAGCGGATGGGAGACATTGCCCAAGATGGCATGCAACTTGGACAGCATCCTCTTTTCAGACACCACCGTCACCGTCAGAGATGAGGTCTACTGGCCACATCTCAAACCCCTTACAGTAAGAAGGCTCCAGTTTGCATTATGGATGTTGCAATCCCCCATAAAGGCAACTCTATAATTTTTCAACATTTCCTTAATCTGGTTACATATCTGCTTCTCGATGGATATTAGAGAGACGGAAGTACAATCCCGTCATTGCGATTGCACCTTTCTCGTTCCTGAGTTCCACCCACTGTCATACCCTCCGTTGTCTTGCCAGAGGTGAGTTGTAATATTGCTCCCGATTAGTAGTTCAACCTCCACTCCCCCTCCCCCACATTTACCTCTTTGTCTATCTTTTCCAAAGCTTCAGCGTGCACTTGGAATGATTGCATCCGCCCCACCCCTCTCCGGCTCCTCACCCTGTTTCCCTGAGGAGACACCCAATGGGTCCTCACTCTGCTCTGAGACTTCACACCAATCACAGCCGGTACCCGTGGGGCACTAATCCTGTGTTGTGCCGTCCCCAGACCTTTGTGTCCTTGTCCTGTCTTTCGGTGTTAGGAGTGGTAAATTGAGAAATGTCTGGAAATTCATCACATTCTCTCCTGACTTCGGATGTTTGAGAAAAATGATCCAGAAATGGACATCAATCTGTGCTCTTCCTATCCTCAAGTTTGTCAAAGACGAAGTCGAGATTATTGCCACCTGCACAAGTGCATGTGTGCATAGGTACAATAAAAAAACTTGCAGCAGGCTCATAGAATCGGATAAGCAGCATTCACAAGGAAAACATTTTTTACAAGAAACAACACAATTAGCACAATAGAGTACATTTTAATGTGAAGTCATTCTGGTGTTGCTAAACTGGTAACTGAGAGAAGGTGGGGATTTTGGTCACAGATTTATTCTGAAATATCGTGAGGTAGTCTGTCAATTAGAAAGTTGCAGCAATGTGACACATGATGCAATGGCATTCCAGCGGGAGGAGCTGCGAGGGGACAGTTGTGGAGCAGAAACTCTGGCAGGAAGTGAGGTCCCAGACTACCGCTGGGCTGAATGGCTGGACTTTCCACCGTACATGTTCTGCACTGGGGAGACGGTTACGAACGCGCAGGTTTCCTTCACTGTGGACTGTCACTTTAAGAGAATGTGTAAGTGAGGCGGGGCTATGACGTCAGTCGCAGGCTGAAATGGTTTGCTTCAGCGAGAGAGAGAGAGGGAGAGCGAGAGGGAGAGGGAGAGAGAGAGGGAGAGGGAGAAAGAGAGGGAGATAGAGAACGGGAGAGGGAGAGAGAGCGAGGGGGAGAGAGAGAAGCAGAGACAGAGCGCGCGAGAGAGAGAGAGCGAGCGAGAGAGAAAGAGAGGGAGAGAGGGGGAGTGACAGAGCGAGAGAGAGAGAGGGGAGAGAGAGAGAGAGGGAGAGAGATATATAGAGAGAGCGAGCAAGAGAGATATATAGAGAGAGCAAGAGAGAGAGAGAGGGGGGAAAGAGAGAGAGAGAGGGAGAGAGAGACTGGAAACGCCGGTCGCTTCAGCTTGTCGCAGCTGGGGTCTGGAACTCTCCTCTGCCCACAAGGGTGGGTTGATTATCGATCCAGAGCACATCGAATGTCTGGCTGTCACCTCCTATCATCTATCGGATTGGATTTTTTGGGATATCCTGTGGAGCCCACTTCTGTGTCAACCCTTGCCTGGGTGTGTAGTGTGGTGTCCCTGTGACAGGTCACTGTCGGTGATAATTCGTGTGGGGATTCGGAACGGCTGGACGGAGGATCGTCGACAGCTGATATTTAGTCTTCCCATGGTGGAACCTATGGAACACGACGTAATTGCCTTCTCTCTACATTTACCCTGGGTTACAAATACCTCTCCCATCATTTATTTCGTGGATTACTGATCTCTCAGTTACCAGTTTAGCAACACCAGAATGACTTCACACTACACAGGTCGACAAGGTGGTTCAGAATGCTTATGGAATGCTTGTTTTTATTCACTGAGGCGTCGTGTTCAAAAGTCAGTGAGTTTTGTCGCAACTTTACAAAACTTTGGCTGGGCCACGTCTGGATTATTGCATACAGCAATAGTGGCCCCAGGATAGGAAGGATGTCGAGGCTTTGGCGGGGGTGCAGAACAGGTTGCTGTCTGCTTTAGAGTACGTGTGCTGTCACGAGATGCTGGATAAACTTCGATTGCTTTCTCCGGAGTGCCGGAGGCTGAGGAGAGATCTGGTAGAGGTTTGCAAGATCATGAGAGGACAGGAAGTATTTGTTTCCCAGGTGTGTCAGATACCAGAGGGCATGCACTGAGGGTGAGAGAGGGATGTGGGGGATATTTTTTTACTCAGAGTCATGGATGCCTGGATTTCACATCCTGATACGGCGGTAGACACAAATACATGAGAGGCTTTTAAGAGTTGTTGAGATAAGCCAATGGGTGTGAGGAAGATGGAGGGATGTGGACAGGGTGCAGGTAGGAGAGAGGCCTGTTTGGGGGTTTCTGATTGGCTTTGTAGCCGGTTTGGCCCAACATTGTGGGCCGAACGGCCTGTTCCTGGGCTGTACTGTACTGTGTTTTATGAATTGATATTTCTACAGAAATTTGTATTGCCAGTGTAGACAAATAACGAGCTTGTTGACATATAACAATGAGAGGAAGTGACAAGAGATCAGTGAGGCATTAAACACACGCCGGCAACAAGAGTTGACAGAATGACAAACAGTGTATAGGACACGTTACAGTGACAACTCTCCTTCACAGAGCATTATGGAAACGACTGGGCATTGAAGGACATGACAACAGCTTCTTACAACACGTGAGAACAAAACCTGGCACTGAAAGGGCAATACCCTGACCGTAGCGGGAGAACAAATGGAGATCCCACAAGAGGAGCAGGTGTCAGCCACCCTCCTCCACCGTTCGGTATGATCACAGCTGATCTCCCTCACTCCTTTTTGCCTCCCCTGTCTCAGACCCCCATCGCCTTCCTTCCAGCTCCCCCCCCTTGTAGATTCCGAACAGCACAGACCCGAACTATTGTCCACTCTCGCTAGGACTACCTGCTTACTCTGAAACTGAATGAAAATGAGGGAAGTTTCCAGTGACAACAGACATTGGGAAAAGATTGTATCAGCAACTCCCATTTTTTCAGCGTTCCGGGAATAATGTCGACAACACCTGACATTGAACTCACTTTGCAACAGGGTTCACTCAAAGACCCAGTGACAACAATTGGCGTTCAAATGCCATTTGAAAAAATACAAGTAACGGAAAGGTAATGATAATTTCTCATGAATTTAGAACAAAAACTGAAGATACCCCCTCAACATTTTCGACTCCGCTTCTTCCCCTCTGCCATAAGATTCCTGACCTGCTCATGTAACCATGAACATTGTCTGGCTATTCTCCGTTTGCACTGTTTACTTAATGTAATTAACAGTATTTTTATGTAATGCACTGTACTGCTGCCTCAATGTGACAAATTTCACCACGTATGTCAGCGATAATAAACCTGATTCTGACATTGGCAGACCGTTAGGTTAAATGGGTTCATTGTCTTCATTGCAATGAAATTATTTGCTCACTGAGGCTCACGGAGTGACGAGGTAGTAATAAATATAACAATATAACAATAATGAATTGTACAATATAACAATAAATATAACAATAATGATTTGGGCACAAAACAACAAAAGACTTAGAGTGAAGTCTGAACTATCTCTAAAACAATTGCTGAAGTGACAATAACCGAGCGAGTTATTTATTATTTTTCCTGTTTTGTTTTTTTCCCCATTGGTTGTTTGTTCTGTTGGTTGCGGTCTTTCATCGTTTCTATTATGTTTCTTGGATTTACTGAATATTCCCACAGGAAACGACGCTCAGAGTTGTATATGGACTTTGATAGTAAATTTACTTTTGAACCGAATCCTCCCGCCTGCAGTTATGAGTGAAATCTCCAGCCCCGGAGCGGTCAGTACGCATGCGCCCTCTCGGTGCCGCAGTGCATCCTGGGTCAGGCCATTCAATCCCATCCGCGGTGAGCGGCGGGTCCGTGTCCTGGTGGAGACGGTCGAGTGTCGAGACTGTCCCGGAGACGCGTCCCGCCGAGTCGCTGCAGCTCGGCCCCGTTCGAGCCCAGCTCCAGCCTCGAGGTCAGCTTCATCACCGATCCGAGTCACCGTCAAGCTTCTGGAGGCCGCGACCGCAGTGTGTTCGGGATGGAGGTAACAGATTCACAAACCCCGCCGTCACAAACTCCTGACTCCACAGACATCAACCCCTATCAGTGTCCACACTGCGGGAAACGCTTCAAACGATCGAGCAAGCTGATTGAACACCAGCGGGTTCACAGCGGAGAGAAGCCGTTCATCTGCCCGGACTGCGGGAAGGGATTCACACGGTTATCCAACATGCTCACACACCAGCGAGTTCACAGCGGGGAGAGGCCTTTCATCTGCCCTGTGTGTGGGAAGGGATTCACTCAGTCATCTCACCTGATGACCCA
Source organism: Hypanus sabinus (assembly GCF_030144855.1). Lineage (NCBI taxonomy): Eukaryota > Metazoa > Chordata > Chondrichthyes > Myliobatiformes > Dasyatidae > Hypanus > Hypanus sabinus. The sequence goes on from NC_082731.1 coordinate 13,964,426, forward strand.
CCAGCGAAAGCACACCGGGGAGAGGCCGTTCATCTGCTCCGAGTGTGGTAAGGGATTCACTGATTCCTGTTACCTGCTGAGCCACCAGCAGATCCACACCGGGGTGAAGCCGTTCACCTGCTCCGACTGTGGGAAGAGATTCACTTATTCGTGTGATCTGCTGAAACACCAACGAATCCACACCGAGGAGAGACCGTTCACCTGCTCCGACTGTGGGAAGGGATTCACCCGTTCGTCTGAAGTGTTAACGCACCAGCGTGTTCACAGCGAGGAGAAACGGTTCACCTGCTCTGAGTGTGGGAAGGGGTTCACTCAACTCGTTCACCTGAAGAGACACCAGCGAGTTCACACCGGGGAGAGACCGTACGTCTGCTCTGAGTGCGGGAAGAGTTTCACTCAGATTAGCAACCTGAAGTCCCACCAGCGAGTTCACACGGGGGAGAGGCCATTCACCTGCTCGGAGTGTGGGAAGAGATTTATTCAGTCCTGTCACCTGATGACGCACCAGCGAACTCATACTGCGGAGAAACCGTTCAAATGCTCCGAGTGTGGGAAGGCATTCAACCAAACATCTTCCCTGTTGACACACCAGCGAATTCACACGGGGGAGAAACCGTTCAAATGCACTGTGTGTGGGAAGGGATTTAGTCAACGAATTTACCTGGTAACGCACCAGCGAATTCACACCGGGGAGAAACCGTTCATCTGCTCCGAGTGCGGGAGGGGATTCAATCAACAGATCAGCCTGAAGAAACACCAACAAGTTCACACGGGGGAGAAGCAGTTCACCTGTTCCGAGTGTGGGAAGGGGTTCACTCGGTCATCAGACCTGGTGAAACACCAGCGAGCTCACACTCCGGACAAGGATTGAAAATGCCGTGTGTGGGGTATATATCCACATGCAGAGAGACCCTCTCGGGGTGATGGAATCTGCAGTTAATGCAAAGTTGACGTGGGCTGTATGGTTGTTACTTTTCCTGTAGTTTAATTTTTATGCTTGTTTTTATTTTTATGTAATTACCTCTGTACGTGTAATTGTTCTGGGGATCACGGTTACATTCGTGAATGAAATTGCAAAAAAAAAGCAGCAGGTGAATTGGTAAAAGAAATTTTAAAAATTCAAAAAATGAAATGAAGTACAGAGAGCATCTGGAGAGAACTTGACAGATGGAAATTATGGAAACAGAGTTGAACACTATCATAGGCAAACATACAGGGTACTTGAGAGATGCAAACTCAATGTTCTAACAAAGAAAAGTTGCTCTGGTTGGAGAGTGGTGGGAGATTAAACAGTGACAGACTAATAACTCCAACTATCTGACTGCAGATAAACAATGGAGTGGACAGCATGATCAATGGATTCTGCTGCCCCCCACCCCCGGTCCATTTTTGCATCTACAAGTGGACTACATTACTTAACCACAGTGTCGGGGATACCCAATGTACTGATAATAGTGGGCAAGTTTTCAAACTATTTCAGCAAGGAAAGCCACAGCCAGACACAGCAACAACTAACCGAGGACTGTGTTTAGAGATGGAGATTGCCTCCTCACACTGACTCTGACCAAGGAACACATTTCACTGGGAATGTTTATTGGGAATTATTGACAACTGATGAACATTGAACGGTCTTTCCATTGTCCACAGCACCCAGAGTCATCAGGACAATCGAATGAATGATGGAATCACGAACAACGGCTGAGTGAGTATCATGAGGAAGGTTGTGCCAATGGCCTATGGCTCTTCCTGTCGTTCTGTGTGACATCAGAGCAACCCCAAACGAGATAAAGTCCATTGGAGGTGGTAACAGGGTGACCCACGTCACTGCCGGGAGCTCTCCACCTCAGAGAGGCTGATAAACATGTTATGGCAGAGAGTTTAATTAACTATTTTGTGAAGTTAACCCAAGATGTGCCGTCCGCTTCCCAACAGGTTTCTGCTGCTCGGAGTGATCAAGCACCCGGATTCCTGCTGAGATTCCCGTACGGAACCACTGGGAGCTCAATGAGAGGGTCCTTAACGAACGTTGTTAATTACTAATTCAGATGTGAAAGTAAGTGAATTCACGCGAGTCACTGTGAGTAAGCTGGAGTGGTTCCTGATGAAGACAACAAGTGCTGTGGTGAATGTGCTGGCGCCTCTGCTGGGCAACAGTGGGGAAATCAGTGACTGGCCAGAAGACTTGGTACAGAGTCGATAACTACAGCTTATTATAGTGTTTACTCAAATATTATTTGTTGTTCTTACATCTTTACCAAGTTTCCCTGCTCACAATGTGCCAATTCTCATGACGCAATGTGTACATACGGGTATTTGCAATAATATGCTGAGACTGTTAATGTCTCCAGCTGTTGCGTTTGCCGATAACTTCCACACACTTCAAAATATTCAAGGCATTCTAGCAGATACAGAACAGATATGCAACCCTCTTTAAAATGTCCTGTTGTAACGGGATGGTGGTAGCCCCATGGCCAACCCTCCTCCTTACACAGCCGCCCTCGTGTCCGTCCACAGTGGAGTTGGGATATCTCTACACCTGTATCCAATGTTCATGATCAAGCTATGAAACCTTTTCATGTGTTTACTACAAAGCTATATTTGGCTTGAGTTCAGATGGTCCCATTCTAGTAGGGCAGGGTTTAATGCAATCAGCTTGCATCCCTGTCAGTCTTTCTTTCACAGACTTTGTTGTTACATCCCGAGTCTAGAATAAACAAGACAGTTTGGAAGGAGTTGTTTTCCATTAACTTTATTCCCATAATGTGCTGCTGCACATACAAGAGAGATTCAAAATATTGCTGCAGGTTTAGAACGACATCTCTGCTCCCCTGCAGAAAGTAACAACAGACTTAGTTGCCACGTGTAGAATGGTTCTTCAAAATCACATGACATCAGATCTCTCAACACCCAGGGTGGGGGAGCGTTGAGTTCTAGGCAAGGAGTCCTGTCCTTACATCCTGTACCTGACAGATCTGACAAAACTGATTTGGCTGGTCATGTACATACAGAAAGAGCTACAATCCATCAGTCTGGTGGGTGGGATTTCTTTAACTGTATTCAGTTATGTTTAGGAGGCTGGGGTCTCCCTATTATCGAATGTCTTGATATGTCTGAACATAATTTAAATGCTTCTTACTTGTAAAAGGGCAATCATTGATGGAGGAGCTCAGTAAGAGTAAGAGTACCTGTTTACAAAGATAATCTACCTGACACTGATGTAATTGCTTATATGCTTTCCCTGTGACCATGTGGGTTTCATCCAGATGATCCAGTTTCCTCCCACACTCTAAAGATGTACCGGTTGATAGGTTAATTGGCCCTTGTAAACTGTCCTGTGATTAGGCCAAGGTTAAATTGGGAGTTCAAATCAAAACGTACAAACACGCTGAGTGTACTCAGCAGGTCGGGCAGCGTCCGTTGAAATGAACAGCCAGTGTTTCAGGCCGAGACCCTTCGTCATTTCCACGGATGCTGCCCGACCTGCTGAGTTCCTCCAGCGTGTTTGTACGTGTTGATTTGACCACAGCATCTGCAGTGCACTTCGTGTGCAAATTGGGAGTTGCTGTGTGCCACGGGTCAAAAGGGCCAATTCTACACTGTATCGCAATAACTCTAATGTAAAACTGGGGAATTTAGATCTGGGTTGGAATGTATAATTGTTTATACACACGTGGTTTAATTTTGGCGACGTTTGTATTTTTGTACAATTGCTGATGCACTTGTTCAGTGTATTGCTAGTGTTTGCAGTTGCTTCTTTATTGAGTGGAAGGTTTTTAGTTCCTGCGGTGGGTAACGCATTATTTGAACAGGTGCTAGCCTATTGGTTGTTTTAAGCAATGGAATGTAGATGAAATACTCGCTATCAGTAGTCTGGTGTAAGAAAACTGCACCACCATTTGCCTTCTTTTCCCTTCTTCACCTTTCATAGTGTCATAGAGAAGTCGGCCCATCTCGTCCATGCTGTAACGGTCTAAATTCTTACTCCCATCCACCTGCACCCAGACCATAGCCATCAATACCCCAACTGTCCATGTACCTATCCAAACTTCCTTTAAACATTGAAATCAATCTTGCATCTACCACACGTGCCAGTAGCTCATTCCACACTCTCATCACTCTCTGAGTGAAGAGGTTTCTCCTTCTGTTCCCCTTAAATTTCTCACCTTTTACCTTTAACACATGTCTTTAGGTGACCCTGCTTCATTGGAAAAGGTTGCTTGCATTTACCCCATCTGTAACCCTCATAATATTGTATTCAAACCTCTACGTTCTGAAGAAAACCGTCCTCAGCCATTCAATCTTTCTTTCGAATTCAGGTCCTCCAGACCCAGCAACACCCTTGTAAATTTCCTCTGCACTCTTTCAAACTTGTTTACATCTTTCCTGTAGGTAAGTGACCAAAGCTACACACAATACTCCAAATTAGGCCCCACCAATGTCTTATACAGCTTCAACATCACAGCCCATCTCCTGTACTCAGTGAATTGATATTTGGGGGACAGTGTGCCAAGAACTTTCTTTGCAACCGTACCTTCATGTAACACCACATTTTACAAAGGGTGGACCTGATTTCCCAGGTCCCTTGGTTCTACCAGATACTTTTCACTGTGTTAGGCCTACCATGGTTGGTCCTACCAAAGAGCAAATCCTCACACTTGTTTGCTCTAAGTTCCACCTACCAACACTTTTCCCGTTGTTTCCTTTGTTATTGTAACAATAGACAATAGGTTCAGGAGTAGGTCATTCAGCCCTTCGAGCCAGCACCGCCATTCAATGTGATCATGGCTGATCATCCACAATCAGTACCCCGTTCCTGCCTTCTCCCCATACCTCTTGACTCCACTATCTTTAAGAGCTCTATCTAACTCTTTCTCGAAAGAATCCAGAGAATTGGCCTCCACTGCCTTCTGGGGCAGAGCATTCCACATATCCACCACTCTCTGGGTGAAAAAGTTTTTCCTCAACTCCATTCTGAATGGCCTACCCCTTATTCTTAAACTGTGGCTTCTGGTTCTGGACTCTCCCAACATTAGGAATATGTTCCCTGCCTCCAGCGTGTCCAATCCCTTAATAATCTTATATGTTTCAATCAGATCCCCTCTCATCTTTCTAAATTCCAGTGTATACAAGCCCAGTCGCTCCAATCTTTCAACATATGATAGTCCCGCCATCCCGGGAATTAATCTCGTGAACCTACGCTGCACTCCCTCAATAGCAAGAATGTCCTTCCTCAAAGTTGGAGACCAAAACTGAGCACAATACTCCAGCTGTGGTCTCACTAGCGCCCTGCACAACTGCAGAAGGACCTCTTTGCTCCTGTACTCAACTCCCCTTGTTATGAAGGCCAGCATGCCATTAGCTTTCTTCACTGCCTGCTGTACCTGCATGCTTACTTTCATTGACTGATGTACAAGAACACCTGGATCTCGTTGTGCTTCCCCTTTTCCTAACTTGACACCATTTAGATAGTAATCTGCCTTCCTGTTCTTGCCGCCAAAGTGGATACCCTCACATTTATCCACATTAAACTGCATCTGCCATGCATCTGCCCACTCACCCAACCTGCCCAAGTCACCCTGCATTCCCATAACATCCAGCTCATATGTCACCCTACTAACCAGCTTTGTGTCATCTGCAAATTTGCTAATGTTACTTTTAATCCCTTCATCTAAATCATTAATGTATATTGTAAACAGCTGCGGTCCCAGCACCGAGCCTTGCGGTACCCCCATAGTCACTGCCTGCCATTCTGAAAAGGACCCCTTAATCCCCACTCTGTTTCCTGTCTACCAATTTGCTATCCATGTGAGTACCCTACCCCCAATACCATGTGCTCTAGTTTTGCCCACTAATCTCCTATGTGGGACCTTACCAAAAGCTTTTTGGAAGTCCAGGCACACTACATCCACTGGCTCTCCCTTGTCTATTTTCATAGTTACTTCCTCAAAAAATTCCAGAAGATTAGTCAAGCATGATTTCCCCTTTGTAAATCCATGCTGACTTGGACCGATCCTGTTACCACTATCCAAATGTGCCGTTATTTCATCTTTTATAATTGACTCCAGCATCTTCTCCACCATTGATGTCAGGCTAACTGGTCTATAATTCCCTGTTTTCTCTCTCCCTCCTTTCTTAAAAAGTGGGATGACATTAGCTACCCTCCAATCCTCAGGAACTGATCCTGAATCTATAGAACATTGGAAAACTATTACCAATGCTTCCACGATTTCTAGAGCCACCTCCTTTAGTACCCTGGGATGCAGACCATCAGGCCCTGGGGATTTATCGGCCTTCAGTCCCATCAGTCTACCCAATACCATATTCTGCCTAATGTGAATTTCCTTCAGTTCCTCCGTTACCCCAGGTCCTTTGGCCACTATTACATCTGGGAGATTGCCTGTGTCTTCTTAGTGAAGACAGATCCAAAGTAGCTGTTCAACTCGTCTGTCATTTCCTTGTTTCCCATAATAAATTCACCTGTTTCTGCCTTCAATGGCCCAATTTTAGTCTTAACTTTATTTTTTTGCTATTCACATGCCTAAAGAAGCTTTTACTATCCTCCTTTATATTCTTGGCTAGTTTACCTTCATACCTCATTTTTCTTGGTGTATTGCCTTTTTTATTATCTTCTGTTGCTCTTTAAAAGCTTCCCAGTCCTCCGGTTTCCCACTCATCTTTGCTATGTTATACTTCTTCTCTTTTATTTTTATACTGCCCTTTACTTCCCTCGTCAGCCACAGCCGCCCCTTACTCCCCTTAGGATCTTTCTTCCTCTTTGGAATGAACTGATCCTGCACCTTCTGCATTATTCCCAGAAATACCTGCCATTGTTGTTCCACTGTCTTCCCTGCTAGGGTATTGTTCCGTTGAACTTTGGCCAGCTCCTCCCTCATAGCTCCATAGTTCCCTTTGTTCAACTGTAATACTGACACAACCAATTTTCCCTTCTCCTTCTCAAATTGTAGGTTAAAACATATTATATTATGGTCACTATCTCCTAATGGTTCCTTTACCTCGAGGTCCCTGATCAAATTCAGTTCATTGCACAACACTAAATCTAGAATTGCCTTCTCCCTGGTAGGCTCCAGTACAAGCTGTTCTAAGAATCCATCTCGGAGGCACTCCACAAACTCCCTTTCTTGGAGTCCAGTACCATTCTGATTCTCAGTCCATTCAGACTACCTGCATGTTGCAATCCCCCATGACAACAGTATCATTACCTTTGCAACATGCCAATTTTAACTCTTTATTCAACTTTCACCCTTCATCCAGACTGCTGTTTGGGGGCCTGTTGTTAACTCCCATTAGGGTCTTTCTACCCTTAGAATTTCTCAGTTCTAACCATACTGACTCTACATCCCCAGATTCTATGTCCCCCCTCGCAAGGGACTGAAAATCATTCCTCACCAACAGAGCCACCCCACCCCCTCTGCCAGTCAGTCTGTCCTTTCGATAAGATGTATATCCTTGAATATTCATTTTCCAGGCCCTGTCCACTTGAAGCCTTGTCTCAGTTATTCCCACAACATCGTACTTGCCAATTTCCAACTGAGCCTCAAGCTCATCTACTTTATTCCTTATACTTCGTGCATTCATATACAATACTTTTAATCCGTTATTCCCCTCACCTTTCATACCAATTCCTATTTCACTTGGCCATACTATATGATCCCTTCTTGAGCTTTCTACTCCATTGATTCTGTTGTCCTTTTTAACTTTTCTTATTTTAACTTTCCCTTTAACTCCATCCTTATATTTCTAGTTCATCCCCTCCCCCCCCCCCCCCCCCCCCCCCCCCCCACTACTTAGTTTAAACACATCCGTGTTGCAGTGGCAAACCTGTCTGCCAGAATGCTGGTCCCCCGCCTATTAAGATGCAACCCGTCCCTTTTGTACAATTCATCCCTACCCCAAAACATATCCCAGTGGTGGCATGACATGGCATAAGGTGGCATTGCATGCTGGCATGGAAGGCAGAGCCCAGGCCCGGCTGGTCACTGTGACCCCGGATCCGGGGGGGGTCAGGAAACACAGACTCGTAGTGTCCGTCAGCACGGGGACTGGGAACTCGGCGACGACCATCCTCGACCAGGGAGACCGCTCCACGTTATCACTCGCAACTGAGACAGTTTCACGGGTGGTGAGCGCATGCGCACTGATTCTGAATGGGTTCGTTCCGGAGCGGGGAATGGTGGTCGGGGCCACGTTATGATGTCACGATGCCTTCGGCGTTTCATTGGTGGATATGTCAATGGGTGGGGCTTCACGGGGAGAGGACAGCGAGTGGGCGGGGTAAGGGGGCTGTCCCGGCGATGAGCCCGGTCTGTCCAGGGACGTCATGTTCAGTTCTTTTGTAGCTTTTATTTTGAATAATGCCTGTTTTTAATATATTCCAAATATAATTTGTAACTGAAAAAGCTCCAGAGTATCATTGCAGAACATCAACACACCCACATAAAACGTGGTTGCAGAATGACATTGGAGCAGCACCAGGGAGAAATATTTACCCGCAACAATAGGCAGGGAAACGGTCTGTCGTGGATAGATAGAAACATAGAAAATAGGTGCAGGAGTAGGCCATTCGGCCCTTCGAGCCTGCACCGCCATGTATATTCACACGTATTCAGATTGTGCTGTGGTGTGTTGGGACAGGATGCAACAATTAACAGCAACATTCAGCAATTATAATGAGGAATTTAAAGAAAATAAAGTTACAGGTTAAAGTACAGGTATGTGCAATAAATACCAGTGTATTGACAACATAAACCTTACAAAAAGCTGTTACCTTGCACTGACAAGTAATAGATATTGGGGGGGGGGGGGGCGGGGGGAGGTTTGGGATGGCTAACTAGAAAGGCTGATCAGATTAACTGCCCAGAGGTGGCGTGCAGTTTTGTTTTAATAACCCGACCGCGCTTTTCAGGAGGAGTTTTTGGGAAGGGCAGCTTGCTGGGGGGGGGGGGTAGTGCCCCCGATGTTTCTTCCTGCGTGAAAAAAGAGAGGAAGGAAGGATTACTGTCCCTTAGCGAGCATAGGAAGAGAGCCAGGGGACGTAGGTGATGTCCTAACTAAATACTTCTCATCAGTATTCACCGAGGACACAGGAGTGGACCGGGACTGTGATATTCTAGGGTATATCAGCATGAAGAAAGGAGAGAGGCGAGACATCATTGGAACAGATAAAGGTGGATAATTTCCCTGGACCTGCAAAGGTGTATTCCTGGCTGCCGGGGAACCGGGGTGGGGGGAGTGATACTGGGGCCCCAGAATCCAGATAGCTGCAGGATGGGGCTTTACATTGGTGGTACTGAGTGTACTGGGAGAAATTCTAAAAGACCAGATTTACTTTAATTGGAACAAGCAAACTGCTGGAGGAAAATGTACAGTCGGCATAATGGGTCGAGACCCTTGAATTTCACTGGTGTTAGATCGGTGAAATATGTCTACATGAATTTACATAAGTCTGCAATAATAGACAATAGACAGTAGGTGCAGGAGTAGGCTATTCGGCCCTTCTAGCCAGCACCGCCATTCTCTGTGATCATATATAATCAGTACCCCGTTCCTGCCCTCTCCCCATATCCCTTGACCCCGCTATCTATAAGAGCTCTATCTAACTCTCTCTTGGCCTCCACTGCCTTCTGGGGCCGAGCAGTACACATATCCACCACTCTCTGGGTGAAAATGTTTTTCAGCACCTCTGTTCTAAATGGCCTACCCCTTATTCTTAAACTGCGGCCTCTAGTTCTGGACTCTCCCATCAGCGGGAACATGCTTCCTGCCTCCAGTGTGTCCAATCCCTTAATAATCTTATATGTTTCAATCAGATCCCCTCTCATCCTTCTAAATTCCAGTGTATACAAGCCCAGTCGCTCCAATCTTTCAACATATGACAGTCCTGCCATCCCGGGAATTAACCTCGCGAACCTACGCTGCACTCCCTCAATAGCAAGAATGTCCTTCCTCAAATTTGGAGACAAAAACTGCACACAATACTCCAGGTGGGGTCTCACCAGGGCCCTGTACAGCTGCAGAAGGACCTCTTTACTCCTATACTCAATTCCTCTTGTTATAAAAGCCAGCATGCCATTAGCTTTCTTCACGGCCTGCTGTACCTGCATGCTTGCTTTCATTGACTGATGTACAAGAACACCTAGATCTCGTTGTGCTTCCCCTTTTCCTAACTTGACTCCATTTAGATAGTAATCTGCCTTCCTGTTCTTGCCACCAAAGTGGATAACCTCACATTTATCCACATTAAACTTCATCTGCCGTACATTTGCCCACTCACCCAACCTGTACAAGTCACCTTGCATTCTCATAACATCCTCCTGACATTTCACACTGCCAGCCAGCTTTATGTCATCAGCAAATTTGCTAGTGTTACTTTTAATCCCTTCATCTAAATCATTAATGTATATTGTAAACAGCTGCGGTCCCAGCACCGAACCTTACAGTACCCCACCAGTCACAGCCTGCCATTCCAAAAGAGACCCGTTAATCGCTACTCTTTGTTTCCTGTCAGCCAGCCAATTTTCAATCCATGTCAGTACTCTGCCCCCAATACCATGTGCCCTAATTTTGCCCACTAATCTCCTTTGTGGGACTTTATCAAAAGCTTTCTGGAAGTCCAGGTACACTACATCCACTGGCTCTCCCTTGTCCATTTTCATAGTTACATCCTCAAAAAACTCCAGAAGATTAGTCAAGTATGATTTTCCCTTCATAAACCCATGCTGACTCGGACTGATCCTTCTACTGCTATCCAAATGTGTCGTAATTTCCTCTTTTATAATTGACTCCAGCATCATTCCCACCAGTGACGTCAGGCTAACCGGTCTATAATTCCCTGTTTTCTCTCTCCCTCCTTTCTTGAAATGTGGGACAACATTAGCCACCCTCCAATCAGCAGGAACTGTTCCTGAATCTATAGAACATTGGAAAATGATTACCAATGCGTCCATGATTTCTAGAGCCACCTCTTTAAGTACCCTGGGATGCAGACCATCAGGTCCCGGGGACTTATCAGCCTTCAGACTCAACAGTCTATCCAACACCGTTTCTTGCTTAATATAAATTTCCTTCAGTTCCTCCTTTACCCTAGATCGTTTGGCCACTATTACATCTGGGAGATTGTTTGTGTCTTCCCCAGTGAAGAGAGATTCAAAGTACCTGTTCAACTCATCTGCCATTTCCTTGTTCCCCATAATAAATTCACCTGTTTCTGTCTTCAAGGGCCCATCTTTGGTCTTAACTAATTTTTTCCTCTTCACATATCTAAAGAAGCTTTTACTATCCTCCTCTATATTATTGGCTAGCTTACCTTTGTACCTCATCTTTTCTCTCCATATTGCCTTTTTAGAATCTTCTGTTGCTCTTTAAATGTTTCCCAACCCTCTGGCTTCCCGCTCATCTTTGCTTTGTTATACTTCTCCTCTTTTATTTTTAAACTCTCCTTGACTTCCCTTGTCAGCCACGGTCGCCACCTACTCCCCTTAGAATCTTTCTTCCTCTTTGGAATGAACTGATCCTGCACCTTCTGTATTATTCCCAGAAATACCTGCCATTGTAGTTCCACTGTCTTCCCTGCTAGGGTATCCTTCCAGTCAACTTTGGCCAGCTCCTCCCTCATGGCTCCACGTCCCCTTTGTTCAACTGTAATACTGACACTTCCGATTTTCCCTTCTCCCTCTCAAATTGTAGATTAAAGCTTCTGGTCACTACCTCCCAGTGGCTCCTTTACCTCGAATTCCCTTATCAAATCCGGTTCATTACACAACACTAGATCTAGAATTGCCTTCTCCCTGGTAGGCTCCAGTACAAGCTGTTCGAAGAATCCATCTCGGAGGCACTCCACAAACTCCCTTTCTTGGGGTCCGGTACCAACCTGATTTTCCCAGTCTACCTGCATGTTGAAATAGCCCATTACAACCGTAGTATTACCTTTGTGACATGCTAATTTTAGCTCTTGATTCAACTTGCACCCTATATCCAGGCTATCCAGACTATTTGGGGGCCTGTAGATAACTCCCATTAGGGTCTTTTTGCTCTTACAATTTCTCAGTTCTATCCATACTGATTCTACATCTCCTGATTCTATGTCACCCCTCGCAAGGGACTGAATTTCATTCCTCACCAGCAGAACCACCCCACCCCCTCTGCCCACCTGTCTGTCCTTTCAATAGGATGTATATCCTTGAATATCCATTTCCCAGACCTGGTCCTCTTGCAGCCATGTCTCTGTAATTCCTACAACATCATACTTCCCAACTTCCAACTGAGTTTCAAGCTCATCCACATTATTTCTTACACTTTGTGCATTCATATATACTTTTAATCCACTTTATAAAAAACACTTCATAAAACTTTATAAAACTTTGTAACACTTTATTTAAAAAATCATAAGCTACAAGTTTTATGCCTTATTCTTAAACTTCTGAAGTACTTGTCAGGCAAAAACATCAGGATCTGACAGAAGGTAATAGTTACCCCGGAATGAACTCCGGTGATTAGGGAAAATTATGTTTTATTTAAATTAAACCCTATAACTGTGATGGAGTTTGATATTCTGAAATTTGTGCCAGTTAAAAAAATTTGTTTAAAGTGCTTTTCTCTCTGAAGTGTTTAATGTCTTGTTACTAACCTGCAGGTTTCTTTTATTGTCCTGTCACTTTAAGAGAGTTACTGCAAGAGGTCCCGGATGAGCCTCTAATTTTGTTATGAATTGTAACATTTTAGAAACGAACCAGCAGCAATAGACTATACATGGACTCTGGTTTTGAGGTTAAAACCACTATCTTTATTAGTAACTACCTACTATAGTAACTTAAACCAAGATAAACAAAAGTTAACAGTGCTATGTGTATATATGTGTTATGATCAAGGGAATATAGTCCTTGATTGAACTCAGCAACATGAGTTCCATACCAGTTGGCCATTCTGCATTGTGTTTCATACAACCGTAAGAAATCCCTTTTGTCTCAATAAGTTTCCAAATCGTAAACAATTCCAAAAGCTTACTGAGAATCAGTGGAGAGATCAGCTGATCTTTCTTCTGCCATCTTATAGGCTTCCGGTACTGGCTGTTGCCTGAGCTTCTGGATGTCAAGTAACACATTAGCCACCAATAAATTTTTAGAAGTTTCCAGAAAACAACAGAACAATTACATCTAGAGAATTAAATATATTAAAAAATATATTCAAGCATAAGAAAATTACACTACAAGATAAATAACAATAATACAGTCCAACCCAGCACTTCAGTACTCCAGATTCCATCACCTGGAGAGGGTCTCTCTGCATGTGGATATATACCCCACACACGGCATTTTCAATCCCTGTCCGGAGTGTGAGCTCGCTGGTGTTTCACCAGGTCTGATGACCGAGTGAACCTCTTCCCACACTCGGAACAGGTGAACAGCTTCTCCCCCGTGTGGATTTGGTGGTGTTTCTTCAGGCTGATCTGTTGATTGAATCCCTTCCCGCACTCGGAGCAGATGAACGGTTTCTCCCCGGTGTGACTTTGCCGGTGCGCCACCAGGTAAGATGGTTGACTGAATCTCTTCCCGCACGCCGAGCATTTGAACGGTTTCTCCGCAGTGTGAATTCGCTGGTGCATCATCAGGTGACAGGACTGAGCAAATCTCTTCCCACACTCGGAGCAGGTGAACGGCCTCTCCCCGGTGTGAACTCGCTGGTGACGCTGCAGGTTGTTTACAACAGTAAAACTCTTCCCACACTCAGAGCAAGTGTAAGGCTTCTCCCCCGTGTGAACTCGCTGGTGAGCCTGCAGGTTATATATAACAGTAAAACTCTTCCCACACTCAGAGCAGACGAACGGCTTCTCCCCTGTGTGAACTCGCTGGTGTCTGTAAAGGTAAGATGGTTGAGTGAATCCCTTCCCACACTCGGAGCAGGTGAACGGTCTCTCCTCAGTGTGGTTCCGCTGGTGCTTCAGCAGGTCACATGAATAAGTGAATCTCTTCCCACAGTCGGAGCAGGTGAACGGCTTCACCCCGGTGTGGATCAGCTGGTGACTCAACAGGTAACAGGAATCGCTGAATCCCTTACCACACTCGGAGCAGATGAATGTCTTCTCCCCGGTGTGCATTCGCTGGTGGGTCATTAGGTGAGATGACTGAGTGAATCCCTTCCCACACACAGGGCAGATGAAAGGCCTCTCCCCGCTGTGAACTCGCTGGTGTGTGAGCATGTTGGATAACTGCGTGAACGCCATCCCGCACTCAGAGCAGGTGAACGGTCTCTCCCCAGTGTGAACTCGATGGTGTCTCTTCAGGTGAGATGACTGAGTGAATCCCTTGCCACACTCCATGCAGATGAACGGCTTCTCCCCTGTGTGAACCCTCCGGTGGCTCTGCAGAGCGGATAAACGACGGAACTCCTTCTTACACTCGGTACAAGAGAACGGCTTCTCCCCGGTGTGAACCCGCTGGTGCTTCATCAGCTCCGATGACTGTGTGAACCCCTTCCCGCACTCAGAGCAGGTGAACGGTTTCTCTCCGGTGTGGATCCGCTGGTGCACCACGAAGTTGGAGTGGAAGGCGAAGCTCTTCCCGCAATCGGAGCAGGTGAAAGGCTTCTCCCCGCTGTGAACTCGCTGGTGTGTGAGCATGTTGGATAACTGCGTGAATCCCTTCCCGCAGTCCGGGCAGTTGAACGGCTTCTCCCCGGTGTGAACCCGCTGGTGTTCAATCAGATTGCTCGATCGTTTGAAGCGTTTCCCGCAGTGTGGACACTGATAGGGGTTGATGTCTGTGGAGTCAGGAGTTTGTGACGGCGGGGTTTGTGAATCTGTTACCTCCATCCCGAACACACTGCGGTCACGGCCTCCAGAAGCTTGACGGTGACTCGGATCGGTGATGAAGCTGACCTCGGGGCTGGAGCTGGGCTCGAACGGGGCCGAGCTGCAGCGACTCGGCGGGACGCGTCTCCGGGACAGTCTCGACACTCGACCGTCTCCACCCGGACACGGACCCGCCGCTCACCGCGGATGGGATTGAATGGCCTGACCCAGGATGCACTGCGGCACCGAGAGGGCGCATGCGCACTGACCGCTCCGGGGCTGGGGATTTCACTCATACCTGCAGGCGGGTGGATTCGGTTCAAAAGTAAATTTACTATCAAAGTCCATATACAACTCTGAGAGTCGTTTTCTTGCGGGCATCGGCAGTAAATCCAAGAAACATAATGGAAACAATGAAACACCGCACCCAACAGAACAAACAACCAATGGGAAAAATACAACAAACTGCGAAATAATGAATCAACTTAACCTCACACACAAAATGCTGGTGGAACACAGCAGGCCAGACAGCATCTATAGGGAGAAGCGTGGTCGACGTTTCGGGCCGAGACCCTTCGTCGTGTGTGTTTTTTGAATTTCCAGCATCTGCATACTTCCTCGTGTTTGCTCTTTAAAATCAGCTTAACCTGATGCGCTGCCAATGTCAGAATCAGGCTTATAATCACTGACATAGGCGTTGAAATTTGTTGTTTTGTGGCGCTGTACAGTGCAATATATAGATATACCGCTTATTACATACAATAAACAGTGCTCGTCATATGGAAAGCAAGAGTTAATCAAGGCAACTGGATTTGCTGTGTTGTCTGGAAAACGGTTCGCCACTCGTCTTCAGTTCTGATGCGCGGTAGGTAGTTTTCCGGCTTATGAAAGGCATAGGATCGTTAACAGTCGTAGAGGTCATTAGTCGTGCCTTTGCATGAATGGGGGTGTGCAGACACCGGGGTAGAAAGAAGAGGCTTGAAAGAGAGGTTAATGTCCCTTCACAGACATAACTAGCTATTCCACTTTTGCACGGTTTATCCAACGTAATTTGCAGAATCTTTGTCAAACCCGTCGCTGAACAGAGGAGGTGGGGGACGTCGCCAACTATCAGCTACTGACAATGCAGTCCTAACATCTTTACCCCGGCGTCACTGCAACAGTTCACACCTCCATTCGTGCAAAGATAAGACTCATGGCCCTCTCATTACCTCTGCGACATTCATGCATTGCTATACCCTTAAAGGTGTTGTTGGGATAGGCTAATGGTGTGAATGTTCTGGTAACCCTGTAAAATGCAAAATTGTTAGAATCTTTTCTCAATGTCTGTTGCCACGGGATTATTTCCTCTTTATCATTCAGTTTCGGAGTAATCAGGTAGTCCTAGTGCGAGTGGACAAGTAGTTTGCGTCTGCGTTCTTCGGAGTCTACAAGGAGGGGGTGACCTTATTAAGCTATGGGACGGTGGCTGCTACATAACAAAATGCATGCTGAGATTTTCTCATTGGTGGGGGCCACTGACTGAGAGGAAACGATGAATCGTTTTAAACTAATGAGCGGCTGTTCTTTTTATTTCTTCCCTTTTGTCTTTGCAGAGATTGTTGTCTTTTCCCCATTGGTTGTTTGTTCTGTTGGGTGCGGTGTTTCATTGTTTCCATTATGTTTCTTGGATTTACTGCCGATGCCCGCAAGAAAACGACTCTCTGAGTTGTATATGGACTTTGATAGTAAATTTACTTTTGAACTGAATCCACCCGCCTGCAGGTATGAGTGAAATCCCCAGCCCCGGAGCGGTCAGTGCGCATGCGCCCTCTCGGTGCCGCAGTGCATCCTGGGTCAGGCCATTCAATCCCATCCGCGGTGAGCGGCGGGTCCGTGTCCGGGTGGAGACGGTCGAGTGTCGAGACTGTCCCGGAGACGCGTCCCGCCGAGTCGCTGCAGCTCGGCCCCGTTCGAGCCCAGCTCCAGCCCCGAGGTCAGCTTCATCACCGATCCGAGTCACCGTCAAGCTTCTGGAGGCCGCGACCGCAGTGTGTTCGGGATGGAGGTAACAGATTCACAAACCCCGCCGTCACAAACTCCTGACTCCACAGACATCAACCCCTATCAGTGTCCACACTGCGGGAAACGCTTCAAACGATCGAGCAAGCTGATTGAGCACCAGCGGGTTCACACCGGGGAGAAGCCGTTCAACTGCCCGGACTGCGGGAAGGGATTCACGCAGTTATCCAACATGCTCACACACCAGAGAGTTCACAGCGGGGAGAGGCCTTTCACCTGCCCCGATTGCGGGAAGAGCTTCGCCTTCCACTCCAACTTCGTGGTGCACCAGCGGATCCACACCGGAGAGAAACCGTTCACCTGCTCTGAGTGCGGGAAGGGGTTCACACAGTCATCGGAGCTGATGAAGCACCAGCGGGTTCACACCGGGGAGAAGCCGTTCTCTTGTACCGAGTGTAAGAAGGAGTTCCGTCGTTTATCCGCTCTGCAGAGCCACCGGAGGGTTCACACAGGGGAGAAGCCGTTCATCTGCTCCGAGTGTGGCAAGGGATTCACTCAACCATCTTACCTTTACAGACACCAGCGAGTTCACACAGGGGAGAAGCCGTTCGTCTGCTCTGAGTGTGGGAAGAGTTTTACTGTTATATATAACCTGCAGGCTCACCAGCGAGTTCACACGGGGGAGAAGCCTTACACTTGCTCTGAGTGTGGGAAGAGTTTTACTGTTGTAAACAACCTGCAGCGTCACCAGCGAGTTCACACCGGGGAGAGGCCGTTCACCTGCTCCGAGTGTGGGAAGAGATTTGCTCAATCCTGTTACCTGATGATGCACCAGCGAATTCACACTGCGGAGAAACCGTTCAAATGCTCGGCGTGCGGGAAGAGATTCAGTCAAAGATCGTACCTGGTGGCGCACCAGCGAATTCACACCGGGGAGAAACCGTTCATCTGCTCCGAGTGCGGGAAGGGATTCAATCAACAGATCAGCCTGAAGAAACACAAGCAAGTTCACACGGGGGAGAAGCAGTTCACCTGTTCCGTGTGTGGGAAGAGGTACATTCGGTCATCAGACCTGGTGAAACACCAGCGAGTTCACACTCCGGACAAGGATTGAAAATGCCGTGTGTGGGGTATATATCCACATGCAGAGAGACCCTCTCGGGGTGATGGAATCTGCAGGGTGAGACTGCCGGGAGCTCTCCACCTCAGAGAGGCTGATAAACATGTTGTGGCAGAGAGTTTAATTAACTATTTTGTGAAGTTAACCCAAGATGTGCCGCCGCTTTACAACAGGTTTCTGCTGCTCGGAGTGATCAAGCACCCGGATTCCTGCTGAGATTCCCGTACGGAACCACTGGGAGCTCAATGAGAGGGTCCTTAACGAACGTTGTTAATTACTAATTCAGATGTGAAAGGAGGTGAATTCACGCGAGTCACTGCGAGTAAGCTGGAGTGGCTCCTGACAAAGACAACAAGTGCTGTGGTGAATGTGCTGCCGCCTCTGCTGGGCAACAGTGGGGAAATCAGTGACCGGCCAGAAGACTTGGTACAGAGTCGATAACTACAGCTTATTATGGTGTTTATTCGAATATTATTTGTTGTTCTTACATCTTTACCAAGTTTCCCTGCTCACAATGTGCCAATTCTCATGATGCAATGTGTACTTACGGGAATTTGCAATAATATGCTGAGACTTAATGTCTCTAGTTGTTGGGTTTGCCGATACCTTCCACAGATTTCAAAATATTCACTGATGCAAGGCATTGCAGCAGATCCAGAACAGATATGCAACCCTTATTAAAATGTCCTGTTGTAACGGGATGGCGGTAGGCCCACGGCCAACCCTGCTCCGTTCACAGCCGCCCTCGTGTCCGTCCACAGAGGAGTTGGGATATCTCTACACCTGTATCCAATGTTCATGATAAAGCTATGAAACCTTTTCATGTGTTTACTACAAAGCCACCTTTAACTTGAGTTCAGACAGTACCATTCCAGTAGGGCCGAGTTTTATGCAACCAGCTGCTATCCCTCTCCGATGTAAATGGCTCACATCTTGTTATTTGGGTTCTGTCTCTCCTTCAGACACTTTATCGTTACATTCTGACTATAGAATAAACAAGATCTTTCAGAAAAAAATCATTTTCTATTACTTTTCGTCCCATAATGTGCTGTTACAGGAAATATAAGACAGGTTCAAAATATTGCCACAGTTTTAGAAAGAGTAAGCAATGACATCACTGGGCCCTTGCAGAAAGTAACAACTGACATAGTTGCCCCGTGAAGAATGGTTCTTCAAAAACACATGGCATCAGATCTCTGAACGGTCAACGTGGGGTAACGTGCAGTTCTAGGCAAGGAGTGCTGGCCTTACATCCTGTACCCGACAGATCTGACAAAACTGATTTGGCTGGTCATATACATAAAGAGACAGCTACAATCCATCAGACTGGTGGGTGGGGGTTTTTTAAAACTGCGTTCAATTAAATTTAGCAGGCCAGGCTGTTACTCAATATTTCATCAAATGTCCTGATTGATATGCCTAACCATAATTTAAATAAATTTTACTTGTAAAAGGACAATCATGAATAGAGGAGCACAAACTCATTTAAGTGTACCTGTTTACAAAGATAATCAGCTTAACACTGAGATAATCCTTTGATTGCCCTTTTATCTTAACATAATGGGTAATTTAAAAAATATATACTTAGGTTTCACATGTTTTTCAGCCTCTGAATCTCCAGAAGTAATAATTTGGCACGGTAGTGCAGTGGCTGGCACAACGCGTTCTGTACCAGCGACCTGGGTTCAATTCCTGCCACAGTCTGTTCTCCCGTGACCATGTGGATTTCCTCCCACACTCTAAAGATGTACCAGTTGATACGTTAATTGGTTATTGTAAACTGTCCTGTGATTGGTCCAGGGTTAAATTGGGGGTTGCTGTGTGGCATGGATCAATGTTAAATTGGGGAATTTAGAACAGGGGTTTGGGGGAGTTGGGTTGTGCCATATTTTCATGTAGTTTTAAATTTTTATGTTTGTTTTTTCATACAGTTTCTGATACACATAGTTGTCCAGTGTATTTCTAGTCTTTGCAGTTGCCTCTTTATATTTCTCTAAAGTTTTTAGTTCCAATGGTGGGTTTTGCATTATTTCAATAAGCGCTAGCTTATTGATTAATTTAAGCAATGGAATCTAGATGAAATGCTCACTATCGGTAGTCTGATATAAGAAAACCACATCACCTTTTCTTCTCTTTTCCCTTCTATGTCTTTCATAGTCAGCGCAGAAACAGGCCATTCAGCCCATCTAGCCCATGCCACAGCCATTTAAACTGCCTAGTCCCATCAACCTACACTGTGACCATACCCATCAATACCCCAGTTATCCAGGTACCTATCCAAACTTTGCTTAAACGTTGAAATCGAGCTCACATGCACCACTTGTGCTGGCAGCTCATTCCACGCTCTCACAAACCTCTGACTGAAGAAGTTTGCCATCATGTCCCCCTTAAACTTCTCACCTTTTACCCTTAACCCCTGACCTCTGGTTATAATTGCACCTAACCTCACAATTTTGTAAACCTCTATCAAATCTATGTTCTAAAGAATACAGTCCTGTGCTATTCCATCTTTACTTATAACTCATAACCCCCAGACCTGACAGCATCCTTGTAAATTTCCCCTGCACTCTTTCAACTTTCTTCAAATCTTTGCTGTAGGTGGGTGACCAAAACTTCACTCAGTCCTCCAAATTAGGCCTCACTAACATCTAATATGACTTCAATATAACATCCCATCTTCTGTACTCAATACATTGATTTTTGCAGGCCAATGTGCCAAAAACTTTCTTTACCACGCTCTCTATCTGTGATGCCACCGTTAATGAATGGAACACCTGTCTTCCCAGATCTCTCTGTTCTACCGTACTCCTCGGTGCCCTCCCACTCCCCTACCGTGGTTGGTCCTACCGAAGTGCACAGTCTCACACTTGTCTGCATTAAAATCCGTTTGCCACCCTTTCCCCCTCGTTTCCTTTGTTCATGTAACACTTTACAAAACAATCGTAAGCAACTAGTTTCATGCCTCGTTCTCCACCTCTGAAGAACCCGGATTGCAGAAGCACCAGCGTCCGGATGGCAGGTAGAGTTTACCCTGGAATGAACCCTGTTGATTAGAAAAGAACCATTCCCTTCAATTAAACCCTATAACTGTGATGGGGTTTGATATCCTGAAATCTGCACCAACCAAAGAAGTTCCGTTTGAAGTATTTTTGTCTCTGAAGTGTTTAACGTCTCCCCGGTACAGAACGTGTACAGTGCAAAGACCAGCCATTCAGCCCGTGGGAAAAACATGGGACCTCACTTTGTGCAAGAGTTTGTAGTGCAAAACTGTTCCCTAGCGGCTCCTCCCGCGAGGACGTTACTGGATTGGATGCTACATTGTTGCAACTTTCTGATTGACAAACTACGTCACGATATTCCCAAATAAATTTGCAAAGTCTGAATCAGGTTTATTATCATTTATATAGGTAGTGAAATGTGTTGTTTTGTGGCAGAAGTACATGAAGTTATAATCCGTGTTACAACATGAAATAGATACACGGGATTTAAATTCGATAAGTACTGCAAGAAGAGCGAAAATCACACACTACTCAGAAATCCGATGGTGAAGGGATAGAAACTGTCCCCAAAACGTTGATGGTGGGTCTTCAGGCTCCTGTAGCTTCTCCCAAATGGTACAAATGAGAAGAGTTTATGTCCTGGGTGGCGGAGATCCCAGCGACGACGCACAGCAATCTCTACTCACCGAGGGTGCTGGATCAGCAGAATTCGCTGTCCCTGGGGGTTTCGTGGGGTTGGATTCAAGGTGGAGGTGGAAAACTGGAAGATACGGGGAAGGAAGGCGATGGGGGTCTGAGAGAGGGGAGGCGAAAAGGAGTGAGGGAGATCAGCTGTGATCATACCGAACGGTGGAGGAGGGTGGCTGACACCTGCTCCTCTTGTGGGATCTCCTGGCAACACCATTTGTTCTCCCGCTACAGTCAGGGTATTGCCCTTTCAGTGCCAGGTTTTGTTCTCACGTGTTGTAAGAAGCTGTTGTCATGTCCTTCAATGCCCAGTCGTTTCCATAATGCTCTGTGAAGGAGAGTTGTCACTCTGACGCATATATGTCAAACTTAAGGCCCGCGGGCCAAATCCGGCCCACGGTGGAATTATCTTTGGCCCGCGAGATAATATCTAATTACTATTAAAGCTGGCCCCAGTAATCGAAGCGCCTATGGCGTATGATATGGCTAATGCTGAGTTTATTCAGGTACCAGGTTTTCAGGGTTTTTAGTATTTATTCGGTTTCCCTGGTTTATTTCCTGAATATCATTAATGAATAATTTTTTTCTCTATCAGAGCTGGCCCGCCGGTATATTGCATGCACCACTAATACTACAAATCCCACAATGCACTGCCAGTGCTTTGCTCACGCTTGCCTTACTCTCTCATCAGCATCCTTATGGCGCTAGTCACGTGTGGTCAACTTTCAGCTATCCCTCACCCCAAAAATGGCTGAGCGAAAGGTGGACTTTGAAAACAGGGGTTTTCAAGGCAGGTGGGAGGCAGAGTGTATGTTCGCAGATATAAAGGGCAAACCTGTTTGTCTTGTGTGCGGAGACGGTGTGACTGTAATTAAAGAATATAACGTAAGACGACACTATGAAACGAAACACCACGACAAATACAAGCATCTGGACAAGAAACAGAAGCCCGCGATGTGCGGTCAAAAGAGTGGATTGGTGGGCAGGATCCGGGAGGAAAACGGCGCAGGTGAGCTGACAGCTTATCACTCCATCATACACCAGGAATCGTTGTGTGGTAAAGCCTTGAAAATGGAACATATAATGAGCACCATAACACGAGCAGTTAACTTCATAAGAGCCAAAGGTTTAAATCACCGCGAGTTCAAGTCGTTTCTGGAGGAGTTGGGGTTCAGAATATAATGATTTGCCCTATCACACAGAGGTGCGATGGTTAAGCCAAGGAAAAGTGCTGAAAAGATGTTTCGAGTTGCGTGAGGAGATCTGTCAGTTCATGGAAAGCAAAGGGAAAGACACAACAGAGCTCCGGGATAAAAAGTTGCTTTGTGAAATGGCGTTTCTGTGTGACATCACGAGCCATCTCAATGCGCTCAACCTGCAGCTTCAGGGGCGGGGTCGTGTGGTCACATACATGGACGCTGCAGTGAGGGCTTTTAAAACCAAGCTGCGCCTGTGGGAGACGCAGATGCTGCAAGAAAACTTGAGCCATTTTCCGTGTTGCCAAACTATGAAAGAGCAGGTTTCTACCGCAGTGTTCCCACGTGCAAAGTTTGCTGAAAAACTTAGCATACTTGGGGCCGACTTCACACGGCGATTTGCCGACTTTGAAGCTCAAAGAAGCAGGTTTGAACTGCTCAGTAAGCCATTTGCAGCTGACGTGGAAAGCGCACCAACCAGCATACAAATGGAGCTGATTGAACTCCAAAGTAGTGACACACTCAAGGCAAAGTATGACTCGGTGGGCGCTGCACAGTTTCTACGTTTCGTTCCCGACACAATGCCCCAGCTGCGTACCCAAGCTGCTCAAATGCTCTCTATGTTTGGCAGCACATATCTGTGTGAACAACTGTTCTCTTTGATGAAGATAAACAAAACATCACACAGGAGTCGTCTTTCTGATGAACACCTTCACTCAATTCTGAGGATTTCCTCAGCTCAGTGCCTGACTCCAAACATTGATGAACTTGCATCCAAGATGAGATGCCAAGTATCTAGCTTAGACTAGTGTGAATCACAGAGTGTTGGCCTGTGGAAAAATGTTTTCATTAGAAATTACTCCGGAAAAGCTGCAGATAAAGCCATAAGAAATAAATGCAACTGATTTTTTATTTATTTAATGTTCAATGTTGTTTTTGTAGGCAATAACCTAAGCTTTGTTAGTTCCAGGTTAATATGTGTAATAAATTCATTTCAATAAGTTTTGCAATAAACGCTGAACCAGTCCGGCCCTCGACTTGTACCGATTTTTAAATTTTGGCCCACTGTGTATTTGAGTTTGACACCCCTGCTGTAACGTGTGCTATACACTGTTTGTCATTCTGTCAACTCTTGTTGCCGGCGTGTGTTTAATGCCTCACTGATCTCTTGTCACTTCCTCTCATTGTTATATGTCAACAAGCTCGTTATTTGTCTACACTGGCAATACAAATTTCTGTAGAAATATCAATTCATAAAACACAGAACAGTACAGCCCAGGAACAGGCCGTTCGGCCCACAATGTTGGGCCAAACCGGCTACAAAGCCAATCAGAAACCCCCAAACAGGCCTCTCTCCTACCTGCACCCTGTCCACATCCCTCCATCTTCCTCACACCCATTGGCTTATCTCAACAACTCTTAAAAGCCTCTCATGTATTTGTGTCTACCGCTGTATCAGGATGCGAAATCCAGGCATCCATGACTCTGAGTAAAAAATTAACCCCCACATTCCTCTCTCACCCTCAGTGCATGCCCTCTGGTATCTGACACACCTGGGAAACAAATACTTCCTGTCCTCTCATGATCTTGCAAACCTCTACCAGATCTCTCCTCAGCCTCCGGCACTCCGGAGAAAGCAATCGAAGTTTATCCAGCATCTCGTGACAGCACACGTACTCTAAAGCAAACAGCAACCTGTTCTGCACCCCCGCCAAAGCCTCGACATCCTTCCTATCCTGGGGCCACTATTGCTGTATGCAATAATCCAGACGTGGCCCAGCCAAAGTTTTATAAAGTTGCGACAAAACTCACTGACTTTTGAACACCACGCCTCAGTGAATAAAAACAAGCATTCCATAAGCATTCTGAACCACCTTAACCTTTGTAGTCACTTTCAAGGAGGTATGTGCTTGGATCCCAAGATCTCTCAGCTCAGCAATGGTGTTAACAATCTTGCCCTTTACAGTTTACAGTGACCCTGCATTTTCCCTACCAAGGTGCACCAGCTCACATTTACCCAGCGGCCATTTCTCAACCCAGACCTGCAACTGAAGTATATCAGACTGTATTCTTTGCCAGTTTTCTACGCTGTGCACAACTCCCCCAATCTTGGTATCATCCACAAGGACCGCAACCCTAGTCAGTCCAGAATGAAAGATTGAAGTTAATAACTCATCGGGGTGATTAATAAGTTTGTGGCCTAAGGCAGAAGGAGGTGAGTTATTAACTTCAAACTTTCTGCACCATCACTCAAAGTGTTGAACTGCATGTACATGTAACCAGAGCTGTATATCTCCTTCCACCTTTGACCACAAACTTATCAATCACCCCTGCTGTGGATCAACTGGAGTTCTGAGAAACTATCATTACATGCACGTGTAGTTAAACTTTTTGAGTGATAATGCAAAAAGTTTGAAGTTAATAACCCATGTCTTTCTACCTTAGGCCGCAAACTTATCAATAAACCCCTGCTGTGGACCACTTCTACAAGCTGGCCTAAGTGTGTACATGTAGGAGGGGTCTATGTTGAAAAATAAATGTGCTAGGCTTTCTAAAATTGACTCTTTCTACCTCACACCACAAACTTATCAATCATTGTATATACGTCACAAGCAGCAGGGGTCCCAGCACAGATCCCTGCGGAACACCACTAATTACAGACCTCCAGCCTGAATAAGTCCCTTCAATCAATACCCTCTGCTTTCTATGTAGAAGCGAGATCAGAATCCAAACAGCCCATTCACCGCAGACCTCATGGATCTCAATCTTCTGGATTAGCCTCCCATCAGGGGTTTTACAATCACTAAAATCCATGCAGACTCTCTCTATAACCTCTCCCCGAGAACCTTCTCCAGGAATTTCCCAGCAGCTGACGTGAGATCACCGGTCTATAGCTCCCAGGATTTTCCCTTGTTCCCTTCTGAAACAGAGGTAAAATATTAGCCACTTGCCAGTCCTCTGGAACCTCTCCTGCACCTAGAGAGGGCACAAAGTTAATAGTCAAGGGCCCAGAAAATCTCGTCTCCTGTTTTATTCAATAACCTGGGCTATATCCAATCAAGCCCTGGAGACTTATCCACTTAATACTCATTAGAAAACCCAATGCTTCCTCCTCCTTGACCTCTAAACGTCCTAACATATTAACACACTCATAAATGTGAAGAGATCACTGATCTTCTGGTCCACCACATCATTTACCTTATTACACATTGAAACAAAGTACTCATTTAAGTATCTCACTCAAATTCTCTGTATCAGAGCAAATGTTCTCCTCTTAATGCTTGAGAGGTCCACCCTCTCCCTACGTATCCTTTTACTCTCGATGTATAGTTGGACGAATTGGGTTTCAAATTAACTCTACGAGCCAAGGCCTTTTTCTGGCCGTTTCTGGCTCTCCCATCTCCCTTCTTTAGTTCTTTGCTTGTTCCCTTATACTTCTCAGTTGTTTTGATTGATCCTGATTTCCAAACCTTGATATATTTTTCCTTTCTCGACTAAATTCATCACCTCTCTGGACATCCAAGGTTATTTTATTTTTCCATTCCCGTCCTTCCTTCTAACAGGAACATGCCTTTCCTATGCTCTGTGCAATTGATGTTTAAATGCTTGTCTGATGTAAACTTGCTAAAAGAAAGACGTTCCCATTTAACACTTCTTAGTTCCTGCCTAATGGCCTCATATTTTGCCCTTCTTCAATTTGAAACCCTCCCATAAAGACTACCTTATCCTGAAAGTTAAGGAGTTGTGGTCACTATACTCTTCTCTACTTCCTGTGGAGTGTGAGGGAGGTCCTTTAACATCTGCCGGATGATGCTGAGGATGTTCTACGAGTCTGTGGTGGCCAGTGCTATCATGTTTGCTGTTGTGTGCTGGGGCAGCAGGCTGAGGATAGCAGACGCCAACAGAATCAACAAACTCATTCGTGAGGCCAGTTATGTTGTTGGGATGGAACTGGACTCTCTGACGGTGGTGTCAGAAAAGAGGATGCTGTCCAAGTTGCATGCCATCTTGGACAATGTCTCCCATCCACTCCATAATGTACTGGTTAGGCACAGGAGTACATTCAGCCAGAGACTCATTCCACCGAGATGTAACACTGAGCATCATAGGAAGTCATTCCTGCCTGTGGCCATCAAACTTTACAACTCCTCCCTCGGAGGGTCAGACACCCTGAGCCAATAGGCCGGTCCTGGACTTATTTCCACTTGGACTAATTTACTTATTATTGTTTAATTATTTATGGTTTTATATTGCTATATTTCTACTCTATTCTTGGTTGGTGCGACTGTAACGAAATCCAGTTTCCCTCGGGATCAATAAAGTCTGTCTGTCTGAATGGTCAGACAACTGGCCAGGCTCCACCCCACCGCTGTACTGATCTCTTTCCGGCTCCTCACCCTGTTTCCCTGAGTAGACACCCAATGGGTCCTCATTCTGCTCTGAGACTTCACACCAATCACAGCCGGTACCCATGGGGCACTAATCCTGTGTTGTACGTTCCCCAGACCTTTGTGTCTTTCTCCTGTCTTTCGGTGTTTGGAGTGGTAAATTGAGAAATGTCTGGAAATTCATCACATTCTCTCCTGACTTCAAATGTTTGAGAAAAATGATCCAGAAATGGACATCAATCTGTGCTCTTCCAATCCTTACGTTTGTCAAAGACAAAGTCGAAATTATTGTCACCTGCACCAGTGCATGCATGCATGGGTGCAAAAAAAAACTTGCAGCAGCATCGCAGGCACATAGAATCGGATAAGCAGCATTCACATGGAAAACATTTTTACAAGAAACAACACAATTAGCACAATCTGGTCGATTTTAGTGTAAAGTGGTTCTTGTGTTGCTATACTGGTGGGACTTCAGCTTTCTGGTATCTCCTGCCCAACAGTAACTGGGAGATGATGGTGAAGCCCTGAAGGTGGGGATCTTTGTCAGATATTTATTCAGGAATATCGTGAGGTTGTTTGTCCATTAGGAAGCTGCAACAATGTAGCAGAAGATGCAATAACATTCCAGTGGAAGGAGACGCTAGGGGACATTTATGGGGAAGAAATTCTGGCAGGAAGTGAGGTCCCAGGTTTTTCACACCGGGTTGAATGGCTGGTCTTTGCACTGTACACGTCCTGTACCGGGGAGACGTGAAACACTTCAGAGACAAAAATACTTTAAACAGAACTTCTCTGGTTGGTGCAGATTTCAGGATATCAAACCCCATCACAGTTATAGGGTTTAATTGAAGGGAATGGTTCTTTTCTAATCAACAGGGTTCATTCCAGGGTAAACTCTACCTGCCATCCGGACACTGGTGCTTCTGCAATCCGGGTTCTTCAGAGGTGGAGAACGAGGCATGAAACTAGTTGCTTACGATTGTTTTGTAAAGTGTTACATGAACAAAGGAAACGAGGGGGAAAGGGTGGCAAACGGATTTTAATGCAGACAAGTGTGAGACTGTGCACTTCGGTAGGACCAACCACGGTAGGGGAGTGGGAGGGCACCGAGGAGTACGGTAGAACAGAGATTTTTAATTCATTAATGGTGGTATCACAGGTAGATAGTGTTGTAAAGAAAGTTTTTGGCACATTGGCCTGCAAAAATCAATGTATTTTTGTACAGGAGCACAGGAGATGGGATAGAAACATAGAAAACCTACAGCACAATACAGACCCTGCAGCCCACAAAGCTGTGCCAAACATGTCCCTACTTTAGAAAATACCCAGGGTTACCCATAGCCCTCTAGTTTTCTAAGCTCCATGTACCTATCCAAAAGTCTCTTAACAGACCCTATATCGTATCCGCCTCCACCATCGTTACTGGCAGCCCATTCCACGCACTCACCACTCTCTGCATGAAAAACTTACCCCTGACATCTCCTCTGTATCTACTCACAAGCAACTTACCTGTGCCCTCTTGTGGCAGCCATTTCAGCCCTGGGGAAAAGCCTCTGACTGTCCACACGATCAATGCCTCTCATCATCTTATACACCTCTATCAGGTCACCTCTCATCCTCCGTCGCTCCAAGGAGAAAAGGCCGAGTTCACTCAACCTGTTTTCATAAGGCATGTTCCCCAATCCAGGCAACATCCTTGTAAATCTCCTCTGCACCCTTTCTATAGTTTCCACATCCTTCCTGTAGTGAGGTGACCAGAACTGAGCACAGTACTCCAAGTGGGATCTGACCAGGTAGACGGACTATGTGACCCAGGGGTAGTTTGACTGTGTGACCCAGGGTAGTGAGACTGTGTGACCCAGGGTAGTGAGACAGAGTGACCCAGGGGTAGTGAGACTGTGTGACCCAGGGTAGTGAGACTGTGTGACCCAGGGGTTAGTGAGACTGTGTGACCCAGGGTAGTGAGACTGTGTGACCCAGGGTAGTGAGACAGAGTGACCCAGGGGTAGTGAGACTGTGTGACCCAGGGGTAGACAAACTGAGTGACCCAGGGGTAGAGAGACTGTGTGACTCAGGGGTAGTGAGACTGTGTGACCCAGGGTAATGAGACTGAGTGACCCAGGGGTAGTGAGACTGTGTGACCCAGGGTTAGTGAGACTGTGTGACCCAGGGGTAGTGAGACTGTGTGATCCAGGGTTAGTGAGACTGTGTGACCCAGGGTAGTGAGACAGAGTGACCCAGGGGTAGTGAGACTGTGTGACCCAGGGGTAGACAAACTGAGTGACCCAGGGGTAGAGAGACTGTGTGACTCAGGGGTAGGCAGACTGAGTGACCCAGGGGTTGTGAGTCTCAGTGACTCAGGGGTAGATGGACTGAGTGACTCAGGGGGAGACAGACCGTGTGACCCTGCGGAAGACAGGCTGTGTGATGCAGGGTCTTTGTGATTGATGGGTAGTGGGAATGTGTGACTGAGGGGTAGTTGGACTGTATGACCCAGGGGCAGTGAGAGCTTTATCCAGGGGTAGTTTGACTATGGACGCAGGCGGTAGTGAAACTTTGTGACCCAGAGGTAGACAGACTTTGTGACCCTGGGGTAAAGGGACTATGTGAACCATGGGTAGTGGGACTGTGTGACCCGGGGCAGTGGAAGTGAGTGACCCAGGGGTAGAAACATAGAAAACCTACAGCACAATACAGGCCCTTCGGCCCACAGAGTTGTGCAGAACATGTTCCTACCATAGAAATTACTAGGCCTACCCATAGCCCTCTATTTTACTGAGCTCCACGTACATCTCCAAAAGTCTCTTAAAAGACCCAATCGTATCCACCTCCACCACCGTTGCCGGCAGCCCATTCCACACACTCACCACTCTCTGAGTGAAAAACTTACCCCTGACATCTCCTCTGTATCTACTCCCAAGCAACTTACCTGTGCCCTCTTGTGGCAGCCATTTCAGCCCTGGGGAAAAGCTTCTGACTAACCGCACAATCAATGCCTCTCATCATTCTAAACTCCTCTATCAGGTCACCTCTCATTCTCTGTCGCTCCAAGGAGAAAAGGCCGAGTTCACTCAACCTATTTTTATAAGGCATGCTCCCCAATCCAGGCAACATCCTTGTAAATCTCCTCTGCACCCTTTCAATGGCTTCTACATGTTATATTGAAATCGTATTAGATGTTAGTGAGGCCTAATTTGGAGGACTGAGTGAAGTTTTGGTCACCCACCTACAGCAAAGATGTAAAGAAAATTGAAAGAATGCACGGGAAATTTATAAGGATGCTGCCAGGTCTTGGGGGTTATGAGTTATTAGGAAAGATGGAATAGCATAGGTCTGTATTCTTTAGAACGTAGATTTGATAGTTTACAAAATTGTGAGGTTAGGTGCAATTATAACCAGAGGTGAAGGGTTAAGGGTAAAAGGTGGGGTAAGTCACGTGATGACGCAGGATCGAGACGTGGATATCCAGCTGTCCCGTAAAAAAACTAATAAATTAATGTTTAAATGAAGAAAAGTTAGTAAATATTTTCTAAAAACTACGTCTAAACTACTCAGGATTTTCCTTAGATATCCCTCCTAAACAGACAAAGAAGAAAACTTCTACTTTGCGGGCGGTACAAGTTGAGCCGGCCACCATGAAGAGGCTTCCAACTCAAGTGCATCTCACCTCCGGCGATACGGAACAGAAATCGCCCGCAGCATCAACAGTCTCCAAGAAGGAACAACAGGAACTGCGCGTGCGCCAACATGAACAATTTGAACTACAAATCCCAGCTACGATTGGAAGCGGAAGTGACAATTAACCCGCGGAGGATTCGGATTCTCTGGAACATACAGATGAAGATGAGGAGGTAAAAGAAGAAAAACAGGAAGAGGTTGGAGGTGGAAGATCTTCTGGATACATAAGAGAAGCTTTGGCGCAAATAATGCATAAATCAAAAGAACTAAAAACATTAAAAATAATACAAGAATATATTAAAGATATGAAGGCTATGATAAAATGGTGAAGGACAAGAAAGTTAAAAAGTTGGAAGAAATAACGGGAGACACTACTGAGAGAGTGAATACAATGGAAGATAATATTCTTGCCTGGACATCAGAAAGAAAACGACTGTTGGAAAAAATAGACGTGCTTGAAAATCTTAGTAGACGAAATAATATTAAAATTGTTGGTCTTAAGGAAGGGATAGAGGGAGAGGATCCAATAAAATATTTTCAAAAATGGATCCCGGAAAATTTGGAAATGGAAGAGGGAACCCAGTTGATTGAAATCGAAAGGGTCCACAGGGCTTTAAGATCAAAACCTCAACCTGATCAAAACCCACGACCAATCTTGATAAAATGCTTAAGATATCAAGATAAAGAAAAGATCCTGAAGGCGGCTGCCCAACGTGCCAGAAAGAAAAATGAGCCATTGATGATAGAAGGGAAAGCAGTTCTTTTCTATCCTGATATAAGTTATGACCTTTTGAAGAGAAAGAAGGAATTTAACCCAGCGAAAAAGGGTTATAAATTTACATTTACAGGAGAGCTGGGGGGTCTTTGGATCGATCGTTACGGGATTCATGTGTGTAATCATGGCGTATGCCATGATCCGCACAACGGAGGAGGGTAATGTTGTGTTTTTTTTCATTCACAACATTAGCAGTGGGGGTTTTTGTTTTTTTTTATAATCTATTTTTCTTTTATCTGTCTTTCTTTGCCTGGATGATCGGAGGGGAGACACATAGCAACATGGAGAATTTTAAAATAATTCCCCAAGGTACTATGAGAGTTGAAATATTATGTATTATTATAGACTGGAGTAACCCCGTTAAAAATAATGACTAATTTACTGAATTTTTAAAATTTTAATGTTAATGGGCTTAATGGACCGGTGAAAAGAAAAAGAATTTTAACATACACTAAGAAAATGAAAATAGATATAGCTTTTATACAAGAAACACATTTAACAGATAGAACATCAGAAATTAAAGAGAGATTGGGTCAGAAATGTTATAGCAGCTTCATTTAATTCAAAAGCGAGGGGAGTTGCAATTTTGGCCAACAAAACTTTACCAATTAAAATACAAAATGTATTAATTGATTCTGCGGGAAGATATGTAATTATACATTGCCAAATCTTTTCAGAACTATGGACTCTTATGAATATTTATGCACCAAATGAAAACGATGTAAAATTTATACAGGAGGCTTTTCTGAATTTGGCTGATGCACACAATAAAATACTAATAGGTGGAGACTTTAACTTTTGTTTAGACCCAGTTTTAGATAGATCAACAAAGGTTGTTACAAAACCAAAAGTAGCAAAATTAAATTTATCATTGATGAAAGATTTAAATTTGATTGATACATGGAGAAGAATTAACCCAAGAAAAAAAGATTATTCATTTTATTCAAATAGACATAAAACTTATTCAAGGATAGATTTTTTTCTTACTATTAGCGAATATTCAAGACAGAGTGAAAAATATGGAATATAAAGCAAGAATATTGTCAGATCATTCCCCCTTGATAATGACAATGATAATGATGGATAAGGAAGAATCAATTTACAGATGGAGATTTAATTCAATATTATTAAAACATCAAGATTTTTGTGATTTTATGAAAAAACAGATTGAGTTTTTTTTAGATACAAACTCACATTCAGTTGATGATAAATTTATATTATGGGAAGCAATGAAGGCATATTTGAGAGGCCAAATAATAAGTTATACTTCTAAAATTAAGGAATATATAGTAGAAATGGATCAATTGGAAAAAGAGATTACAAAATTAGAAAAAGAATCTGAAAGATATATGACAGAAGAAAAACAAAGACAACTTATTAATAAGAAGCTACAATATAATACACTTTAGACATACCGAACAGAAAAAGCAATTATGAGAACTAAACAAAGATATTACGAACTAGGTGAAAGATCACACAAGATTCTTGCTTGACAGTTAAAAACAGACCAGGCTTCCAAAATAATAAATGCAATTAGAACAAGTGTAAATAAAATTACTTATAAACCTTTAGAAATCAATGAAACTTTTAATTTTTTTTATTTTGAATTGTATCAATCAGAATCACAAAACGATATTGTTGAGATAGAAAGGTTTTTATCACAAATAACTCTCCCAAAATTGAATTCGGAAGGACAGAAGGGATTAGATATGTCTTTTACATTAAAAGAGGTCGAAGAAGCTCTAGGATCACTTCAGAATAATAAATACCCAGGAGAAGATGGTTTTCCGCCTGAATTTTACAAAACGTTTAAAGATTTAGTAATTCCTCCTTTTATGGAACTAATACACCAAGCGGAAAGAATGCATAAACTTCCAGAATCTTTTTCGACAGCTATTTTAATAGTATTGCCAAAAAAAGACAGAGATCTTTTAAAGCCAACATCATATAGACCTATTTCTTTGTTGAACATGGATTATAAAATAATAGCAAAGATTTGATTTAACAGATTATCTAAATACTTACCAAAATTAATACACATGGACCAAACAGGATTTATTAAAAATAGACAATCGGCAGATAATGTAACTCAGTTACTGAGCATAATTCATTTGGCACAAAAGAGGGAAGAAATGAGTGTGGCAGTTGCTTTGGATGCAGAAAAAACATTTGATAGATTGGAATGGGATTTTTTAATTTAAGGTATTGGAAAAATATGGATTAGGGGTATCTTTTATAAAATGGATTAAAACCTTAAATACTAACCCCAAAGCTAAAGTGATGACAAATGGCCAAATTTCAACATCATTTCAGTTAACAAGGTTAACTAGACAAGGTTGACCTTTATCACCTGCTTTATTTGTGTTGGCGATAGAACCATTAGCTGAATTAATTAGAATTGACTCATATTAGGGGTTTCAGAGTTAATCAGGAGGAATATAAGATTAACTTATTTGCTGATGATCTGATTTATTTAACTAACCCATTACATTCGTTGTTTAAATTATCTTCTAGATTGGAAGAATATGGGAAAATATCAGGGTACAAAGTAAATTGGGATAAAAGTGAAATTCTACCCCTTACTAAAGGAGATTATAGTCAATGTCGATTAATAACTGAATTTAGATGGCCGATAAATGGTATAAAGTATTTAGGTATAAGAGTTGATAATGATATAAAGAATTTATATAAATTAAATTATTTGCCATTATTGAAAAAAAATTCAAGAGGATCTTGATAAATGGATGATGTTACCAACAACATTAATAGGTAGAGTCAATGCTATAAAAATGAATATATTCCCCAGATTACAATATTTATTCCAAACATTACCAATACAATTACCGCAGAAATTTTTTCAAGAGTTAAATAAATGTGTGAGGAAGTTCCTTTGGAAAGGTAAGATGTCAAGAATATCGTTGGAAAAATTGACATGGAAATTTGACCTATTACAATTACCAAATTTTAAGAATTATTACAAAGCAAATCAACTTAGATTTATTGCAAGTTTTTTTGATGAAGATAAACCAGCATGGATTAGAATAGAATTAGGCAAAATAGGAGAAAATATACCAGAAAATTTTATATATAAATGGGAATCTAAATGGATACAGGAAAAGAATGAATCTCCTATACTAAAATATTTGATTGATTTATGGAATAAGATAAATGTTGATGATGAGATAAAGAAATCTTTATTAGCAAAGAGACCTTTAATTCAAAATAAATTTATCCCTTTTACAATGGATAATCAACTTTTATATAACTGGTTTCACAAAGGGATTAGATATATAAGAGACTGTTTTGAAGGAGATATAGTAATGTTATTTGATCAATTAAGGAATAAATATAAAATATCAAATAACCCCATTTTCTGTTATTTCCAATTAAGGGCTTATTTAAGAGATAAACTGGGTCAAACCATGTTATTGCTAAAACCTAATGAAATAGAAACTTTAATTCATAAAGGAAAAACTAAACAAAATATTTCTGGTATGTATAATTTGATTCAAAAACAGGCAATTAAACAAGGAATTCATAAGTCAAGACAAAAATGGGAAACTGATTTGAATATTAAAATTGATGAAACAAGTTGGTCAAGTTTATGTCTTGACAGTATGACAAATACAATAAATGTTTGACTAAGATTAGTACAATATAACTTTTTACATCAAATATATATTACACCACAAAAAGTAAATAGATTAAATTCAAATTTATCTGATCAATGTTTTCGATGTAATCAAGAAATTGGTACTTTTTTACACTGTACTTGGTCTTGTTCTAAAATTCAACCTTTTTGGACAAATTTAAGAGTTTTTAACTGGAACAAATTATTGGAATACAACTTCCACATAATCCAATATTATTTTTACTAGGCGATATTGAAAGGATAAATCCAAATTGAATAAATATCAGAAAGAATTCATAAAAATTGCATTGGCAGTAGCCAAAAAGGCTATTGCAGTTACTTGGAAATCTGAGTCATACTTAAGTATAGATTGCTAAAAGAATGGAGTTTTTAGCTGCATTCCACTTGAAAAAATTACTTATAATTTAAGAGACAAATATGAAATATTTCTGAAAATTTGGCACCCTTATTTACAAAAAATAGGATTAAATATATAGGTGCTCCGAAGATAAAATTATTGGTTTTCTGGGGAAAGAAAGAAATATATATATTAAAGCTGTTACGAACTCCATGGAGCATGTGGGGATCTTCCGATATCCAGGCACTCTTTCTTTCTTTCTTTTTTCTTCTTTTTTTTCCTACAGGGATATGTTAGGGGGGAGGGGTTAAGGGGAGGTGGGGAAGGGTTGATATTTTTTTTCTTTCTGTAACCTATTTGAAAATTCTATAAAAAAAAATTTTAAGGGTAAAAGGTGAGAAGTTTAAGGGGGACATGATGGCAAACTTCTTCAGTCAGAGGTTTGTGAGAGCGTGGAATGAGCTGCCAGCACAAGTGGTGCATGTGAGCTCGATTTCAACGTTTAAGCAAAGTTTGGATAGGTACCTGGATAACTGGGGTATTGATGGGTATGGTCACAGTGCAGGTTGATGGGAGTAGGCAGTTTAAATGGCTGTGGCATGGGCTAGATGGGCTGAATGGCCTGTTTCTGTGCTGACTATGAAAGGCAAAGAAGGGAAAAGGAAAAAATAACAAAAGGTGGTGTGGTTTTCTTCTATCCAGACTACCGATAGTGTGCATTTCATCTAAATTCCATTGCTTAATCAATAAGCTGGCACCTATCCAAATAATGCGATTCCCACCATTGGAACTAAAAACTTTCCAGAAAATATAAAGAGGCAACTGTAAAGACTAGAAATACACCGAACAACTATGTTATTGGAAACTATACAAGAATGCAAACAAACATAAAAATTTAAAACTACATGAAAATACGGCCCAACCCAACTCCCCCAAACCCCTGTTCTAAATTCCCCAATTTTACATTGATCCATTGAGCCATGCCACACAGCAACCCCCAATTTAACCCTGGCCCAATCACAGGACAGTTAACAATAACCAAATAACCTATCAACCGGTACATCTTTAGAGTGTGTGAGAAAACCCACACGGTGATGGGAGAACATATAAATTCCATAGAGACTGTGGCGGGAATTGAACTCAGGTCACTGGTACAGAACGCATTGTGCTAGCCACAACACTACCGTGCCAAATTATTACTTCTGGAAATTCAGAGGCTGAAAAAGATGTGAAACCTAAGTACGTATTTTTTTAAAAATCACCCTTTCTATAAATATAAAAGGGTATTCATCTCAGTGATAAGTTGATTATCTTTGTAAAAAAAGTACACTTATATGAGTTTGTGCTCCTCTATTATTGATTGTCATTTTACAAATAAAAATTATTTAAATCATGTTTTGGCATATCAGGTCATTTGATAAAATATTGAGTAACCCACCAGTCTCCTAAATTTAATTGTATGCAGTTAAACAATCCCACCCATCAGACTGATGGATTGTAGCTGTTTCTTAATGCATTCAATCAGCCAAATCAGTTTTGTCAGATCTGTCGGGTACAGGATGTAAGGCCAGCACTCCTTGCCTAGAACTGCACGTTACCCCACGTTGACCGTTCAGAGATCTGATGCCATGTGTTTTTGAAGAACCATTCTTCACGGGGCAACTATGTCAGTTGTTACTTTCTGCAAGGGCCCAGTGATGTCATTGCTTACTCTTTCTAAAACTGTGGCAATATTTTGAACCTGTCTTATATTTCCTGTAACAGCACATTATGGGACTAAAATTAATAGAAAATGATTTTTTTCTGAAAGATCTTGTTTATTCTAGAGTCAGGATGTAACGATAAAGTGTCTGAAGGAGAGACAGAACCCAAATAACAAGATGTGAGCCATTTACATCGGAGAGGGATAGCAGCTGGTTGCATAAAACTCAGCCCTACTGGAATGGTACTGTCTGAACTCAAGTTAAAGGTAGCTTTTGTAGTAAACACATGAAAAGGTTTCATAGCTTTATCATGAACTTTGGATACAGCTGTAGAGATATCCCAACTCCTCTGTGGACGGACACGAGGGCGGCTGTGAACGGAGCAGGGTTGGCCGTGGGCCTACCGCCATCCCGTTACAACAGGACATTTTGCATATCTGTTCTGGATCTGCTGCAATGCCTTGCATCAGTGAATATTTTGAAATCTGTGGAAGGTATCGGCAAACCCAACAACTAGAGACATTAAGTCTCAGCATATTATTGCAAATTCCCGTAAGTACACATTGCGTCATGAGAATTGGCACATTGTGAGCAGGGAAACTTGGTAAAGATGTAAGAACAACAAATAATATTCGAATAAACACCATAATAAGCTGTAGTTATCGACTCTGTACCAAGTCTTCTGGCCGGTCACTGATTTCCCCACTGTTGCCCAGCAGAGGCGGCAGCACATTCACCACAGCACTTGTTGTCTTTGTCAGGAGCCACTCCAGCTTACTCGCAGTGACTCGCGTGAATTCACTTACTTTCACATCCAAATTAGTAATTAACAACGTTCGTTAAGGACCCTCTCATTGAGCTCCCAGTGGTTCCGTACGGGAATCTCAGCAGGAATCCGGGTGTTTGATCACTCCGAGCAGCAGAAACCTGTTGGGAAGTGGACGGCACATCTTGGGTTAACTTCACAAAATAGTTAATTAAACTCTCTGCCATAACATGTTTATCAGCCTCTCTGAGGTGGAGAGCTCCCGGCGGTGACGTGGGTCACCCTGTTACCACCTCCAATGGACTTTATCTCGTTTGGGGTTGCTCTGATGTCACACAGAACGACAGGAAGAGCCGTAGGCCATTGGCACAACCTTCCTCATGATACTCACTCAGCCGTTGTTGGTGATTCCATCATTCATTCGACTGTCCTGATGACTCTGGGTGCTGTGGACAATGGAAAGACCGTTCAATGTTCATCAGTTGTCAATAATTCCCAACAAACATTCCCAGTGAAATGTGTTCCTTGGTCAGAGTCAGTGTGAGGAGGCAATCTCCATCTCTAAACACAGTCCTCGGTTAGTTGTTGCTGTGTCTGGCTGTGGCTTTCCTCGTGGGAATAGCTTTAGGCCTTAATGGTCCTCCTGAGTTCCTGTACTAGTTCTACAGCAGTAAGAAATCCCCTTTGCCTCCAAATCGCGAAAAATTCCAAAAGCTTACTGAGAATCAGTGGAGAGATCAGCTGATCTTCCTTCTGCCATCTTCCAGACTTCCGGCTCCGGCAGTGGCTCCGGCACTGTGGTACCCAACTTCAAGTACCACAGTAGCCACCAATAGAAGTTTCCAGAAAACAACATGGAGGCAACTGTAACCAACAGAGCAATTACACGTAGAGATAAATATATGAAAAATACAAACAAGCATAAGAAAGTTAAACTATGAGAATAGTAACAATTAGACAGATTCCATCACCCGGAGAGGGTCTCTCTGCATGTGGATATATACCCCACACACGGCATTTTCAATCCCTGTCCGGAGTGTGAGCTCGCTGGTGTTTCTCCAGGTCTGATGACCGAGTGAACCCCTTCCCACACTCGGAACAGGTGAACTGCTTCTCCCCCGTGTGGACTTGTTGGTGTTTCTTCAGGCTGATCTGTTGATTAAATCCCTTCCCGCACTCGGAGCAGATGAACGGTTTCTCCCCGGTGTGAATTCGCTGGTGCGCCACCAGGTAAGATCGTTGACTGAATCCCTTCCCGCACGCCGAGCATTTGAACGGTTTCTCCGCAGTGTGAGTTCGCTGGTGCATCATCAGGTGACAGGATTGAGCAAAGCTCTTCCCACACTCGGAGCAGGTGAACGGCCTCTCCCCGGTGTGAACTCGCTGATGTCGCTGCAGGTTGTTTACAACAGTAAAACTCTTCCCACACTCAGTGCAAGTGTAAGGCTTCTCCCCCGTGTGAACTCGCTGGTGAGCCTGCAGGTTATATATAACAGTAAAACTCTTCCCACACTCAGAGCAGACGAACGGCTTCTCCCCTGTGTGAACTCGCTGGTGTCTGTAAAGGTAAGATGGTTGAGTGAATCCCTTCCCACACTCGGAGCAGGAGAACGGTTTCTCCGCCATGTGAATCCGCTCGTGTTTTAACAATTCAGACGAACGGGTGAATCCCTTCCCACACTGGGAGCAGGTGAACGGTCTCTCGTCGGTGTGGTTCCGCTGGTGTTTCAGCAGGTCACATGAATAAGTGAATCTCTTCCCACAGTCGGGGCAGGTGAACGGCTTCATCCCGGTGTGGATCAGCTGATGGCTCAACAGGTAACAGGAATCAGTGAATCCCTTACCACACTCGGAGCAGATGAACGGCTTCTCATCGCTGTGCTTTCGCTGGTGGGTCATTAGGTGAGATGACTGAGTGAATCCCTTCCCACACACAGGGCAGATGAAAGGCCTCTCCCCGCTGTGAACTCGCTGGTGTGTAAACATGTTGGATAACTGCGTGAACGCCATCCCGCACTCAGAGCAGGTGAACGGTCTCTCCCCAGTGTGAACTCGATGGTGTCTCTTCAGGTGAGATGACTGAGTGAATCCCTTGCCACACTCCATGCAGATGAACGGCTTCTCCCCTGTGTGAACCCTCCGGTGGCTCTGCAGAGCGGATAAACGACGGAACTCCTTCTTACACTCGGTACAAGAGAACGGCTTCTCCCCGGTGTGAACCCGCTGGTGCTTCATCAGCTCCGATGACTGTGTGAATCCCTTCCCGCACTCAGAGCAGGTGAACGGTTTCTCTCCGGTGTGGATCCGCTGGTGCACCACGAAGTTGGAGTGGAAGGCGAAGCTCTTCCCGCAATCGGAGCAGGTGAAAGGCTTCTCCCCGCTGTGAACTCGCTGGTGCGTGAGCATGTTGGACAACTGCGTGAATCCCTTCCCGCAGTCCGGGCAGTTGAACGGCTTCTCCCCGGTGTGAACCCGCTGGTGCTCAATCAGATTGGTCAATCGTTTGAAGCGTTTCCCGCAGGTGGGGCACTGATAGGGGTTCACGGCTGTGGAGTCAGGAGTTTGTGACGGCGGGGCTGGAGCAGGGGTGGAGGTTTGTGAATCTGTTACCTCCATCCCGAACACACTGCGGTCGCGGCCTCCAGAAGCCTGACGGTGACTCGGATCGGTGATGAAGCTGACCTCGAACGGGGCCGAGCTGCAGCGACTCGGCGGGACGCGTCTCCGGGACAGTCTCGACACTCGACCGTCTCCACCCGGACACGGACTCTGGCCTGACCCAGGATGCACTGCGGCACCGAGAGGGCGCATGCGCACTGACCGCTCCCAGGCTGGGGATTTCACTGTCGGATCTCCAAGCGGGAGGGAGCATTGAGTTCAAAGTAAACTGATTGTCAAAGTCCATATACAACGCTGAGAGTCGTTTTCCTGCGGGCATCATCAGTAAGTCCGAGAAACATAATAGAAACGCTGAGAGACGACAACCAACAGAACAAACCAATGGGAAAAAAGACAAAAAAGGAGAAATAATCAGCAACACCTCGGCTATTGTCACTTCAGTAACTGTTTTAGAGATAGTTCAGGATTCACTCCTTTCTGTTGTTGTTTGTCCCTATCTCTCTTTGCTGTTCTATTTACCTCTTCACTCCGGGAGCGTCAGTGAGCAAAGAATTTCATTGAAATGAAAACAATCAACCCATTTAACCTAATGATCTGCCCACGTCAGAATCCGGTTTATTATCGCTGACATGAGTGGTGAAATTTATTGTTTTGAGGCAGCAGTACAATGCAATACATAAAACACTGTAAGTTACATTGATGAAATAGTGCAAACCAGACTATGACCGGACTATGTAACAGTTTCTTCCCCCAAGCTATCAGACTCCTCAATACCCAGAGCTTGGACTGACACCTTACTGCCCTATTGTCTTGTTGTAATGCCTGCACTGTTTTGTGCACTTTTTGCAGTCCTGGGTAGGTCTGTAGTCTGGTGTATTTTTTTTTTCTCTGTGTTGTTTTTTACGTAGCTCAGTCTAGTTTTTGTACTGTGTCATGTAACACCACGGTCCTGAAAAAAACATTGTCTCGTTTTTACTGTGTACCTGACCAGCAGTTGTGGTCGAAATGACAATAAAAGTGACTTGACTTGAAACAGGGAATAGCTGGACAGAAGGATTGATAGATCGATCGATACTTTATTGATCCCAAAGGTAACACAGTGTCACAGTAGCATCACAAGTGCACGGATATAAATATGAGAAGAGAAGTAGAAAGAATAAAAAAACAAGTTACCACAAACAGATTAACAGAAAGGGGTCATCATTTCCGCGGCTATCGATTGACTCATTATAGAGCCTAATGAAGTCGTACCGCGCTCTTTGGAGCAGCGCAGTTGTCTCAGTCTGTCACTGAAAGGGCTCCTCGGTTCAGCCAAGGAGGCATGCGGAGGGTGAGAAACATTGTCCAGAATTGCCAGGATTTTCCATAGGGTCCTTTGTCCTACCACAGCCCCCAGTGTGTCCAGTTTGCCTCCTATAACAACCAGCCTTTCTAATCAGTATATTGGGCCTGGCGGCATACCACCGCATGGAAGATTTACTCCGAAATATAACAGCAAAGAAGACCGCTCGGGCAACAACAGACTGGTGGAACGTGTGACGGAGAGGCCTGCACGCTCCCAAGGACCTCAGCCTGCTCAGGAAGTGGAGGCGACGCCAACAGACTGGTGGAACGTGTGACGGAGAGGCCTGCACGCTCCCAAGGACCTCAGCCTGCTCAGGAAGTGGAGGCGACGCCAACAGACTGGTGGAACGTGTGACGGAGAGGCCTGCACGCTCCCAAGGACCTCAGCCTGCTCAGGAAGTGGAGGCGACGCTGGCCCTTCTTGTACACAGCCTCTGTGATGGTGCTCCACTCTAATCCAGGTGCACCCAAAGTTGCTCCGGCTCGAAGCTGGATAGTGTGCATGACTCCATGAGCCGTTCTGAAATCTGATGGCAGAGGGGAAACGGCCTTTCCTAAAATGCAGAGGGTGTGTGTTCCGTTTCTGTTTCATAATTGTAACAAATGCAAATATTTTCTTAAAATGCCATTTCAATGGCTGTTGTTACCTCTGTGCTCTCTGTTGAAATGCAAATTCAGTCCAGGTGCTGTTGAGATAGGCTAATAATGTTCTGTTAGCGCAGAAAATTGGAAATTGTTGTTACAACGTTCTATCAATGTCTGCTGTCAGTGGAATCTTTCCTCATTATCATTCAGTCCCAGATTCTCCGAGACAGAGAGGTTAAGTATTTTGGGTCTGTAGTTTAGCTGTTCATAAAAAGGGGACGAGCAGACTCTAAAGAAGTTGAGATCCTGCAGTGTGCAGCAGGATGTTGGGAATCTTTGATCAGTCTGCTGCAGCCTATGCAGTCTTCTTTGCTGTTTTATGTTGGGGGAGCAGCATCGGTACCTCCTGTTACTGTTATATTTCAGTAAGCTTGTGATTTGTCTACTTTGGCAATTCAAATTGCTGTGGAAATATCTATTCATGGTCATGTGCTTGGAGTGATTATATCCACTCCACCCCTGTGGCGGTCTCTTTAGCTTCTGTGGAAATATATTCGAAACTTTGAGATTTTTATGTATTTGGTCCTATAATGTGACAAAATGGAACGATGGAACGGCAGAATGCTTTGCTATATGCTAAGTGTGTGTGAGTGTGTGTGTGTGTGTGTGTGTGTGTGTGTGTGTCTATGTGAGTGTGTGTGTGTGTGTGTGTGTGTCTATGTGAGTGTGTGTGTGTGTCTGTGTCTGTGTGAGTGTGTGTGTGTGTGTGTGTCTGTGTGAGTGTGTGTGTGTGTCTATGTCTGTGTGAGTGTGTGTGTGTGTGTGTGTGTCTGTGTGAGTGTGTGTGTGTCTGTGTGAGTGTGCGTGTGTGTGTGTGTGTGTGTGTCTATGTGAGTGTGTGTGTGTGTGTGTGTGTCTATGTGAGTGTGTGTGTGTGTCTGTGTCTGTGTGAGTGTGTGTGTGTGTGTGTGTCTGTGTGAGTGTGTGTGTGTGTCTATGTCTGTGTGAGTGTGTGTGTGTGTGTGTGTGTGTCTGTGTGAGTGTGTGTGTGTCTGTGTGAGTGTGCGTGTGTGAGTGTGTGTGTGTGTGTGTCTGTGTGAGTGTGTGAGTGTGTGTGTGTGTGTCTGTGTCTGTGTGAGTGTGTGTGTGTGTGTCTGTGTGAGTGTGTGTGTGTGTCTGTGTCTGTGTGAGTGTGTGTGTGTGTGTGTGTCTGTGTCTGTGTGAGTGTGTGTGTGTGTGTGTGTGTCTGTGTGAGTGTGTGTGTGTCTGTGTGAGTGTGTGTGTGTGTGTGTCTGTGTGAGTGTGTGAGTGTGTGTGTGTGTGTGTGTCTGTGTGTCTGTGTGAGTGTGTGTGTGTGTGTCTGTGTGAGTGTGTGTGTGTGTGTGTGTGTGTGTGTGTATGTGTGTGTGAGAGACAGGAGGCATGTAACGTTCAGATCATTGTTCGCTTCTGTAACTCGGGGAAGGTCGGTAAATTCTGCGGCATTGAATAAAAGTTGCTGAGTGGGCGAGCTGCCAGATAACGGGCAAAGATCAGCCTGGTTAATCATAACATAACCTTTGTAAACTGTAACGCAGAAGCCGCCTACCATCCACTGAGGAGAGGACGCAGCCTTCTACTTGCAATTAATAAAATGTTTCTGAATAGAACTACCCTTTGTTGTAAGACCCAGCAGACGACAGAATTTGGAGGCTCTTGTCGCTTGTCCAGGTGAAGTGCGGGAGATTCCTGGTGCCTGGGCTGCCTGGGGGAGATTCCCTGGCGGCAGCACTCACCAAAAAGCAAGTTTCTTTCCGCCCCTAGGGATCTTTGCTCTCGGAGGTGAACCTCGGCTTTCTCGTTCGCTGTCACTCTTTACACTGTGGTCTGGACTTTGATCTTGAGTGAACCGATTTGCAGTCGGCATGGTGACAGAGATGCTAAAACGACCGAGGCTGTGAGAGACACGCGCGAACGAACTGGATGATTCAGTGTCAGGGCGAGCGACCCAGCGTCGGAGACGCTCGGCTGGAATCGGTAAAAGTTGAAGGATAGTGTAAGGGGAGCAAGGAAGGGTCAATCCCGCCACTAAATTACTGCCAGGCAAAGAGTCGCGGTGGTAAATGATTACCCCTGGATGAACAAAAGTACATAAAAATTATAATAAGTAACTTTAAACAAGGTTTGAACCCTACAGGACGTTGTAGTGGAGAGGGAATAGACCGCACTGATTAAGGACTCAATGGTAAATGAATTATAAGGGTGAGTGAGAGACGGGACAGGGTGCGTCTTTCCCTGTTGCA
Organism: Hypanus sabinus; assembly: GCF_030144855.1. Taxonomy (NCBI): domain Eukaryota; kingdom Metazoa; phylum Chordata; class Chondrichthyes; order Myliobatiformes; family Dasyatidae; genus Hypanus; species Hypanus sabinus. The sequence continues at coordinate 14,009,361 of NC_082731.1, forward strand.
GAAAGAGAAACTTACTGATTTATAGGTACGGACGAGTATGGTGCATCAGACTCGGTTACATCGTTAAAAGCTGGTTAATAAACTAGCTAAGAAAGTATCAAAACAGCATCCACAGTTTGTATAAACACAAGTTACTCGCCCAGAACGTACCCTACTCCAGGATAAAATGTCATAGTTAAAGCCCCGTAGCCTTCATGGGGAAAGGAAGCATTTTCTGGGGATAACTGAGTGTTGTAGATATCAGATTTTAGATGATGCGGCTTTTGTTAGGCCCCTCCCGGTCACCCTATCCGAAGCAGAGGAAGTATTTGAATATATAAAAGCGGCAATGTAATCCGCCCCAGCTCCGGGCCTCCCAGATTATAATTTTCATCTTTTCGTTTACCATGAGAATGGTTTTACCCCGGCCGTTTTGACTCGGGATCACGGTGGGAGACATGAAGGGTCTCGGCCCAAAAGGTCGACAGTGCTTCTCCCTGTAGACGCTGCCTGGCCTGCTGTGTTCCACCAGCATTTTGTGTGTGTTGTTAATGTTGACAGTGCTTCTCCCTATAGATGCTGCCTGGCCTGCTGTGTTCCACCAGCATTTTGTGTGTGTTGTTGTTAATGTCGACAGTGCTTCTCCCTGTAGATGCTGCCTGGCCTGCTGTGTTCCTCCAGCATTTTGTGTGTGTTGTTGTTAATGTCGACAGTGCTTCTCCCTATAGATGCTGCCTGGCCTGCTGTGTTCCACCAGCATTTTGTGTGTGTTGTTGTTAATGTTGACAGTGCTTCTCCCTATAGATGCTGCCTGGCCTGCTGTGTTCCACCAGCATTTTGTGTGTGTTGTTGTTAATGTTGACAGTGCTTCTCCCTATAGATGCTGCCTGGCCTGCTGTGTTCCACCAGCATTTTGTGTGTGTTGTTGTTAATGTTGACAGTGCTTCTCCCTATAGATGCTGCCTGGCCTGCTGTGTTCCACCAGCATTTTGTGTGTGTTGTTGTTAATGTTGACAGTGCTTCTCCCTATAGGTGCTGCCTGGCCTGCTGTGTTCCACCAGCATTTTGTGTGTGTTGCTTGAATTTCCAGCATCTGCAGATTTCCTCGTGTTTGCTTATTTCAGAGCTCAGCTGGACAACGACCGAGGGTCTTCTGGGTTGTCCTCCGGCTGTGGCAGCCTCTTACTGCGCAGTCTCCGACCCTCTATCGTCTTACTCACGTCCCTGTCCCACATTCAGTAGAGACGCTGGCTCGCTGTGCCACGCAACACTTTCCACGCTACTGTGCAAGTGTTAGACAAGAAGTAACTAAACCCCGTGAGGACTCTTACTGCAACGGCGGTTTCATTTCATTTGTTGACGACTCGCTTTAACGTAACGATATGGGGAAACCATACACGGATTTGGATAATCAGGCGGCAGTGTGTTTTAGGTTTTTTTTTGGGGGGGGGGTGGTTTAGCACGTTTAGATTTAGCAAATGACTTCGGCACCCAGTCTTCACATCTCAACATGTACTATGGATTTAATCTGGAGTTGCAGCTCTGAACAATGGGTTCCTAAAAGACGTGAATCCCAGACCAGACAGCGCCGATTAAAATGCATTTGGATGCCTGCACGAGGAAATCTGCAGATGCTGGAAATTCAAGCAACAACACACACAAAATGCTGGTGGAACACAGCAGGCCAGGCAGCATCTATAGGGAGAAGCACTGTCGATGTTTCGGGCCGAGACCTTTCGTCAGGACTAACTGAAAGGAAAGATAGTAAGAGATTTGAGAGCGGGAGGGGGAGGGGGAGATCCGAAATGATAGAAGAAGACAGGAGGGGGTGGGGTGAAGCTGAGAGCCGGAAAGATGATTGGCAAAAGGGATGCAGAGGTGAAGAAGGGAGAGGATCTTGGGACGGGAGGCCTCGGGAGATAGAAAGGGGGAGGGGAAACACCAGAGGGATATGGAGAACAGGAAAGGAGTGATGGAAGAAGAAAGGAGAGAGGAAAAAGAGAGAAAAGAAAAAGAGGGAAAATAATACATAAACAAACAAACAAATAAATAAACAAGGGATAGGGTAAGAAGGGGAGGGGCACTAACGGAAGTTAGAGAAATAAATGTTCATAGCATCAGGTTGGAGGGTACCCAGACGGAATCTGCGGAGTGTGTGCGAATAGGGAAGTGTGCAGTTTCGGTGTAGTTTCAAAGAAAGAATTGTCCATACTTGGTAAATGTGGAATTGTCCTTTCATGTTCAGCACATAAAACATCGACCCCCACGTTGGGGCAGCGAGGCCTTTCACCGAAAGCGTCTCCGTGCGATGCCTGCTGGACCTTGGTTTGTCGAATAAAGAAGCTGCTTTGTACCTGCCCGGTACTTCTCTCCGGCGGCTTCATTCACGCTAAGATAGAGTACACTGCAACAGAGGCTGCAATCAGGCCCACCCTTACTGCGGCAGAAGCAAGCGCCCCACGCCTTGGCCCCGGTGACATCTCCCACTAGGGAGGACCTATCAGACCACTGCTCCATCGGGTAAAGTGGGAAAAGCTCGGTTTTCAAAGGTTCGTGTTTGCACCCCCGCGGACGCATTGTGGCCCCAGGTAAGTTGGTCCCGTGGATTGCCCGATGTGTTCCCAAGTTCACTCAGAAGGACAAGAGGGGAATGGTTGATCAGATAAACCAGACTTGGCTTGTCCCTGGTATCCCACAAGTTGTAGAACAGGTCTGAAGACAAGGTATGATATTGTGGCGGCTCATTTCCTAGCGTATGCGAACCGACTCACAATTAGATAGCCTACGGGGGTTTGCGAGCACAGAGCTTTGGAGCCTCTTCGCCATGGGGGGCCGGTTGACAGAGGCTTAAAAGTGAGGCTGAAGTTTTCGAATAAAGTTTTCCTTCGACTGCAGTTACCGACTCCGTGTCGTAATTTTAGCGCTGTTTGTAGCACACCGCTACAATTGGTGACCCCGACGGTCCAAACGATTTTTGGACCAGAAATGACCGACGCCGCCTCTGTTCATGCGGTTTCGTTGACACTGCCGGGTTTCTGGACACAGCGCCCGGACCTATGGTTCCAGTAAGCCGAAGCCCAATTCCACGTTCGCCGGATCACCTCAGAAGACACCCGCTACTACTACGTGGTGGGCTCCCTCGACCAGGACACAGCGGCCCAGGTCGCGGAGTTCGTACAGTCGCCCCCGGCAGACGGCAAGTACACGGAATTCAAAGCCCTGCTCCTCAGGATTTTCGGACTCTCACGGCGCGAGCGGGCTGCCCGTTTACTGCACCTGGATGGCTTGGGCGACAGACCTCCATCGGCTTTAATGAACGAGATGTTGTCTCTGGCCGAGGGACACACAGGCCTCATGTTTGAGCAGGCATTCCTGGAGCAGCTGCCCGAGGACATACGCCTGCTGCTGTCCGACGCGGATTTCAGTGACCCCCGGAAGGTGGCAGCCCGGGCGGACTTGCTGTGGAACGCCAAAAAGGTGAGCGGGGCGTCCATCGCACAGATCTCCCAGCCACGCTCCCGGCAGCAAACCAGTCCAGGCCCGGCCGCAGAGCCCACTAACCCCCGGCCCAATGACCACTGGTGCTTCTACCACCAGCGGTGGGGCGCAGAAGCCCGCCGTTGCCGCCCGCCCTGCAAGTTCCCGGGAAACGCCAGGGCCAGCCGCCGCTGATGGCTACGGCGGCTGGCCATCGGGATAGCCTCCTGTATGTGTGGGATAGCAGGTCGGGACGCCGCTTTTTGGTCGATACTGGGGCTGAGGTCAGCGTTTTACCTCCGACAAGTTACGACACTCGCAGCAGGGCACCGGGTCCCCCCCTGAGGGCCGTGAATGGCAGCACAGTAAGGACCTATGGCACCCGTCAGGTGCAGCTACAGTTCGGCCCCAGCCAGTTCACGTGGGACTTCACACTGGCCGCCGTAGCCCAACCGCTTCTGGGTGCGGATTTTTTGCGAGCTCACAGCCTGCTGGTTGACCTGCCCAGGAAGAGACTGGTACACGCCGAGACCTTTCAGACGTTCTCCCTGGGCGCGGCCCAGTTGCCAGCCCCTCACCTCGGCTCCATCATGCTGTCCGACAACGACTTCACCAGGGTCCTGGCGGAGTTCCCATCGGTTCTGGCACCGCAGTTCACAGCAGCCATGCCCAGGCACGGCGTACAGCACCACATCCCGACACAGGGACCACCCCTCCATGCCCGTGCTCGGCGGCTTCCCCCGGACAAGCTCCGACTGGCGAAGGAGGAGTTCCAGAGAATGGAGGAATTGGGGATCATCCGGCGGTCCGACAGCCCCTGGGCTTCCCCCCTGCACATGGTGCCCAAAGCGACGGGGGGCTGGAGACCGTGCGGCGACTACCGCAGGCTGAACGAGGCTACCACACCGGACCGCTACCCTGTGCCGCACATTCAGGACTTTGCGGCAAACCTGCACGGCGCCCGGATCTTCTCCAAGGTCGACCTTGTCCGAGGGTACCATCAAATCCCGATGCATCCTGACGACGTCCCCAAGACGGCTCTCATCACCCCGTTTGGCCTCTTCGAGTTCCTCCGCATGCCGTTCGGCCTGAAGAATGCCGCACAGACGTTCCAGCGGTTAATGGACGCGGTGGGACGGGACCTGGACTTCGCGTTCATCTATTTGGATGACATCCTCATAGCCAGCGGCAGTCGTCAGGAGCATCTGTCCCACCTCCGTCAACTCTGCGCCCGACTGAGTGAGTACGGTCTTACAATCAACCCTGCCAAATGCCAGTTCGGACTTGATACCATTGACTTCCTGGGCCACAGGATTACTAAAGACGGGGCAACCCCTCTGCCCGCTAAGGTAGATGCGGTCCGCCACTTCCCCCGACCCACCACGGTCAAAGGCCTTCAGGAATTCGTAGGTATGGTCAATTTCTACCGCCGCTTCCTCCCTTCAGCTGCCCGGATCATGCGCCCCCTGTTCGCCCTGATGTCGGGTCCGAGCAAGGACATTACCTGGGACGAGGAGTCCGCCGCCGCTTTCGTTCAAACGAAGGAAGCTTTGGCTGACGCCGCAATGCTAGTACATCCCAGAATGGACACCCCTACCGCCCTCACAGTGGACGCATCAAACACGGCAGTCGGTGGGGTGCTGGAGCAGCTCATCGCAGGTCGCTGGCAACCCCTGGCGTTTTTCAGCAAACACCTGCGGCCACCCGAGCTCAAGTACAGTGCTTTTGACCGGGAACTGTTGGCGCTTTACCTGGCAATCCGGCATTTCAGGTACTTCCTAGAAGGTCGGCCCTTCACCGCGTTCACGGACCACAAACCGCTTACCTTTGCGTTTACGAAAGCATCCGACCCCTGGTCATCCCGCCGGCAACGCCACCTGTCCTACATCTCTGAATACACAACGGATGTCCGGCACGTCTCGGGTAAGGACAATGTCGTGGCGGATGCGCTCTCTCGCCCTACCGTTCATGCCCTTTCCCAAGGGGTAGACTTTGAGGCACTGGCAGAGGCACAGCAGGTAGATGAGGAGATTCCGAGTTACAGGACTGCAGTCTCTGGTTTGCAGCTCCAGGACCTCCCCGTGGGCCCAGGTGAGAGGACCCTACTCTGTGACGTCGCCACCAACCAGCCCCGTCCGGTCGTCCCCGCAGCCTGGCGGCGACGTGTTTTCGACTCCATTCATAACTTGGCGCATCCCTCCATCCGGACAACTGTCCGGATGGTTTCCAGCAGGTTCGTTTGGCACGGACTCCGCAAACAGGTCAGTGAATGGGCCAGGACGTGCATGCACTGCCAGACGGCCAAGGTTCAGCGGCACACCAAAGCCCCACCGCAGCAGTTCCATCCCACCCACCGGCGTTTCGACCACATTCATGTGGATATCGTGGGCCCCCTGCCAGTGTCGCGCGGAGCGCGTTACCTCCTGACTATCGTGGACCGGTTCACAAGATGGCCAGAGGCGGTCCCGCTCACCGACACCACCTCCGAATCTTGCGCCCGAGCCCTGATCGCCACCTGGATATCCCGCTTTGGTGTACCAGCCCACATTACCTCCGACAGAGGCGCCCAGTTCACCTCCAGCCTGTGGTCAGCTATGGCCAGCCTTTTGGGGACTCAGCTGCACCACACCACTGCCTACCACCCACAGTCGAACGGGCTAGTGGAGCGTTTCCACCGTCACCTGAAGTCGGCCCTCATGGCCCGCCTGCGAGGAGCCAACTGGGCGGACGAGCTTCCCTGGGTCCTTCTCGGCATCCGCACAGCGCCCAAGGACGACCTGCACGCCTCGTCGGCCGAGTTGGTATACGGCGCGCCCCTGGCCGTCCCCGGGGAGTTCCTACCAGCCCCGAGGGGGCAAGAGGAAGAACCCGCTGCAGTCCTGGGCAGACTTCGCGAGAAGCTCGGTAACCTGGCCCCCATACCCACTTCACAGCATGGGCGGCACCCGACCTGCGTACCCAAAGACCTACGGAACTGTAAGTTTGTGTTTGTACGAAGGGGCGGGCATCGGCCACCGCTGCAGCGGCCATACGAGGGGCCGTTTACGGTGCTCCGGAACAACGGGTCCACGTTCGTGCTGGACGTTGGGGGGAAGGAGGAGGTTTTCACGGTGGACCGCCTCAAGCCGGCCCATGTGGACCTGGCGCAACCGGCCGAGTTTCCGGCGCCTCGGCGCAGAGGCCGACCTCCCAAGCAGGTTCTGGCCCAGGCTGTGGACATTGGGGGGTGTATCGCCGGTTCTGGGGGGGGGTTATGTGGCGGCTCATTTCCTAGCGTATGCGAACCGACTCACAATTAGATAGCCTACGGGGGTTTGCGAGCACAGAGCTTTGGAGCCTCTTCGCCATGGGGGGCCGGTTGACAGAGGCTTAAAAGTGAGGCTGAAGTTTTCGAATAAAGTTTTCCTTCGACTGCAGTTACCGACTCCGTGTCGTAATTTTAGCGCTGTTTGTAGCACACCGCTACAATATGTGCCTTATGGAATCCGGGGAAACGGGTACAGGTTACCCCGCCGTACGACGGCCCCTTCGGACATTTACAGATGGGCTTTATTCACTGGAATTTAGAAGATTGAGGGGGGTCTTAATGAAACGTATAAAATTCTAAAGGGATTGGACAGGCTAGATGCAGGAAGATTGTTCCCGATGTTGGGGAAGTCCAGAACGAGGGGTCACAGTTTAAGGATAAAGGGGAAGCCTTTTAGGACCGAGATGAGGAAAAACTTCTTCACACAGAGAGTGATGAATCTGTGGAATTTTCTGCCACAGGAAACAGTTGAGGCGGGTTTATTGGCTCTATTTAAGAGGGAGTTAGATATGGCCCTTGTGGCTAAAGGGATCAGGGGGTATGGAGAGAAAGCAGGTACAGGGTTCTGAGTTGGATGATCAGTCATGATCATACTGAATGGCGGTGCAGGCTCGAAGGGCCGAATGGCCTACTCCGGCACCTATTTTCTATGTTTCTATATTAAATCGCCTCAGTGCAGGGCGTCGGTATGGATTAGGCATTGTCGATGTGTCCTCATGATGGGCTTTCTTTGTAGAGAGAATAGTGCAGTTACAGCGGCGAAATATTTGTTAAAGGAAATAATCCGGCGATTTGGCATCCCCTGGAAACTATCTAGTGACAACGTCACCCAGCTAACTCACTGGTAAATAATGAAGAGTTTGCTAAGCCTTGCAGGTGGATCAACATTTCCATGGTAACGACCATCCTCACAGTGGCAATGATGAACAGATCAGTTAATAATAAACCGCAAAGGGGGTGAGGAAACTGGACTAAAGTGGAAAGAGCTGCTGCCTTTGGTTCTGATGAGTGTTCGAGCCTTGGCCGGTCCCCACGGGAATCGCAACCGGACCCAGCGCCTGCCATCCGCAGCGCCGCTAAGCGGTCATCAAAGGGAGGTGCAGGACCTGGTGAGGGCATGTTGAATTATTGTATCGCCTTGACCAAAAAATCATCACTAAACGTCATCAACAGGGAAAAGGCGTCCAGCAAGGTGAGAAAAAGGAAGAAAACGGAGAGTCCTAATGACGCCTGTTGGAATAGCTCATGTCCTTCCCCTGACAGATGTGATTGCTCTGAACTCTCAGGCCGCTGGGCTGTGAGAGGACACAGGTTTAAAGTGCTTGGTAGTAGGTGCAGAGGAGATGTCAGGGGTACGTTTTTCACTCAGAGAGTGGTGAGTGCGTGGAATAGGCTGCCAGTGACGGTGGTGGAGGCGGATACGATAGGGTCTTTTAAGAGACTCCTGGACAGGTACAGGGAGCTCAGAAGAATAGAGTGTAATCCTGGGTGATTTCTAAAGTACGCATGTGTTCGGCACAGCATTGTGGGCCGAAAGGCCTGTGTTGCGCTGTGTTTCTCTGTATGGATGTCCCGGTACGCGTAGAAATAGGCGTTACTCTTTTACCCGTGTCCTTCAAGAAACCGAGGTGAACTGTCCATACAGTGAGATTGCAAATCCGAACGGACTTCTTGGCCCGAGAAAGGGGGCACGCTTGACCTGTTTGGACAAGTACCCCCTTGTAAATCATATTTACAAAGCAGATAAATCAGGAGAATATAACCTACTTGAAAGATCACATCCGAGGGGGCCAACTGAAGACTGGGGAAGTAGGAGACCAATTTCACAATTGTAGTCCCACAGGAAACCATTGGCCGTTTGGGAGGATGGGAGCAAGGTGGGATGGACTGATTATTGCCATCACAACATTGGCAGTCATCCTCTTGCCAATTTTGTATAAGGAGTTTCGACCCGGAAGAGCGAGACAGGGGAAATGCTTGATAAAGGCTCTGAAGCTGTTTCATTGCATAAATTGGCGGATTTTAAAAAATTATAGTATTCTAAAGCAGAACATGTCGTTGTCGTTTATTGACAAAAAGGAGGGAATGTGACAAAGTATTCGAAACTTTGAGATTGTTATGCATTTAATCTTGTAAGGTAGCAAACTGAAATCTGTATAATCCCAGAGTGTTTAGTTCTATGCTACATGTGTATGCAGTGGGGGACATGTAAAGTTCTGATCATTCTTCATTGTTTAACTAAGGGGAGTTCGGCACATTGTGTGGCCTTGAATAAAACTGCCTATTCTGCCCTCGCTCAAGAATTTCCTTGATTTCTTAGACAGATGGGCAAACTTCAGTCCCGTGTAGTTATACATTGACAGTGGTTTTATTATTCAGCAACGTGGTACAGTCCACAAGGAGCTGATAATAAAAAGTCAGCACTTTTTGGCGTTCTCATGAAAGGTAGATTCAAATATTCATTGAAATTCCTTCGCCTTCCAACAGAATTTTTCTACCTACTAGTGGCTAAATGAAATGTTCAAACAATATAAATGGCTGTCTTGATGATGAAAGCAGATTGTTTAAAAACTGATCAACAGTTGTAAACTTACTATTCAGCAACGAGATCTAGTCATTAGAAATAAAATAAGAAACCACGTCCAAAACACACACAAAATGCTGGTGGAACACAGCAGGCCAGGCAGCATCTACAGGGAGAAGCACTGTCAACATTAACAACAACACACACAAAATGCTGGTGGAACACAGCAGGCCAGGCAGCATCTACAGGGAGAAGCACTGTCAACATTAACAACAACACACACAAAATGCTGGTGGAACACAGCAGGCCAGGCAGCATCTATAGGGAGAAGCACTGTCGACATTTCGGGCCGAGACCCTTCGTCAGGACTAACTGAAAGGAAAGATAGTAAGAGATTTGAAAGTAGGAGGGGGAGGGGGAGATCCGAAATGATAGAAGACGACAGGAGGGGGTGGGGTGAAGCTAAGTGCCGGAAAGGTGATTGGCAAAAGGGATGCAGAGCTGGAGAAGGGAGAGGATCTTGGGACGGGAGGCCTAGGGAGATAGAAAGGGGGAGGAGAGCACCAGAGGGAGATGGAGAACAGGAAAGGAGTGATGGAAGAAGAAAGGAGAGAGGAAAAAGAGAGAAAAGAAAAAGAGGGAAAATAATACATAAACAAACAAACAAATAAATAAACAAGGGATAGGGTAAGAAGGGGAGGGGCACTAACGGAAGTTAGAGAAATAAATGTTCATAGCATCAGGTTGGAGGGTACCCAGACGGAATCTGCGGAGTGTGTGCGAATAGGGAAGTGTGCAGTTTCTGTGTAGTTTCAAAGAAAGAATTGTCCATACTTGGTAAATGTGGAATTGTCCTTTCATGTTCAGCACTTAAAACATCGACCCCCACGTTGGGGCAGCGAGGCCTTTCACCGAAAGCGTCTCCGTGCGATGCCTGCTGGACCTTGGTTTGTCGAATAAAGAAGCTGCTTTGTACCTGCCCGGTACTTCTCTCCGGCGGCTTCATTCGCGCTAAGATAGAGTACACTGCAACAGAGGCTGCAATCAGCCCCACCCTTGCTGCGGCAGAAGCAAGCGCCCCACGCCTTGGCCCCGGTGACATCTCCCACTAGGGAGGACCTATCAGACCACTGCTCCATCGGGTAAAGTGGGAAAAGCTCGGTTTTCAAAGGTTCGTGTTTGCACCCCCGCGGACGCATTGTGGCCCCAGGTAAGTTGGTCCCGTGGATTGCCCGATGTGTTCCCAAGTTCACTCAGAAGGACAAGAGGGGAATGGTTGATCAGATAAACCAGACTTGGCTTGTCCCTGGTATCCCACAAGTTGTAGAACAGGTCTGAAGACAAGGTATGATATGTGCCTTATGGAATCCGGGGAAACGGGTACAGGTTACCCCGCCGTACGACGGCCCCTTCGGACATTTACAGATGGGCTTTATTCACTGGAATTTAGAAGATTGAGGGGGGTCTTAATGAAACGTATAAAATTCTAAAGGGATTGGACAGGCTAGATGCAGGAAGATTGTTCCCGATGTTGGGGAAGTCCAGAACGAGGGGTCACAGTTTAAGGATAAAGGGGAAGCCTTTTAGGACCGAGATGAGGAAAAACTTCTTCACACAGAGAGTGATGAATCTGTGGAATTTTCTGCCACAGGAAACAGTTGAGGCGGGTTTATTGGCTCTATTTAAGAGGGAGTTAGATATGGCCCTTGTGGCTAAAGGGATCAGGGGGTATGGAGAGAAAGCAGGTACAGGGTTCTGAGTTGGATGATCAGTCATGATCATACTGAATGGCGGTGCAGGCTCGAAGGGCCGAATGGCCTACTCCGGCACCTATTTTCTATGTTTCTATATTAAATCGCCTCAGGGCAGGGCGTCGGTATGGATTAGGCATTGTCGATGTGTCCTCATGATGGGCTTTCTTTGTAGAGAGAATAGTGCAGTTACAGCGGCGAAATATTTGTTAAAGGAAATAATCCGGCGATTTGGCATCCCCTGGAAACTATCTAGTGACAACGTCACCCAGCTAACTCACTGGTAAATAATGAAGAGTTTGCTAAGCCTTGCAGGTGGATCAACATTTCCATGGTAACGACCATCCTCACAGTGGCAATGATGAACAGATCAGTTAATAATAAACCGCAAAGGGGGTGAGGAAACTGGACTAAAGTGGAAAGAGCTGCTGCCTTTGGTTCTGATGAGTGTTCGAGCCTTGGCCGGTCCCCACGTGAATCGCAACCGGACCCAGCGCCTGCCATCCGCAGCGCCGCTAAGCGGTCATCAAAGGGAGGTGCAGGACCTGGTGAGGGCATGTTGAATTATTGTATCGCCTTGACCAAAAAATCATCACTAAACGTCATCAACAGGGAAAAGGCGTCCAGCAAGGTGAGAAAAAGGAAGAAAACGGAGAGTCCTAATGACGCCTGTTGGAATAGCTCATGTCCTTCCCCTGACAGATGTGATTGCTCTGAACTCTCAGGCCGCTGGGCTGTGAGAGGACACAGGTTTAAAGTGCTTGGTAGTAGGTGCAGAGGAGATGTCAGGGGTACGTTTTTCACTCAGAGAGTGGTGAGTGTGTGGAATAGGCTGCCAGTGACGGTGGTGGAGGCGGATACGATAGGGTCTTTTAAGAGACTCCTGGACAGGTACAGGGAGCTCAGAAGAATAGAGTGTAATCCTGGGTGATTTCTAAAGTACGCATGTGTTCGGCACAGCATTGTGGGCCGAAAGGCCTGTGTTGCGCTGTGTTTCTCTGTATGGATGTCCCGGTACGCGTAGAAATAGGCGTTACTCTTTTACCCGTGTCCTTCAAGAACCAGAGGTGAACTGTCCATACAGTGAGATTGCAAATCCGAACGGACTTCTTGGCCCGAGAAAGGGGGCACGCTTGACCTGTTTGGACAAGTACCCCCTTGTAAATCATATTTACAAAGCAGATAAATCAGGAGAATATAACCTACTTGAAAGATCACATCCGAGGGTGCCAACTGAAGACTGGGGAAGTAGGAGACCAATTTCGCAATTGTAGTCCCACAGGAAACCATTGGCCGTTTGGGAGGATGGGAGCAAGGTGGGATGGACTGATTATTGCCATCACAACATTGGCAGTCATCCTCTTGCCAATTTTGTATAAGGAGTTTCGACCCGGAAGAGCGAGACAGGGGAAATGCTTGATAAAGGCTCTGAAGCTGTTTCATTGCATAAATTGGCGGATTTTAAAAAATTATAGTATTCTAAAGCAGAACATGTCGTTGTCGTTTATTGACAAAAAGGAGGGAATGTGACAAAGTATTCGAAACTTTGAGATTGTTATGCATTTAATCTTGTAAGGTAGCAAACTGAAATCTGTATAATCCCAGAGTGTTTAGTTCTATGCTACATGTGTATGCAGTGGGGGACATGTAAAGTTCTGATCATTCTTCATTGTTTAACTAAGGGGAGTTCGGCACATTGTGTGGCCTTGAATAAAACTGCCTATTCTGCCCTCGCTCAAGAATTTCCTTGATTTCTTAGACAGATGGGCAAACTTCAGTCCCGTGTAGTTATACATTGACAGTGGTTTTATTATTCAGCAACGTGGTACAGTCCACAAGGAGCTGATAATAAAAAGTCAGCACTTTTTGGCGTTCTCATGAAAGGTAGATTCAAATATTCATTGAAATTCCTTCGCCTTCCAACAGAATTTTTCTACCTACTAGTGGCTAAATGAAATGTTCAAACAATATAAATGGCTGTCTTGATGATGAAAGCAGATTGTTTAAAAACTGATCAACAGTTGTAAACTTACTATTCAGCAACGAGATCTAGTCATTAGAAATAAAATAAGAAACCACGTCCAAAACACACACAAAATGCTGGTGGAACACAGCAGGCCAGGCAGCATCTATAGGGAGAAGCACTGTCAACATTAACAACAACACACACAAAATGCTGGTGGAACACAGCAGGCCAGGCAGCATCTACAGGGAGAAGCACTGTCAACATTAACAACAACACACACAAAATGCTGGTGGAACACAGCAGGCCAGGCAGCATCTACAGGGAGAAGCACTGTCAACATTAACAACAACACACACAAAATGCTGGTGGAACACAGCAGGCCAGGCAGCATCTGTAGGGAGAAGCACTGTCGACGTTTCGGGCCGAGACACTTCGTCAGGACTAACTGAAAGGAAAGATAGTAAGAGATTTGAAAGTAGGAGGGGGAGGGGGAGATCCGAAATGATAGAAGACGACAGGAGGGGGTGGGGTGAAGCTAAGTGCCGGAAAGGTGATTGGCAAAAGGGATGCAGAGGTGAAGAAGGGAGAGGATCTTGGGACGGGAGGCCTAGGGAGATAGAAAGGGGGAGGAGAGCACCAGAGGGAGATGGAGAACAGGAAAGGAGTGATGGAAGAAGAAAGGAGAGAGGAAAAAGAGAGAAAAGAAAAAGAGGGAAACAAACAAACAAATAAATAAACAAGGGATAGGGTAAGGGGCACTAATGGAAGTTAGAGAAATAAATGTTCATAGCATCAGGTTGGAGGGTACCCAGACGGAATCTGCGGAGTGTGTGCGAATAGGGAAGTGTGCAGTTTCTGTGTAGTTTCAAAGAAAGAATTGTCGATATTTGGTAAATGTGGAATTGTCCTTTCATGTTCAGCACATAAAACATCGACCCCCACGTTGGGGCAGCGAGTCCTTTCACCGAAAGCGTCTCCGTGCGATGCCTGCTGGACCTTGGTTTGTCGAATAAAGAAGCTGCTTTGTACCTGCCCGGTACTTCTCTCCGGCGGCTTCATTCGCGCTAAGGTAGAGTACACTGCAACAGAGGCTGCAATCAGGCCCACCCTTGCTGCGGCAGAAGCAATCGCCCCACGCCTTGGCCCCGGTGACATCTCCCAGTAGGGAGGACCTATCAGACCACTGCTCCATCGGGTAAAGTGGGAAAAGCTCGGTTTTCAGTGGTTCGTGTTAGCACCCCCGCGGACGCATTGTGGCCCCAGGTAAGTTGGTACCGTGGATTGCCCGATGTGTTCCCAAGTTCACTCAGAAGGGCAAGAGGGGAATGGTTGATCAGATAAACCAGACTTGGCTTGTCCCTGGTATCCCACAAGTTGTAGAACAGGTCTGAAGACAAGGTATGATATGTGCCTTATGGAATCCGGGGAAACGGGTACAGGTTACCCCGCCGTACGACGGCCCCTTCGGACATTTACAGATGGGCTTTATTCACTGGAATTTAGAAGATTGAGGGGGGTCTTATTGAAACGTATAAAATTCTAAAGGGATTGGACAGGCTAGATGCAGGAAGATTGTTCCCGATGTTGGGGAAGTCCAGAACGAGGGGTCACAGTTTAAGGATAAAGGGGAAGTCTTTTAGGACCGAGATGAGGAAAAACTTCTTCACACAGAGAGTGATGAATCTGTGGAATTTTCTGCCACAGGAAACAGTTGAGGCCGGTTTATTGGCTATATTTAAGAGGGAGTTAGATATGGCCCTTGTGGCTAAAGGGATCGGGGGTATGGAGAGAAAGCAGGTACAGGGTTCTGAGTTGGATGATCAGCCATGATCATACTGAATGGCGGTGCAGGCTCGAAGGGCCGAATGGCCTACTCCGGCACCTATTTTCTATGTTTCTATATTAAATCGCCTCAGTGAAGGGCGTCGGTATGGATTAGGCATTGTCGATGTGTCCTCATGATGGGCTGAAGCATTTCTTTGTAGAGAGAATAGTGCAGTTACAGCGGCGAAATATTTGTTAAAGGAAATAATCCGGCGATTTGGCATCCCCTGGAAACTATCTAGTGACAACGTCACCCAGCTAACTCACTGGTAAATAATGAAGAGTTTGCTAAGCCTTGCAGGTGGATCAACATTTCCATGGTAACGACCATCCTCACAGTGGCAATGATGAACAGATCAGTTAATAATAAACCGCAAAGGGGTTGAGGAAACTGGACTAAAGTGGAAAGAGCTGCTGCCTTTGGTTCTGATGAGTGTTCGAGCCTTGGCCGGTCCCCACGTGAATCGCAACCGGACCCAGCGCCTGCCATCCGCAGCGCCGCTAAGCGGTCATCAAAGGGAGGTGCAGGACCTGGTGAGGGCATGTTGAATTATTGTATCGCCTTGACCAAAAAATCATCACTAAACGTCATCAACAGGGAAAAGGCGTCCGGCAAGGTGAGAAAAAGGAACAAAACGGAGAGTCCTAATGACGCCTGTTGGAATAGCTCATGTCCTTCCCCTGACAGATGTGATTGCTCTGAACTCTCAGGCCGCTGGGCTGTGAGAGGACACAGGTTTAAAGTGCTTGGTAGTAGGTGCAGAGGAGATGTCAGGGGTACGTTTTTCACTCAGAGAGTGGTGAGTGTGTGGAATAGGCTGCCAGTGACGGTGGTGGAGGCGGATACGATAGGGTCTTTTAAGAGACTCCTGGACAGGTACAGGGAGCTCAGAAGAATAGAGTGTAATCCTGGGTGATTTCTAAAGTACGCATGTGTTCGGCACAGCATTGTGGGCCGAAAGGCCTGTGTTGCGCTGTGTTTCTCTGTATGGATGTCCCGGTACGCGTAGAAATAGGCGTTACTCTTTTACCCGTGTCCTTCAAGAACCAGAGGTGAACTGTCCATACAGTGAGATTGCAAATCCGAACGGACTTCTTGGCCCGAGAAAGGGGGCACGCTTGACCTGTTTGGACAAGTACCCCCTTGTAAATCATATTTACAAAGCAGATAAATCAGGAGAATATAACCTACTTGAAAGATCACATCCGAGGGGGCCAACTGAAGACTGGGGAAGTAGGAGACCAATTTCACAATTGTAGTCCCACAGGAAACCATTGGCCGTTTGGGAGGATGGGAGCAAGGTGGGATGGACTGATTATTGCCATCACAACATTGGCAGTCATCCTCTTGCCAATTTTGTATAAGGAGTTTCGACCCGGAAGAGCGAGACAGGGGAAATGCTTGATAAAGGCTCTGAAGCTGTTTCATTGCATAAATTGGCGGATTTTAAAAAATTATAGTATTCTAAAGCAGAACATGTCGTTGTCGTTTATTGACAAAAAGGAGGGAATGTGACAAAGTATTCGAAACTTTGAGATTGTTATGCATTTAATCTTGTAAGGTAGCAAACTGAAATCTGTATAATCCCAGAGTGTTTAGTTCTATGCTACATGTGTATGCAGTGGGGGACATGTAAAGTTCTGATCATTCTTCATTGTTTAACTAAGGGGAGTTCGGCACATTGTGTGGCCTTGAATAAAACTGCCTATTCTGCCCTCGCTCAAGAATTTCCTTGATTTCTTAGACAGATGGGCAAACTTCAGTCCCGTGTAGTTATACATTGACAGTGGTTTTATTATTCAGCAACGTGGTACAGTCCACAAGGAGCTGATAATAAAAAGTCAGCACTTTTTGGCGTTCTCATGAAAGGTAGATTCAAATATTCATTGAAATTCCTTCGCCTTCCAACAGAATTTTTCTACCTACTAGTGGCTAAATGAAATGTTCAAACAATATAAATGGCTGTCTTGATGATGAAAGCAGATTGTTTAAAAACTGATCAACAGTTGTAAACTTACTATTCAGCAACGAGATCTAGTCATTAGAAATAAAATAAGAAACCACGTCCAAAACACACACAAAATGCTGGTGGAACACAGCAGGCCAGGCAGCATCTATAGGGAGAAGCACTGTCGACATTAACAACAACACACACAAAATGCTGGTGGAACACAGCAGGCCAGGCAGCATCTACAGGGAGAAGCACTGTCAACATTAACAACAACACACACAAAATGCTGGTGGAACACAGCAGGCCAGGCAGCATCTATAGGGAGAAGCACTGTCAACATTAACAACAACACACACAAAATGCTGGTGGAACACAGCAGGCCAGGCAGCATCTACAGGGAGAAGCACTGTCAACATTAACAACAACACACACAAAATGCTGGTGGAACACAGCAGGCCAGGCAGCATCTACAGGGAGAAGCACTGTCAACATTAACAACAACACACACAAAATGCTGGTGGAACACAACAGGCCAGGCAGCATCTATAGGGAGAAGCACTGTCGACATTAACAACAACACACACAAAATGCTGGTGGAACACAGCAGGCCAGGCAGCATCTATAGGGAGAAGCACTGTCGACATTAACAACAACACACACAAAATGCTGGTGGAACACTGCAGCCCAGGCAGCATCTACAGGGAGAAGCACTGTCAACATTAACAACAACACACACAAAATGCTGGTGGAACACTGCAGGCCAGGCAGCATCTACAGGGAGAAGCACTGTCAACATTAACAACAACACACACAAAATGCTGGTGGAACACAGCAGGCCAGGCAGCATCTACAGGGAGAAGCACTGTCAACATTAACAACAACACACACAAAATGCTGGTGGAACACTGCAGCCCAGGCAGCATCTACAGGGAGAAGCACTGTCAACATTAACAACAACACACACAAAATGCTGGTGGAACACAGCAGGCCAGGCAGCATCTACAGGGAGAAGCACTGTCAACATTAACAACAACACACACAAAATGCTGGTGGAACACTGCAGCCCAGGCAGCATCTACAGGGAGAAGCACTGTCAACATTAACAACAACACACACAAAATGCTGGTGGAACACAGCAGGCCAGGCAGCATCTGTAGGGAGAAGCACTGTCGACGTTTCGGGCCGAGACACTTCGTCAGGACTAACTGAAAGGAAAGATAGTAAGAGATTTGAAAGTAGGAGGGGGAGGGGGAGATCCGAAATGATAGAAGACGACAGGAGGGGGTGGGGTGAAGCTAAGTGCCGGAAAGGTGATTGGCAAAAGGGATGCAGAGGTGAAGAAGGGAGAGGATCTTGGGACGGGAGGCCTAGGGAGATAGAAAGGGGGAGGAGAGCACCAGAGGGAGATGGAGAACAGGAAAGGAGTGATGGAAGAAGAAAGGAGAGAGGAAAAAGAGAGAAAAGAAAAAGAGGGAAACAAACAAACAAATAAATGAACAAGGGATAGGGTAAGGGGCACTAATGGAAGTTAGAGAAATAAATGTTCATAGCATCAGGTTGGAGGGTACCCAGACGGAATCTGCGGAGTGTGTGCGAATAGGGAAGTGTGCAGTTTCTGTGTAGTTTCAAAGAAAGAATTGTCCATACTTGGTAAATGTGGAATTGTCCTTTCATGTTCAGCACATAAAACATCGACCCCCACGTTGGGGCAGCGAGGCCTTTCACCGAAAGCGTCTCCGTGCGATGCCTGCTGGACCTTGGTTTGTCGAATAAAGAAGCTGCTTTGTACCTGCCCGGTACTTCTCTCCGGCGGCTTCATTCGCGCTAAGATAGAGTACACTGCAACAGAGGCTGCAATCAGGCCCACCCTTGCTGCGGCAGAAGCAAGCGCCCCACGCCTTGGCCCCGGTGACGTCTCCCACTAGGGAGGACCTATCAGACCACTGCTCCATCGGGTAAAGTGGGAAAAGCTCGGTTTTCAGTGGTTCGTGTTTGCACCCCCGCGGACGCATTGTGGCCCCAGGTAAGTTGGTCCCGTGGATTGCCCGATGTGTTCCCAAGTTCACTCAGAAGGGCAAGAGGGGAATGGTTGATCAGATAAACCAGACTTGGCTTGTCCCTGGTATCCCACAAGTTGTAGAACAGGTCTGAAGACAAGGTATGATATGTGCCTTATGGAATCCGGGGAAACGGGTACAGGTTACCCCGCCGTACGACGGCCCCTTCGGACATTTACAGATGGGCTTTATTCACTGGAATTTAGAAGATTGAGGGGGGTCTTATTGCAACGTATAAAATTCTAAAGGGATTGGACAGGCTAGATGCAGGAAGATTGTTCCCGATGTTGGGGAAGTCCAGAACGAGGGGTCACAGTTTAAGGATAAAGGGGAAGTCTTTTAGGACCGAGATGAGGAAAAACTTCTTCACACAGAGAGTGATGAATCTGTGGAATTTTCTGCCACAGGAAACAGTTGAGGCCGGTTTATTGGCTCTATTTAAGAGGGAGTTAGATATGGCCCTTGTGGCTAAAGGGATCAGGGGGTATGGAGAGAAAGCAGGTACAGGGTTCTGAGTTGGATGATCAGTCATGATCATACTGAATGGCGGTGCAGGCTCGAAGGGCCGAATGGCCTACTCCGGCACCTATTTTCTATGTTTCTATATTAAATCGCCTCAGGGCAGGGCGTCGGTATGGATTAGGCATTGTCGATGTGTCCTCATGATGGGCTTTCTTTGTAGAGAGAATAGTGCAGTTACAGCGGCGAAATATTTGTTAAAGGAAATAATCCGGCGATTTGGCATCCCCTGGAAACTATCTAGTGACAACGTCACCCAGCTAACTCACTGGTAAATAATGAAGAGTTTGCTAAGCCTTGCAGGTGGATCAACATTTCCATGGTAACGACCATCCTCACAGTGGCAATGATGAACAGATCAGTTAATAATAAACCGCAAAGGGGGTGAGGAAACTGGACTAAAGTGGAAAGAGCTGCTGCCTTTGGTTCTGATGAGTGTTCGAGCCTTGGCCGGTCCCCACGTGAATCGCAACCGGACCCAGCGCCTGCCATCCGCAGCGCCGCTAAGCGGTCATCAAAGGGAGGTGCAGGACCTGGTGAGGGCATGTTGAATTATTGTATCGCCTTGACCAAAAAATCATCACTAAACGTCATCAACAGGGAAAAGGCGTCCAGCAAGGTGAGAAAAAGGAAGAAAACGGAGAGTCCTAATGACGCCTGTTGGAATAGCTCATGTCCTTCCCCTGACAGATGTGATTGCTCTGAACTCTCAGGCCGCTGGGCTGTGAGAGGACACAGGTTTAAAGTGCTTGGTAGTAGGTGCAGAGGAGATGTCAGGGGTACGTTTTTCACTCAGAGAGTGGTGAGTGCGTGGAATGGGCTGCCAGTGACGGTGGTGGAGGCGGATACGATAGGGTCTTTTAAGAGACTCCTGGACAGGTACAGGGAGCTCAGAAAAATAGAGTGTAATCCTGGGTGATTTCTAAAGTACGCATGTGTTCGGCACAGCATTGTGGGCCGAACGGCCTGTGTTGCGCTGTGTTTCACTGTATGGACGTCCCGGTACGCGTAGAAATAGGCGTTACTCTTTTACCCGTGTCCTTCAAGAAACAGAGGTGAACTGTCCATACAGTGACATTGCAAATCCGAACGGAAAGGGGGCACGCATGTCCTGATTGGACAAGTATGTTGCATTTACATGCGAGATAAATCAGGAGAATATAACCTACTGGAAAGATCACATCCGAGGGGGCCAACTAAAGACTGGGGAGGTAGGAGCCCAATTTCACAATTATAGTCCCACAGGAAACCATTGGCCGTTTGGGAGGATGGGAGCAAGGTGGGATGGACTGATTATTGCCATCACAACATTGGCAGTCATCCTCTTGCCAATTTTGTATCAGGTGTTTCGACCCGGAAGAGCGAGACAGGGGAAATGCTTGATTAAGGCTCTGAAGCTGTATCTTTGCATAAATTGGCGGATTTTAAAAAATTATAGTATTTGTTTATCTGGTATGAAAATGTGATTTACAAAGGGGTACTTGTCCAAACAGGACATGCGTGCCCCCTTTTTCGGGCAAAGAAATCCGTTCGGATTTGCAATGTCACTGTACTGCATCACTTTTTACCCCTACACACAACTGGGAGATCACCAAGTTTCTAGCATCTCAAAGGCACACACACTCGAAGGATATAACTCATATAAACTAAATTAACCCTATCCGGCAATTACTCTCCATCAAAGTTAATCTACACCAATGAGCAATCAGCTCTTGCTCCACCACAAAACACTTTTAAATGTTCGATGTCTGCAACTTTTCTCCCATCTAGATTATTTTTATCATATTCCATGAATACGTCTAGAAGGCAAGATGGCGGCTATACGTCATTAGGAGTTTGAGAACAGAAGCCTGAAGGCTCACACTCCTGAAGGTTCAGGAACAGCTTCTTCCCCTCTGCCATCTGATTTCTGAATGGGCGTGGAACCCATGAACACAACCTCACTACTTTTTTATTTCTATTTTTGCACTACTTATTTAATTTAACTATTTATAAGACCAAAAGATGTAGGAGCAGAATTAGGCCATTTGGCCCATTGAATCTGCTCTGCCATTACATCATGGCTGATCTATTTTTCATCTCAGTCCCAATCTCCTGCTTTCTTCCTGTATCCTTTCATGCCCTGACTAATCAACCTCTGCCTTAAATATACGCAAAGACTTGGTCTCCAGAGCTGCCTGCACCAACAAATTCCACAGATTCACCACTCCCTGGATAGAGACATTACTCATTTTCCTTCTCCTAGACTCTGTCACCACAGGAAGCATCTTTTCCAAATCCACTCTATCAAGCCCTTTATGATTCGATAAGTTTCAACAAGGTCACACCTCATTCTTCCGTGTTCCAGTGAATCCAGCCCAGAGCCGTTAAACGCCCTTGATCCTCGAGGCCTTCCAATCCTCGACCTTCTATGAATCTTCTGCAATATCAACACATTCTTTCTAAGATAAGGGGCCCAAAACCACCCACAATATTCCGTGTGAGTTCTCACCAGTGGTTCATTTCATCCTTGAAATGAATGCCAACATTGCATTGGCCTTCCTCACCACCGACTCAACCTGCCGGTTAACCTTCAGGAAATCCTGCACCTTTTGCACCTTATGATTTTGAATTTTCTCTCCATTTAGAAAATAGTCTACCTTTTATTTCTTTGACCAAAGTGCTTTACCATACACTTTCTGACACAGTATTCCATCTGCCGCTTCTTTGCCAATTCTCCTAACCTGTTTAAGTCCTTCTGTAGCTTCTCTACTTCCTCTAAACTACCTGTCCCTCCACCTATCCTTGTAACATCCACAAACTTTGCAAAAAAGCCATCAATTCCGTTATCCATGCAGACACGAGGAAATCTGCAGATGCTGGAACTTCAAGCAACACACACAAAATGCTGGTGGTACACAGCAGGCCAGGCAGCATCTATAGGGAGAAGCACTGTCGACGTTTCGGGCTGAGACCCTTTGTCAGGACTAACTGAAAGGAAAGATAGAAAGTGGGAGGGGGAGGGGGAGATCCAAAATGATAGGAGACCGGAGGGGGTGAGGTGAAGCTAAGAGCTGGAAAGGTGATTGGCAAAAGGGATACAGAGCTGGAGAAGGGAAAGAATCATGGGACGGGAGTCCTCGGGAGAAAGAAAGGGGGAGGGGAGAACCAGAGGGAGATGAGAGCAGGTAAGGAGTGAGTGTGAAAACGGCAGAGAGTGAAAAAAAATCAAGTTGGGTGCGACAGTACTACAGCTGCTAAGGGCCGACTCCCAGAACAGCCAACAGCCAACGAATAACCTGAAAACTTGTTTAAAAATAAGAATTTTGTAAACAGTACTGTAAAACAGTAGCCACCTGAGGAGTGGGGGTGGTGTTCTCCTTGCAAGTAATAAATATGCTTTTGGACAGATCTACAGTCTTTTTCTTTTGGTTCTTTCTTATAAGACATAGCGAAAGGTGCATGACACTCCTCACCCTGTTTCCCTGAGGAGACACCCAATGGGTCCTCACTCTGCTCTGAGACTTCACACCAATCACAGCCGCTACCCGTGGGGCACTAATCCCGTGTTGTGCCGTCCCCAGACCTTTGTGTCCTTGTCCAGCCTTTCAGTGTCGGGAGTGGCAAACTGACAAACGTTTGGGATTTCACCACACTGTCTCCTGACTCCAGATGTTTGAGAAAAAAAAAATCCAGAAACATACATCCATCTGTGCTCTTCCTAACCTCAAGTTTGTCAAAGACAAAGTCGAGATGATTGTCACCTGCACAAGTGCATGTGTGCATAGGTACAATAAAAAAAACTTGCAGCAGGCTCATAGAATCGGATAAGCAGCATTCACAAGGAAAACATTTTTACAAGAAACAACACAATGAGAACAACGATATCGTCAATGTTGGGGTCGTCATTCAGCCTGTGCTGGTTGGATCAGGACCTGACTGGTTGAAGGGAATAACCTGGTAGTGTGGGTCTTCAGACTTCTGCACCTCCTCTCCAACAGTAACTGAGAGAGGACGGTGTGGCCTGGAAAGCGGGGATTTTCATCTGTTGGAAATTCGTGAGGGAGATTGTAAATCAGAAAGTTACAACAATCATAAACTGGGGAAGAAAAGATGAGATGAGCAGCAGATAGGCATTTAAACAGAAGTCAGATCAACTGAGAGAGCAGAATGAGTTGCAGTAATATTCCAGCAGGGGGAGCTATGTGTGGAGAAGAAACACTGGCTGCTGTGCTGTTGCTGGGAGTTTTCCCAATGTGGTTCCCATCGGGCTGAAAGGCAGGTCTTTGCAGCGTACGTGGTCTGCATTGGGGAGACATTAAACACTTCAGAGACAAAGGCATTTTAAACAGACCTTTTTTACATGGCATCGATTTCAGAATATCAAACCCCACTCCAGATATAGGGTGTAATTAACCATCATTTCCCCCTATCACCAAGGTCTTTCCCAGGTAATAAGAAATTGCTGTCGGATCCTGGATTTTGCAATCCAGTTTCTTTGGAAGTCGGGAACGAGGCATAAAACAATTCCTTACTATCGTTTTATTAAGGGTCACAAAAATGAGGGGATTAAACCGGGGTATTGTCACAGTCAGCTCGATGCTGTTTCAGTTCCGGGTGTGGGAGTTCCAAGTTCAATCCCCGTCTCCCCGGTGAGGAGTTTACACGTCTCCCATGGAATATGAGGGGTTCCCCCGGGTCCTCTGGTTTCCTCCCACAGTCGGTCAATTGGTCGTCGTAAATTGTCCTGGGATTGGGTCAGGGTTCGGGCAGTGGGTCGCTGGCATCGAGGCTCAAAGAGCCAGAATGTCATAATCTGTGCGGAATCTCTAAATAAATAAATAGCACGATAAGAGATTGAGAGTCCTGACCAATTGCATCTCCACCTGGTATGGGAGCTGTCTAGCATCAGACCAGAAGCCCCTGCAAAGGATTGTGAGAACAGCTGGGAGGATCATAGGGGTCTCCCTACCATCCATCAGGGGTATTTATCAGGAGTGTTGCCTATTATCATTAAGGTTCCTACCCACCCATACAGCATCCTCTTTTGACTTTCTACCATCAGGCAGGAGACACCGAAGCATCAAAACAAGAATGGTTAGGGTGGGAAGTAGTTTTGTTCCCCAAGCCTTTAGGCTCCTGAACTTCTTGCCACGTGGTATTCGAGGTGTCATTGGTTAATCTGTTCCGTACCTTCCAATGGTTAATATTAGTGCAATTTAGATTGTTATTTATGTGTAATTCATCTGCAGATTTTATCCTTAATTTCATCAGTTGTTGTGTGTTCTGTGTTCTACAGTGCCTCGCAAACTGGTTCAAAGAAATGTTGTCTCATTTCTATATACATTATATGGTTATATATGTTTAATGCAATGTACATAGTGAAATGACAATAGACTTGGCTTAAAAAAGAAGTGATATGATTTTCTTATACCAGCCTGGTGATGGTCAGCATTTCATCTAAATTCCATTGCTTAAATTAACCAATTAGCTAGCACCTATTCAAATAATGCGATACCCACCACTGGAACTAAAAACTTTCCAGAAAAACTGCAATCACTAGAAAACACACTGAACAACTATGTACTACACAGAGGTAATTACATAATAATACTCACAACCATAAGAAGGTTAAACCACAAGGAAAATAGCTATTATATAGTCCAATTCAACACCCTGACCCCAATTTTAAACCACCCATTTAAAATTATTACATCTGAAACTTTGGAGGCAGAAGTACAGAGGTATAAAATAATCAAAAAATCATTTGTTATGTAAATGCAATTGGGTATTCATACAATTATGTCAGTGCTAGGTAGATTATATTTGTAAACAGGTACGCTAATGTGAGTTTAAGCTGCTCTAGTAATGATTGCCCTTTTACAAGTAAAATATCTAAATCATGTTAAGGCGTATTAGGACTTTCAATACCCCAGCCTCCTAAATGAAATTGAATATAGTTAAAGAAGTCCCACCCACCAGACTGATGGATTGTAGCTCTTTCTGTATGTATGTGACCAGCCAAATCAGTTTTGTCAGATCTGTCAGATACAGGATGTAAGGACAGGACTCCTTGCCTAGAACTCAACGCTCCCCCACCCTGGGTGTTCAGAGATCTGATGTCATATGATTTTGAAGAACCATTCTACACGTGGCAACTATGTCAAGGGAGCAAGGATGCCATTGCTTACTCTTTCTAAACCTGCAGTAATATTTTAATCTCTCTTTTACTTCCTGTAACACCACAGCATGGGAATAAAATTAATAGAATTAATTTGAAAATTAATTAATTATCAACTTCCCAAGCTCCTTCTTCAAATGCAGAAATGGATCAAGTTGGGCGTGGGTACCTAATTGTGCTAGGCACTTGGCAAATCCCATGTGCTTTTCAAACTTATTGTTGAGCTTGAGAACCGAACTTTGGATCTCACTGGCACCGGGGCAATTGGGAAGATCTCTCTACATGCAGATACAAGTGCCCCAAGTGGTTTATTATACTTTGACCCCAGTGTGAACTTGCTGGTGTTTTACCAGGTTGGACGAACGAGTGAAGCCCTTCCCACACTCAGAACACGGGAAGAGCTTCACAGCCCTGTGAACTTGCCGGTGCCTGGACAGGTAACAGGAATTGCTGAACCCCTTCCCACACTCCGAGCAGACGAACGGCTTCTCCCCGGTATGAGTTTGCAGATGAGTCACCAGGTGACATGACTGGGTGAACCCCTTCCCACACTTGGAGCAGGCGAATGGCTTCTCCCCGGTGTGAACTCGCTGGTGTGTCCGCAGGTTAGACAGCTGAGCAAATCCCTTCCCACACTCGGAGCAGATGAACGGTTTCTCCCCACTGTGAACTCTCTGGTGAGTCAGCAGGGAAGATGGTTGAGTGAAACCCTTCCCACAGGCTAAGCAGATGAATGGCTTCTCCCCGGTGTGAACTCGCTGGTGTGTTCGCAGGTTGGACAGCTGAGTGAATCCTTTCCCACACTCCGAGCAGATGAAAGGTTTCTCCCCAGTGTGAAGTCGCTGGTGTATCAGTAAGTAAGATTGCTCAGTGAATCCCTTCCCACACTCGGAGCAGATGAACGGTTTCTCCCCGGTGTGGATCCGCTGGTGCTTTAACATTTCAGACGAACGGGTGAAGCCCTTCCCACACTCGGAGCAGGTGAACGGTCTCTCCTCAGTGTGGATCCGCTGGTGATTCAGTAGGTCACACGAATGAGTGAACCGCTTCCCACAGTCGGAGCAGGTGAACGGCTTCACCCCGCTGTGGATCTGCTGGTGTCTGAACAGGTAACGGGAATCAGTGAATGCCTTACCACACTCGGAGCAGATGAAAGGCCTCTCCCCGGTGTGCATTCGCTGGTGGGTCGTCAGGTGGGATGACTGAGTGAATCCCTTCCCACATTCAGAGCAGATAAAGGGCCTCTCCCCCCGGTGGACTCGCTGGTGTGTAAACATGTTGGATAACTGCGTGAATCCCTTCCCGCACTCAGAGCAGATGTACGGTTTCTCCCCGGTGTGCACTCGCTTGTGGTTGGCCAAGTTTGATAACTGCGTGAATCCCTTCCCACACTCAGAGCAAGTAAACGGCTTCTCCCCGGTGTGAACTCGCCGGTGGCTCTGCAGATCGGATGAACGGCTGAACTCCTTCCCACACTCCGAGCAGGAGAACGGCTTCTCCCCGGTGTGAACCCGCTGGTGCTTCATCAGCTCCGATGACTGTGTGAACCCCTTCCCGCACTCAGAGCAGGTGAACGGTTTCTCTCCGGTGTGGATCCGCTGGTGCACCACGAAGTTGGAGCGGTAGGCGAACAGTTTCCCGCAGTCAGGGCAGGTGAACGGCTTCTCCCCGGTGTGAACCCGCTGGTGTGCGATCAGATTGCCCGATTGCTTGAAGCGTTTCCCGCAGATTGGACACTGATAGGGGTTCATGGCTGTGGAGACAGGACTGTGTGACCGGCGGGGCTGACAGAGGGGAGGTCTGTAAATCTGTTACCTCCTTCCCGGACACACTGCGGCTGAAAGTCCAACCAGGGCCGCTCGGATTGCGGATGAAATCGACCCCGACACGGGACCTGGGCCCGAACCCTGTCTTGAAGAGGATAGGACCAGGGCCCAGCCTCACGGCTCCGGAGAGTGTCGATATTCCACCGTCTTTCCCCCCCCCTCCCCCCACCGACCACCTACCGCACCCCAACCCGGGATAATCCTCCACTTCCCGCCGATGCCCTGACCAGGATGCACTGCAGCACCAGGACGGCGCACGCGTGCCGACGCCAGTGCGGCGGATGGAGCGGTTTCTAATGAACCAGGAATTATGGGTAACTAGCCTGCCATTGGGTTGAAAGGAAGTTGATCAGTTCGAATTACGGTCGGAAAGGGTGTGGAGGAGGAGAAGGTGTATTAGGAAATGTTTTAAAAAATAAAATCAGAGGCAGGTAACAAACTGGAGAATGTATTGGGCGAAGCTGAATTACAGCTTTCCGGGAAATTAAAAACTAAGTATTGAACTGAGGATTATAGTGCTTTATAGTCTCGTGATAAAAGTAGATTTAAGTAAAATACGGAACAGCTTGATGTCCTACAGAGTTTTGAACGTGGACCTATTTCTGATATTATTTCGTTTAGGATAACTACAGATGAAAATGTTAGGAGACACTGTTGACGCATTATCTTTAAGATATGGGATAGTCTTTGTGTTTTCACAGATAATAAGCAGTGCGAGTAAGTTGTGCGATTAAAAATTGGGGGAAGAAGGAAAATAACAAGGACAGTGGATAACAGTGGCTTTAGATAGTAATCATAGGAATCAGAATCAGGTTTAATATCACTGGCATGTCGTTAAAATGTGCTGTCTCTGCAATAGCAGTGCAATGCAATACATTATACAGAAAAATGTACATTACAGGGAGTACATGTACTTAATATACTAAAAGAGGTGGCTGAAGAGAATGTGGAGGCACTAGTAATAATCTTTCAATGAACACTGGATTCTGGAATTGCAAATGCCTTCCCACACTCCAAGAAGGGAGAGAGGCAGCAGAAAGGAAACTATAGGCCAGTTGATCTACCTCAGAAGTTGGGAAGATGTTGGAGTCAATTCTGAAGGGTGTGGCTTCAGGTTACTTGCAGGCACACGATAAAATAGGCCATTGTCAGCTTGGGAAAATCTTACCTGATAAATATGTTGGAATTCTGTAAAGAAATAACAAGCAAGATCGACAAAGGAGAATCAGTGGATGTTGTGTTCTGGGATTTTTGTTGTGTAAGTTAAGCAAATTTTGCTGTGTACATTGGTTGATATTGTGTACTTTTAACTGCTTAACAAGAGCCATGGTATTACAGGAAAGATACTAGCATGGATAGAACACTAGCTGATTGGTAGGAGGCAAAGAGTGGGAATCAAGGGAGCCTTTTTTGGTTGGCAACCAGTGACTAGTGGTGTTCCACAAGGGTCTGTGTTGGGACTGCTTCTTTTTACGTTATATGTCAATGACCTGGATAACGGATCCAGGTTCCACATTCCTTTCCCATTCTGCTATGTCTATCCATGGCCTCCTCTACTGTCAAGACTGGAGGTTGGAGGAACAACCTTATATTCAGTCTGGCTAGCCTCCAACCTGATGGCATGAATATTGATTTCTCTCACTTCTGTTAATACCCCTCCTCCTCTTCTTACCCCATTCCTGATTTATTTATTCCCCCCTCCCTTTCTTTCTCTCTCTGCCCATCACCCAGCCTGTTCTCCATCTCCCTCTGGTGCTTCCCTCCTCCTTTCTTTCTCCCGAGGCCTCTCGTCCCATGATCCTCACCCTTCTCCAGCTCTGTATCCCTTTTGCCAATCACCTTTCCAGCTCTTAGCTTCACCTCACCCCCTCCGGTCTTCTCCTTTCATTTTGGATCTCCCCCTCCCCCTCCCACTTTCAAATCTCTTACTATCTTTCCTTTCAGTTAGTCCTGACGAAGGGTCTCGGCCCGAAACGTCGACAGCACTTCTCCCTATAGATGCTGCCTGGCCTGCTGCGTTCCACCAGCATTTTGTGTGTGTTGCTTGAAGTTCCAGCATCTGCAGATTTCCTCGTGTCTGCATGGATAACGGAATTGATGGCTTTTTTGCAAAGTTTGCGGATGATACAAGGATAGGTGGAGGGACAGGTAGTTTAGAGGAAGTAGAGAAGCTACAGGACTTAAACAGGTTAGGAGAATTGGCAAAGAAGCGGCAGATGGAATACTGTGTCGGAAAGTGTATGGTAAAGCACTTTGGTCAAAGAAATAAAAGGCAGACTATTTTCTAAATGGAGAGAAAATTCAAAATCATAAGGATCAAAAGGTGCAGGATTTCATGAAGGTTAACCGGCAGGTTGAGTCGGTGGTGAGGAAGGCCAATGCAATGTTGGCATTCATTTCAAGGATGAAATGAACCACTGGTGAGAACTCACACGGAATATTGTGGGTGGTTTTGGGCCCCTTATCTTAGAAAGAATATGTTGATATTGCAGAAGATTCATAGAAGGTCGAGGATTGGAAGGCCTCGAGGATCAAGGGCGTTTAACGGCTCTGGGCCTGGATTCACTGGAACACGGAAGAATGAGGTGTGACCTTGTTGAAACTTATCGAATCATGAAAGGGCTTGATAGAGTGGATGTGGAAAAGATGTTTCCTGTGGTGACAGAGTCTAGGAGAAGGAAAATGAGTAATGTCTCTATCCAGGGAGTGGTGAATCTGTGGAATCTGTTGGTACAGGCAGCTGTGGAGGCCAAGTCTTTGCGTATATTTAAGGCAGAGGTTGATTAGTCAGGGCATGAAAGGATACAGGAAGAAAGCAGGAGATTGGGACTGAGATGAAAAATAGATCAGCCATGATGTAATGGCAGAGCAGATTCAATGGGCCAAATGGCCTAATTCTGCTCCTACATCTTTTGGTCTTATAAATAGTTAAATTAAATAAGTAGTGCAAAAATAGAAATAAAAAAGTAGTGAGGTTGTGTTCATGGGTTCCACGCCCATTCAGAAATCAGATGGCAGAGGGGAAGAAGCTGTTCCCGAGTCATTGAGTGTGTGCCTTCAGGCTTCTGTACCTCCTTCCTGATGGCAGCAATGAGAACAAGGCATGACCTGGGCGATGGAGTCCTTAATGGTAGGTGCTGCCTGTTTGTGGCATCACTCCTTGAAAATGTCCTGGACATTATGGAGGCTAGTTCCCATGACGGAGCTGGGTTTTCAACTCTCTGCAGCTTATTTCAATCCTGTGCAGGTCACCCCCCACAACAGATGGTGATGCAGACATTAAAATGCTCTCCACTGTACATCTGTAGAAATCTGTGTCTGGTAACGTACCAAAATATCCTCAAACTCCTAATGACGTGTAGCCGCCATCTTGCCTTCTAGACGTATTCATGGAATATGATAAAAATAATTTAGACGGGAGAAAAGTTGCAGACATCGAACATTTAAAAGTGTTTTGTGGTGGAGCAAGAGCTGATTGCTCATTGGTGTAGATTAACTTTGATGGAGAGTAATTGCCGGATAGGGTTAATTTAGTTTATATGAGTTATATCCTTCGAGTGTGTGTGCCTTTGAGATGCTAGAAGCTTGGTGATCTCCCAGTTGTGTGTAGGGGTAAAAAGTGATGCAGTAGACGTGGTGGAGAACATGAATATGGCACTAGACCAAATTGTAGTAATTGTGGAGGAGAACACAGCTCTGCTTAGGTGGGGGTGTCCTGTGTGTTCGAAAGCTCTGGAACTGCAATGAGTTCAGGTGGAAACAGGCATTTCACATGCAGACGCTCTGCAGAAAGCGCAGAATCAGAACCCATGTATTGTGAAATCTGGTGTTTCCCAGGAGCAGGACTCTGAACATATAATAGTAAAAATATGAATTACAGTAAGTGAATATTTTAAAAAATAATTTAAAAAGACAGGAAAATTGTGACACAGTCTTCATTGTCCATTCAGAATTCTGATAGCAGAGGGGGAAAGCTGTTCCTGAAATGTTGAGTGAGTATCTTCAGACTCCAGTACCTCCTCCGTGATGTAGCAATGAAGAGAGGGCAAGTCCAGGGTGAATGGATCCTCAGTGATTGTTGCCGCCTTTCTGAGACATCACCGTTTGAATGCGTCCCTCGGTGCCGGGGAGGCCAGTGCCCATGAAGCAACTGACTGAGTTTACAATTTTCAACAGCTTTTTCTGATCCTGTGTCGTGGCCCCTCCAGTGATGCAACTGGTTAGAAAGTTCTCCATGATACTGTACATCTGTAGAAATTTGCAAATGTGTACAGAAGTCTGTGTCAATATCTATTACCATCGAAATACAGTTATATTAGTGTCAGTGTGTAAAGCACATGGTTTTATATTAAAGGATTCGTAGATTATTGATAAACTAAAATTTGTTACTTTCATGACAGATGAGGTGTATCGTTCTAAAAGTAGGACACAAAAATAACGTGATATTAAAAGCTACAGAAAACATACAGAGATGGAAGAGCTAACTCTAAAGTTACTAATGATGCTTTTCAATGCTCAGACTTCAGCGAAAGATTGTTCATGGTATTTCTGATCTTACAATGAAATGCTAGAAGCTTGTCAGCAAGGCCAACAGTTGAAAAAAATTGATGACAAACCTGATGTATTATGCTTACCGGAAACCTGGTTGAAATCCTGTCCAAGTTTTAAGACACAAGATTATGATAATATTGGAGGCTCACCACATAAGGGAATCGGCGACTCCCTTCCCACAGTCCGGGCAGATGAACGGCTTCTCCCCGGTGTGAACCTGCTGGTGCTCAATCAGCTTGCTCGATCGTTTGAAGCGTTTCCCGCAGTGTGGACACTGATAGGGGTTGATGTCTGTGGAGTCAGGAGTTTGTGACGGCGGGGTTTGTGAATCTGTTACCTCCATCCCGAACACACTGCGGTCGCGGCCTCCAGAAGCTTGACGGTGACTCGGATCGGTGATGAAGCTGACCTCGGGTCTGGAGCTGGGCTCGAACGGAGCCGAGCTGCAGCGACTCGGCGGGACGCGTCTCCGGGACAGTCTCGACACTCGACCGTCTCCACCCGGACACGGACCCGCCGCTCACCGCGGATGGGATTGAATGGCCTGACCCAGGATGCACTGCGGCACCGAGAGGGCGCATGCGTACTGACCGCTCCGGGGCTGGAGATTTCACTCATACCTGCAGGCGGGAGGATTCGGTTCAAAAGTAAATTTACTATCAAAGTCCATATACAACTCTGAGCGTCGTTTCCTGCGGGAATATTCAGTAAATCCAAGAAACATAATAGAAACGATGAAAGACCGCAACCAACAGAACAAACAACCAATGGGGAAAAAAACAAAACAGGAAAAATAATAAACAACACACACAAAATGCTGGTGGAACACAGCAGGCCTGGCAGCATCTATAAGAAGAAGCACCGTCGACGTTTCCGGCCGAGACCCTTCCGTCAAGATAATAAACAACTCGCTCGGTTATTGTCACTTCAGCAATTGTTTTCGTGATAGTTCAGACTTCACTCTATTTTTTGCAGTTTTATGCCCAATTCTCTTTTCTGTTATGTTTACTATTACCTCTTCACTCCGTCAGCCTCAGTGAGCAAAATATTTCATTGCAGACTGGTTTTAAAAAAACAATTTAACCTAACGGCCTGCCAGTGTCAGAATCAGGTTTATTATCGCTGACGTACTGAGGCAGTACAGTGCAATACATAAAAAATACTGTTAGTTACATTAAATAAACAGTGCAAACGGGGAATAACCAGACAGTGTTCATGATTCCATGAGCAAGTCAGGAATCTGGTGGCAGAGGGGAAGCAGTTGTTCCCAAGATACTGTGGGAGTGCCTTCAGTTCTGATTTAAGAACCGTAACAAATGAAAATATTTTCTTAACATGCCTTTTCAATGCCTGTTGATGCTACCGTGCTCCATGTAAGCGCCCGACTGAAAAGCGAATTCAGTCCCAGTGTTGTTGGGATAGGCTAATGGGGTGATTGTTCTGGTAACGCTGAAAAATGCAAGCTGTTGTTACAATCTTTTCTCAATGTCTGTTGTCACCGGAATGTTCCCTCACTGTCATTCAGCGGGTCCTCCGAGCGAGAGTGTACGAGTAGTTTTTGTCCGTTTTTCTCGGAGTCTCCAAGGAGGGGGTGACCTTATTTATAAATACGACATGCAGCTGGTGGTTGCCGCGTCACAGAATGGCTGTTGGAATGTTCTCACTAGTGGAGAGGACATGATCAGAATCAGGTTCATTATCACTGGATACAACTCGGACTCTTTTGAGTTGTTGATGGAGAGGAGGTCGCTAAGCAAGCTGTTTATTGTCCTATATGGACAACCTCTCCATTACCGACTGAATAAGCAACGGAGCACCCTTCCAAACAGGCTCGCTCAGCTCTGCCGTCACAAGGATCGTTACAGAAAATCTTTCCGATGGAATACAATATACAGGAGAACACACATCGTAGTGCAATACTTTCTGCCTAACTATTTTGCACATCGGTAAATTATTATTGTGTTACGTTTAAGTCTGCACACTGCCAAGTGTGTTTTTAACTATCGCTGCTGTAGTG
This sequence comes from Hypanus sabinus, assembly GCF_030144855.1. NCBI lineage: Eukaryota > Metazoa > Chordata > Chondrichthyes > Myliobatiformes > Dasyatidae > Hypanus > Hypanus sabinus. The sequence continues at coordinate 14,043,271 of NC_082731.1, forward strand.
AAGGAATTTCCCATTCGGTATCAATAAAGTATTTATTATTATTACATCGTGAAACGTGTTGTTCTGTGCCAGCGGTACAGTGCAATATATAGCCCTGCTCCTCTTCTGGGATCTCCTGGCAACACCATTTGTTCTCCCACAGCAGTCAGGGTATTGCCCTTTCAGTGCCAGGTTTTGTTCTCACGTGCTGTAATGTAATGTAACCTTCAAGCTCAGTTATTTCCATAAAGTTGTGTCAAGGAGAGTTGTCACTGTAATGTGTTGTATATACTACTTGACATTATGTTGCTAACTTGTATTAATGCCTCATTGAGATCAATGTTATGATGCCTTGTCACTTCCTCTTACTGATATATGACAGTAAGCTCGTTATTTGTCTATGTTGGCAATACAAATTGCTGTATAAGTATATATTCATTATCGTGTGCTTGGAATGATTATATCCACCCCACACCCCACCTCCGCACCCTGTTTCACAGAGTAGACACCCAATGGGTCCTCACTCTGCTCTGAGACTTCACACCAATCACAGCCGGTACTTGTGTGACACTAATCCTGTGTTGTGCATTCCCCAGACCTTTGTGTCCTTGTCCAGTCTTTCGGTGTCGGGAGTGGCAAACTGATCAATCTTTGGGAATTCATCACATTGTCTCCTGTCTCCAGAGGTTTGAGAAAAATGTGTTAGACACAGATATATATCTTCCTAAAGTAAGTTTGTCAAAGACAAAGTTCTGATTATTGTCAGCTGCACCAGTGCATGTATGCGTGGGTGCAATGAAAAACTTGCAGCGGTGTTGCAGGCTCATAGAATCGGATAAGCAGCATTCACAAGGAAAACATTTTTACAAGAAAACAATTAGCACAATATCATCAATTTTAGTGTAAAGTCATTATACAGTCCAGTCCAACACCCCCACCCCCCCCGTTCTATATAGTGTGGAATTCCAGCATTTCAAGCCATGTGCATTTCAAGACACGTGATTTAATCCCATCTAGTCGCAGGACGATTTACAATGACCAGTTAATCTATCAACCGGTACGACTTTGGAACTGGGAAGAAATTGGAAGATCCAGAGGAAATCGCGTGGTCACGGGGAGAAAAGACACATTCCTTACAGACCGGGGCCCCCGGGAGATCATCAGGGTCACTGGGACTGCAAATTGTTGTGCTAGCCACGACACTACCGTCCCAGGTTATTACTTCCGGAAATTCCAAGAAGAATATCTTGTCATATCGAAGCCTGAGTATTGATATGCTTATGTCAATGTTAGGTAGATTATCTATGTAGATAGGTACACTAATCTGAGTTTGAGCTGCTCTACCGTCAGGAACCACTCCAGCTTACTCGCAGCGACTCGCGTGAATTCACTTACTTTCACATCCGAATTAGTAATTAACAACGTTCGTTAAGGACCCTCTCATGGAGCTCCCAGTGGTTCCGTACGGGAATCTCAGCAGGAATCCGGGTGTTTGAACACTCCGAGCAGCAGAAACCTGTTGGGAAGTGGACTACACATGTTGGGTTAACTTCACAAAATAGTTAAACTCTCTGCCATAACATGTTTATCAGCCTCTCTGAGGTGGAGAGCTCCCGGCAGTGACGTGGGTCACCCTGTTACCACCTCCAATGGACTTTATCTCGTTTGGGGTTGCTCTGATGTCACACAGAACGACAGGAAGAGCCGTAGGCCATTGGCACAACCTTCCTCATGATACTCACTCAGCCGTTGTTGGTGATTCCATCATTCATTCGATTGTCCTGATGACTCTGGGTGCTGTGGACAATGGAAAGACCGTTCAATGTTCATCAGTTGTCATAATTCCCAATAAACATTCCCAGTGAAATGTGTTCCTTGGTCAGAGTCAGTGTGAGGAGGCAATCTCCATCTCTAAACACAGTCCTCGATTAGTTGTTGCTGTGTCTGGCTGTGGCTTTCCTCGTGGGAATAGTTTGAAAACTTGCCCACTATTATCAGTACCTTGGTAAAGTAATGTAGTTCATTTGTAGATGCAAAAATAGTCCAGGTGTCCACTTTAATGTGTCCTGGGGAAAGCAACGTAATCTACGACCCCATGCTCCATCACTCTTTAATCTCCCGGCATTCTCCATCCAGAACAACTTTTCTTTGTTCGAGCATTGAATTTCCATCTCTCAAACAGCCTGTATGTCTCCCTGTGATACAGAGTTCAACTTTGTTTTCATAATTTCATCTGTCTTGTTCATTCCAGATGCTCTCTTTACTTCTTTTAATTTTTTTTGACTTTTTAAAAAATACTTCTTTGACCTATTCGCATGAGGCCTCTTTGACAATTTCATCAACAAATGCAGTTCCATGGTTTTTCCTTCTAGTCATTTTGTGTTTTTTTTTACAGTAATTAGACAACGCTGACGGGTTCCTGTACCAGCCGCCGGAAACCCCCTTTGCCTGTACTGGGTTCCAAATCATGAACAATTGCACTATCAGTGGAGAGGTCAGCTGCTGTGCCTTGTGCCGTCTTCCGGGCTTCCAGTACTGGCTGTGGCACCGCAGTACCAGAAGCCAAGCTGCCCAGTGGCAATAGCTTCCACTCGATCTTGAAAGTTTCCAGAAAACAATACAGAGGCAACCCCCAGAACAATTACACATAGAGAGCACGAACAAGCACAAGAAAGTTCAACTAAAAGAAAAGCAACAATTATACAGTCTAACCCAACCCTGCAGTAACTACGGATTCCATCACCCCGAGAGGGTCTCTCTGCATGTGGACATGTATCCCACACACAGCATTTTCAATCCTTGTCCCTAGTGTGAACTCGCTGGTGTTTCACCAGGTTGGATGGCCGAATGAACCTCTTCCCACACTCGGAGCAGGTGAACAGCTTCTCCCCCGTGTGAACTTGCTTGTGTTTCTTCAGGCTGCATCGCTGATTGAATCCCCTCCCGCACTCGGAGCAGATGAACGGTTTCTCCCCGGTGTGAATTCGCTGGTGCGCCACCAGGTAAGGTCGTTTACTGAATCCCTTCCCGCACGCCGAGCATTTGAATGGTTTCTCCCCGGTGTGAATTCGCTGGTGCGCCAGCAGGTAAGGTCGTTTACTGAATCCCTTCCCACACTCGGAGCAGATGAACGGCTTCTCCCCGGTGTGAACTCTCTGGTGAGTCAGCAGGGAAGATGGCTGAGTGAATCCCTTCCCACACTCAGAGCAGATAAACGGCTTCTCCCCGCTGTGAATTCGCTGGTGCGTTCGCAGGTTGGACAGCTGATTGAATCCTTTCCCACACTCCGAGCAGGTGAATGGCCTTACCCCCGTGTGAACTCGCTGGTGGGACTTCAGGTTGTTTATCTGAGCGAAACTCTTCCCACACTCCGAGCAGACGTACGGTCTCTCCCCCGTGTGAACTCGCTGGTGTCTCTTCAGGTAATGTTGTTCAGTGAAGCCCCTCCCACACTCGGAGCAGGTGAACGGTCTCTCCTCCGTGTGTACCTGCTGGTGTTTTAGCAGGTCACACGAATGAGTGAACCGCTTCCCACAATCGGAGCAGGTGAACGGCTTCACCCCGCTGTGGATCTGCTGGTGTCTGAACAGGTAACGGGAATCAGTGAATGCCTTACCACACTCGGAGCAGATGAAAGGCCTCTCCCCGGTGTGCATTCGCTGGTGGGTCGTCAGGTGGGATGACTGAGTGAATCCCTTCCCACATTCAGAGCAGATAAAGGGCCTCTCCCCCCGGTGGACTCGCTGGTGTGTAAACATGTTGGATAACTGCGTGAATCCCTTCCCGCACTCAGAGCAGATGTACGGTTTCTCCCCGGTGTGCACTCGCTTGTGGTTGGCCAAGTTTGATAACTGCGTGAATCCCTTCCCACACTCAGAGCAAGTAAACGGCTTCTCCCCGGTGTGAACTCGCCGGTGGCTCTGCAGAGCAGATGAACGGCTGAACTCCTTCCCACACTCCGAGCAGGAGAACGGCTTCTCCCCGGTGTGAACCCGCTGGTGCTTCATCAGCTCCGATGACTGTGTGAACCCCTTCCCGCACTCAGAGCAGGTGAACGGTTTCTCTCCGGTGTGGATCCGCTGGTGCACCACGAAGTTGGAGCGGTAGGCGAACAGTTTCCCGCAGTCAGGGCAGGTGAACGGCTTCTCCCCGGTGTGAACCCGCTGGTGTGCGATCAGATTGCCCGATTGCTTGAAGCGTTTCCCGCAGATTGGACACTGATAGGGGTTCATGGCTGTGGAGACAGGAGTGTGTGACCGGCGGGGCTGACAGAGGGGAGGTTTGTAAATCTGTTACCTCCTTCCCGGACACACTGCGGCTGAAAGTCCAACCTCAACCGACTGGAGACTCCCGGACGCTCGGAGCTGAGCCCCAGTTTGCGGATGAGATCGACCTCGACACTGGACCTGGGCCCGAACCCGGACTTGGAGAGAATAGGACCAGGCTGGGACTCGGCGGAACGCGGCTATGGAGAGTGTAGATATTCCACCGTCTCCCCCCCCCCCCCACCCGACCACCTACCGCACCCGAACCCGGGAGAAGCCTCCACTTCCCGCCGATGCCCTGACCAGGATGTTCTGCGTCACCGGGAAGACGCACGCGTACCGATGGCGCTGCGGCGGGCGCTGCTGTTTCTTAGACGCCTGGGATTATGGGTAGCTGACCGGCCATTGATGTCGATGTCATCCCCGTCAATTTTTGGGTCGAAATAAAGTAGTTCATTTGGTGTTGCAGACAGGAAAGTTGTGAGGGTTAATAAAAGTGACAGGAAGTGGGGAAAAAATCGGAGGTAATGAATGGACTGGACATGGGGTGACAGGAGGGACGAGAATAGCAGCTTTTAGGGAAACGGAAAAATTAAGTATTGAATTGAGGATTGTGGTGGTTTATAGTCCCGTGATAAAGGCAGAATCCGGGATTTAAATAAAATAAGGAACAGATAAAAACATTAGGAGATACTGCTGACACGTGACCTTTAAGAGATGTCTTTGTGCTTTTGTGTTATATAAATAGTATATATAAAGGTTAAATTAAATAAGTAGTGCAAAATAGAAATTTAAAAATAGTGACACACACAAAATGCTGGAGGAATTCAGCAGGCCAGGAACTCAGTAGAGTTAAAAGGTGGGGGAGGGGTTTTTAACTCTACTCCTCATTTTTTTTCCCTCCAGTCTCGCTGAAGTGTCTTGGCCCGAAATGTCAACTGTACTCTTTTCCATAGATGTTGCCTGGCCTGTTCAGTTCTTCCTGCATTTTGCTTGGATTTCCAGCATCTGCAGATTTTCTCTTGTTTTTAAAAAAAATCAGTGAGGTCATGTTCATGGGTTCAACGTCCATTCAGAAATCTGATGGCAGAGGGGAAGGAGCTGCTCCTGAATCGTTGAGACATTTTCAATTAAAATAGAGGAAAAATTACGAAGCATTTCATGTTTTATTGTCCATTCATAATTCTGACGACAGAGCGGAAGAAGCTGTTCCTGAAATGTTGAGTGAGTATCTTCTGTCTCCAGCAACTCCTCCTTGATGTAGCAATGAAGAGAGGGCATGTCCTGGGTAATACTTAAGGATGGATGCCGTCTTTTTGAGGTATCACCTTTTGAAGGTGTCCTTTGTGCTGTGGAGGCCAGTGCCCGTGAAGCAGCTGACTGAGTTTATAACTTTCTACAGCCTTTTCTGATCCTATGCAGTGCCCTTCATACCAGATGGTGGTGTAACCAGTTCGAATACTCTCCATGGTACACCTGTAGAAATCTGTGACTATGCACTGAAGACTGTGTCAATGTCAATTGCCTTCGAAATACATTTATATTAGTGTCAGTGTGTAAAGACTTTCTTTTTAAAGGATTTATAGATTAATGATAAACAAAAATGTGTTACTTTCATGCCAGATGTGGTGTATCATTCTAAAAGTAGGACAGAAAAATAAAATGATATTAAAAGCTACAGAAAAAACATACAGAGACAGAAGACACCCAAAATGCTGGTGGAACACAGCAGGCCAGGCAGCATCTATAGGGAGAAGCGCTGTCGACGTTTCAGGCCGAGACCCTTCGTCAGGACTAACTGAAAGGAAAGATAGTAAGAGATTTGAAAGGAGGAGGGGGAGGGGGAGATCTGAAATGATAGGAGAAGACCGGAGGGGGTGGGATGAAGTTGAGAGCTGGAAAGGTGATTGGCAAAAAGGATACAGAGCTGGAGATGGGAAAGGATCATGGGACGGGAGGCCGAGGGAGAAAGAAAGGGGGAGGGGAGAACCAGAGGGAGTTGGAGGACAGGCAAAGAGTGATGGGCAGAGAGAGAAAATAAAGGGAGGGGAGGGAAAATAAATAAATCAGGGATGGGGTAAGAAGGGGAGGAGGAGCATTAACGGAAGTTAGAGAAGTCAATGTTCATGCCATCAGGTTGGAGGCTACCCAGACAGAATATAAGGTGTTGTTCCTCCAACCTGAGCGTGGCTTCATCTTGACAGTAGAGGAGGCCATGGATAGACATATCAGAATGGGAATGCGATGTGGAATTAAAATGTGTGGCCACTGGGAGATCCTGCTTTCTCTGGCGGACAGAGCGTAGGTGT